>NC_134700.1:242598723-242920087 GCF_043290135.1 Rhipicephalus microplus | reverse complement strand
GCTTTTGTCTCGGCGTAGCGGGTGAGGTAGTCGGTAGCTACCACGATCCACTTGTTTCCGAAAGCCGACGTCGGGAACGGCCCCAGTAGGTCCATACCAATCTGCTGGAAAGGTCGGCAAGGTGGATCAATTGGCTGCAGAAGTCCCGCTGGCCTTGTCGGCGGTGTCTTGCGTCGCTGACAGTCCCGGCATGTTCTCACATAACGAGTGACGTCAGTGGTAAGACGTGGCCAGTAGTACCTTTCTTGTATCCTCGCGAGCGTGCGAGAAACACCGAGGTGCCCTGCCGTCGGATCGTCGTGAAGGGCCTGCAGGAGTTCTGGTCGCAGAGCTGAAGGCACCACAAGAAGGTACTTCGCTCGAAGCGGTGAAAAGTTTTTCTTTTGTAGAAGACCGTTTCGTAGAAAGAACGACGCAAGTGCGCGCTTGAATATCTTCGGGACTTCGGCGGTCCTGCCTTCGAGGTATTCTATTAGGGCCTTAAGTTCCGGGTCGGCCCTCTGTCGTTCAGCAAAGTCGTCGGTAGTTATCGTTCCTAAGAAGTAGTCGTCATCCGGGTCGTCGGGTAGCGGTTGGTCGACAGGCGCACGAGAGAGACAGTCGGCGTCGGAGTGTTTTTTGCCGGACTTGTAAATGACAGTAATGTCATATTCTTGAAGTCTCAGGCTCCATCGTGCGAGGCGACCTGAGGGGTCCTTCAAGGTGGCTAGCCAACACAATGCGTGGTGGTCGCTCACAACTTTGAAGGGCCTGCCGTAGAGGTAGGGGCGAAATTTCGACGTAGCCCAGATGATGGCGAGGCACTCCTTTTCTGTTGTGGAATAATTTGCTTCTGCTTTGGATAGCGATCGGCTGGCGTAACTAATAACCCTTTCAAGTCCGTCAGCCCTCTGCACAAGAACGGCGCCAAGACCTACGCTGCTTGCGTCAGTATGTATTTCTGTCTCGGCGAATTCGTCGAAATGGGCAAGTAACGGAGGCGTCTGGAGGCGATGTTTAAGCTCCTGGAAAGCGTGTTCCTGCGGCGTTCCCCACTTAAACTCCACGTCGGCCTTGGTAAGGTTAGTGAGAGGATCGGCGATGCGGGCGAAGTTTTTCACGAACCACCTATAATAGGCACACAGGCCCAGAAATCGGCGCACGGCTTTCTTGTCAGTGGGCGGCGGGAAGTCGGCGATGGCGGCTGTTTTCCGTGGATCGGGACGAACTCCAGACTTGCTGATAACGTGCCCCAGAAACAAGAGCTCTTCATACGCAAATCTGCACTTTTGTGGCTTCAGTGTGAGTCCGGAAGTCTTGATGGCTTGAAGTACATCTTCAAGGCGCCGAAGATGCTCGTCGAAACTCGAGGAAAACACGACGACGTCGTCCAAGTACACAAGGCAAGTCTGCCACTTCAATCCTGCCAGTACTGTATCCATAACGCGTTGAAACGTTGCAGGCGCTGAGCAAAGGCCGAAGGGCATCACCTTAAACTCGAAGAGGCCGTCCGGTGTTATGAACGCCGTCTTCTCTCGGTCTCTTTCGTCGACTTCGATTTGCCAATAGCCAGTCTTAAGGTCCATTGACGAAAAGTACTTGGCGTTATGGAGCCGATCAAGTGCGTCGTCTATTCGTGGGAGGGGATACACGTCCTTTTTCGTGATTTTGTTCAGGCGGCGATAATCGACGCAGAAACGTAGGGTCCCATCCTTTTTCTTCACTAACACCACGGGTGATGCCCATGGACTTTTGGACGGCTGGATAATGTCATCCCGCAGCATTTCATCAACTTGTCTCTTCATGGCCTCACGTTCTCGCGTCGAAACCCTGTACGGACTCTGACGGAGTGGTCTGGCATTTTCTTCGGTTATGATGCGATGTTTCGTGATTGGGGTCTGCCGAATTTTCGATGACGACGAAAAGCAATCTTCGTATTGCAGGAGCAGGGCCTTGAGCTGTTCTTGCTTATCGTTCGGAAGTCTGGGATTGACGTCGAAAGATATGGGAGGGGCTTGGTGCCTCTGAGCAGGTTCCGCAGAATCGGCGAGGGCGAAAGCACTGGTGGCTTCGACAATTTCTTCGATGTATGCGACCGTTGTTCCTTTGTTCACATGTTTGTACTCATTGCTGAAATTCGTGAGCAAAACCGTTGCTTTGCCTCCCCGCAGCTCTGCGATTCCTCTTGCGACGCAAATATTTCGGGTGACCAACAGATGCTGACTGCCTTCAACGACGCCTTCCAAGTCAGGTGATTTAGGAGCGCCGACTGAAATAATGACGCTTGAGCGAGGCGGAATAGTGACTTGTTCTTCCAGCACATTCAAGGCATGGTGTCCTGACGGCGTGCGCGGCGGTAGTGCTTCTTCTGTGGATAACGTTATCGACTTTGTTTTTAGGTTGATGACAGCACCATGGAGGCATAAGAAGTCCATGCCAAGGATGACATCTCTCGAGCAACGCTGTAGGACTACAAAGTCTGTAGGATAAATACGGCCGTTAATGGTGACTCTCGCTGTGCAGATTCCTGCAGGCGTTACGAGATGACCTCCGGCTGTGCGGATTTCAGGGCCTTTCCAAGCTGTCCTAACTTTCTTTAACTTCGCGGCGAACGACCCACTGATGACAGAATAGTCGGCTCCAGTATCGACGAGAGCGGTCACACTGTGGCCGTCGATAAGAACGTCGAGGTCGCTAGTTCGCCGTCTCGCATTACAGTTAGGGCGTGGCGTCGGGTCACGGCTGCGTCGGCTTGTTCCGCTGCTTCCATGTTGCGTCGTCAGGCCACCTTCAGTAAGTGAGCTTTCGCCGTCAGGGCTTTGCCTGGTTGGCGTTGTGTTCGGAAAGCTTCGTCGCGGCGTCGTCGTCGTCGGAGGATCTTCGGTAGTTCGTCGCACAGCAACCGCACCTCCACCGGTTGCTGCCCTTAGTTTCCCGGATACGGGCTAGGAGGCCGGCCCCGCGTTGGGCCAGAGTATTGTCGGTGGTGCGGTGACGTGCGGCGGCTGGGCGACGGCGAACGCGAAGGGCTTCGTGGTGTCCACCGAGTTCCTGTCAGGTAGTCGGCGATGTCACGTGGTCGTTCTCCTGGCTGCGGACGTGGTGCATCGACGGCGAAGCCACGCAGTCCCATCTGTCGGTACTGGCAACGGCGGTAAGTGTGCCCGGCCTCGCCGCAGTGGTAGCACAGTGGGCGGTGGTCAGGGGTGCGCCAAACGTCGGTTTTCCTCGGCGCACTGCGCTGGCCCGCTGGTGAACGGTTGGTCGTCGGTGGGGGTGGTGGCGGCGGTGGTGTCTGGCGACGGAAGTGCGACGGGGCGGCGTTTTGGCGTGGACGGGGAGGAGCGTTGTGGCGCACTGCAGCGGCGTAGCTCATAGTTTCTGGCTCGGGCAGCGGTGTATGGGGAATTCGAAGTGATTGCCGAACTTCTTCTCGCACAATGTCGGCAATCGAATCCACTTGAGGTTGCGCCGAAGGCAACAGTTTGCGCAGCTCTTCCCGCACGATCGCTCGGATCGTTTCACGCAGGTTTTCGGAGTCACTGGTTTGAGCAGCAGCGCATTCTGGAGTCAGGCGACGATTATACTGTCTGGTGCGCATGTCAAGGGTTTTTTCGATGGTGGTCGCCTCGGATACAAATTCTTGGACGGTGTTTGGTGGATTCCTCATTAGTCCCGCGAAGAGCTCCTGTTTGACCCCTCGCATGAGGAAACGAACTTTCTTCTCCTCAGGCATGTCTGGGTCAGCGTGACGAAATAGGCGGGTCATCTCCTCTGTGAAAATTCCAACCTTCTCATTCGGTAGCTGAACCCGGGTCTCTAGTTGAGCAGCGGCCCTTTCTTTGCGAGCGACGCTCGCGAACGTTTGCAGAAATGCGCCGCAGAAGACATCCCACGTTCGGAGCGTGGACTCACGATTCTCTAGCCAGGTCCTTGCGGTGTCTTCCAGGTAGAAGTACACACGCCGGAGCTTTTCTTCGTTGTCCCAGTGGTTGAGAACGGCCACACGGTCGTATGTTTCTAACCAACACTCCGGGTCTTCGAACGATGACCCATGGAAAATTGGTGGTTCCCTGGGTTGATGCATGACCATCGTGGGCAGAGATGCGGCGGTTGTCATTGTCGCTGCAGTCGCGGTCATGGCCTTGGTCTTCCGCACCTTGTCTTCTAGAATCCTGTACTCCGGTGGTAGCCCTTGCTGTCGGCACCTCCACCAGATGTCACGGGGTCGTGACGTGGCCGAAGACAGGAGACTTCGTGTTAGGATTTAACTGTTTATTTGGGCGAACCTGTGCCCGGTAAACTGAAAGTCCAATTACAGCAGCAGTCTCGCACAGATAGCAGTCTCGGACTGATAGCGGCGAACGGAGCGTCGGCCTTCGATCAACAACTGACAAGCGGCGAAGCGCGTCGGCATTTATACTCTTGCCGTCGAATGTTCTAGCGTTATCGCTGGCGGTGGCGTAGCTTCCAGAACAATCTGTACCGTTCGCACAGTGGGCGTGATCTTATCGAAATGATCTACTACAGTACGGAACCTTCTAGAAAACTGCAGGCGCGGTTTTTCGTGCGGTGTTTTCGGACGATAATAAAAACTTGGGAAATGGAACGTGGCAATATCCTGTGCTGGAAAAGGGGGTAAGGGGTATAGACTATGATAATGTTACGAGGGAAGGTGTTTATTCACAGATGATATGGAATGGGACATGGGAAAGAAGCTGCCGGGCATGTAGGACACGCACAAACAGTAATATATAAAAAAATCAGAGCATATCCACGCAGTGAATGATGATGAGAAGGGCGAAACGTCCGTCCGTACATCTGTCTGTCTGTCTGTCTGTCTGTCTGTCTGTCTGTCTGTCTGTCTGTCTGTCTGTCTGTCTCGCCGTCTATGACTTTTAGCTTTCCTGGTCGCTTGCGTAATGAATCTATACCAAAATTGGTATGGCATAACATGACTGTATGATGAACATAAGTGACTAGTCATAACTTGAAAATCATGACATTTGTACCATTAATGCCATAACTTACATTTTATGGTCTTGCTGCTCCTGTGGTGGTTTCGTTCACATGACATATCGCAAAACTGGTATGGTATGACATGACTGCATGGCGAACATAAATGACAGGCCCTCACGTAGAAATCATGACATGCGCGTCATGTAAGAACATCATTACAAGCTATGCTCATGATGCGCTCGCGGTCGTTTCGCTGGCTTCGCGTATACCAAGTTTGGTATTACATGACGTAAATAGACGACGAAGATAAATGACACGTCTAAACATGATATTTATGACATGCGTGTCACGTAAAACATGACCACGTGCGACGTTCATAGCGGGCTCGTGGCCGTTTCGTTAGCTTCACGTATAACTAATTTGGTACTACATGACGTGAATGGACGATGAGCACAAATGCCAGGCGCGAACATGATAATCATGAAATGAAAGTCAAGTACGGCATAAATTACGTCCACCTCGTAGCGTTGTGCTGATGTCAAAGTGACATATTGCCCTTCATCATCCGTGCTTCTCATATCATTGATTCCCGCTGGACGTGAGATCTACCAATGAGATCTACTCATTGCTTGCTAATATGGGGTGATACATTCGGTGGATCATTTTTTACGTTTGTGAGCGCATTTCAGTATTTGAATATAAATTTTATCAGCTGGTTAGACTGCAGGTGCGTTACGAGAGCGCTCTTAGCTATAGTGTCGATGTCCTAAGTTACATGCTTCGTTGTAGACCTTGTTTAGAGGTTATGCGGGTCATTTCGTTTGACTGATGTTTCCTTAGGTTGCCTGAGTGGTGAACGTGGTCACTATCATCACTGCATATTCTTCTTATATGCTTAGCTTGTGCGACAAACATGTCTCGTTTCCGATGTCACGGTTGATGATTAGTGTTATCTAGGTATTGTTGGCTATCAGTTGATTTTTTGTAGAGCGCCATCTGTAGTTTTGCTGTTTCAATAGACACCGCCGTGTCTAGAAAGTTAATTTCGCTGAAAGAAGGGTGCATGGTTAATGCAATACAGGAATGAAACTAGTTACAATGGTCAATAAATGCGTTTGGTGCGCTTACGCGACGCTCCCATATGTTTGTATATTGCCACTATCATTTGGAAAGATAAGCGAACTGGCATATCTGATTATCTTCCTTGCATGTGTTCAAGTGCATTCGTGCACCAGCCTGATGCCCAGATGTGTTGCGATGCGAGGTTAGATAAAAAATGACCGTATACGCCCCACGGGGTTGTTTTTTTAAGACAATGTATAGTCTTTCTTGGGGACCCAAGACGCAAAAATTTTGGTCTGTGTGTGTGTGTGTGTGTGTGTGTGTGTGTGTGTGTGTGTGTGTGTGTGTGTGTGTGTGTGTGTGTGTGTGTGTGTGTGTGTGTGTGTGCGTGTGTGCGTGTGTGCGTGTGTGTGTGTGTGTGTGTGTGTGTGTGTGTGTGTGTACATTTGTCTGTTTGTCCACTCTTAACGGCTCCAGGTACTTGAAACGGCCAACCCCACCCGCAGCGCCCACCATTGTTGCTCAAGGTTTAGCGTTCATACTTGTGCAATTGTCAATCGAAAAGCAATTATTGCGCATGTCTGGTACACCATAACAACACGTATATTTCTGCATGTGCGCCTTTTACTAGAAAAGGTATACATAAGTAATTTTAAGGAGCGTAGCGCTTATCACGCTGCGCTGACCATGCAACGCTTGAACGAAGAAGCGAGTGTTTCCAACGCTTTGATAAAACGAGACGGTGGTGGCACCTACCCGTCGCCTCGCGTTCTACACCTTATCACCTCTGAGACGGGGCCACACGTTTCGTTTTCCAAAACAAAAAAAAAACTGCCAGATGGTGCTCATGTCTCACGTGTGACGTGACTTGAATGGCTCATTCACCTCGGCTGCATGCTCGAGGCACTCCAACGCAGCGCCTCCGGAATACCATTCACCGATGTTTTAGCGCAGAACATCCAATAAATGTTTTGTTCCCTCTCTCCATGAGCAAGACTATCGTCTTTCGACGACATTTGCAGATTACATGCAGATACGGGGCCATTTTTTTTCCCCCTCAGTCGCCGGGTAGAGACACGGCCCTTCCTATTTTTTCTAGCTGTTGCCGTACAGTACGTTCGGGTTTCCCGTCGGGCACAAGTTAGCCCAATAAATTATCATTTATTTTACTGCCATCATTGTCTGCCTTCTCCTGCCTGTATGTATGCCGACCAGCCGTCACCTTCAGGACGATATTCTTATGGTGTTTGGATTTACTTTTTTGTATTGTAAACTGTCTGGGTGGGTGGGACATTACCAAAAATGATTTTAACTGCTTTCATTGTAACTGCCTCATATAAATGTTGGCATATATGCTGGCGCAAAAGGGGTTTAAATACTGGTTCGAAATATTTATAGCTAGTAGGATGAATTTTAAAATGGTTAAATATCAAATATTTCAAATAGTTAAATAGTTAAAAATATAGAATCAAAATAGTTAAGCGTAAGGATTAATTTAAGTAACAGAAGAAAAGTTAAACTGCTTGCTTGCTTTCGCTAGATGACCGAGGCTGCTCCAATAGCTTCAGTTATAGGTACAATCGTACACTAGGAATGGAATCTATTTCACCTAATTTGTTTTGGGGATTAATTAATTAGGGAGGATGTCACTAGGCTTATATAGAACACGCCCGGTCTTCACCACATAACTTACTATTCTATCTGGCCTATTCCCATCTGAGACAACCATTCACTGCCTATGTGGCTTGGGGTGTTTTTTTACGAACGCCATTGCTTGTCGCATCGAATGGGCAGGCAGTGCTGCGTGCGAACGTTCTGGCGCTGACGAAACCATTGAGCATGTTTTATGTCAGTGCCCGCAGTGCAGCTCTCGGAAGCAGTCCCTTCCAGAAGTGCTTGCACGCCTCGACGACCAGCCGCTTTCTGAGAAATCAATCTCGGAATGCCGGAAAGACCGAGTTTCACGTCGGAAAGCGACGAAGGCGCTGTTGAAGTTCTTGCGAGCAACCCACCTTGTTGAACTATTGTGACACTGCTGTGCTTGTGTGTTTGTTGCTGCTTCGCCCCCTCCTTTCCTCATTCCTTTTTCTTTATTTTTCTGTCTCCCTGTACCTCTCATCCAGTGTAGGGTAAGCCAACCAGATGATTGCTTTCCGGCTGACCTCCTTGCCTTTCTGCATCACACCTCCATTTTTATATGTCCCTGGCACAATATAGAAGCACACAGCTAGTGTTACCAGAAATACCTTTAACTGAGAGTGATCCTTGTCAGAGAAACAGGTCGTGCAAACACACACACAAGAGAGAAGTCAGGACACTGTAGATAGATAGATGCGCCCAAACGGGCAGAATTTCGCTAAGAAAGTCGTGCATTAAAAAAAAAGACCACTAGTGCCCAAGAACTAGGCATCATAAATATCGGATTTTTTTTTTTCTTGAATAAAACTCTGCTCGGGTTATTGGATCGACATCAGGCAGCGTCAGCACAAGACTCGATCGACGCAAAGGTAAACAATTCTCTACGTCGGCTGCAGTCGGCATGAAAGGAAGATGCGATGACACGCCATACAATGCGCTCACCGAATTTCACTGTGGAGCTAGATGCTTCGCGAGGGAGTGCATTTTCACAAAGGCGTTTGACGTTCCTCGGTCGCTTTTCGTTTGCTCACACTTCCCTGTCCCGTGTTTTGTACTCGTGAACGACCAGTCTCGTTTAAGGAGTTTACAGGTATACATAACTATCTCCATTCATAGGGCATATCATTATCCACTCACAAGAGCACGTTAATAACGCATCAACAATATTCGCCGTTCACTCATCACGGCTTGATGACGATTGACGTTCAACTCGTGTTCAGCAAACGAGCGTACGCAAAAATGTTGCAGCGTCTCACTAGCGAGAACCTGCATGTGTGTACGAGGGACGCCATAGAGGGTGCTCCAGTATTATTTTTGGTCACATGCAATGCTTTCACCATAAGCCTTTATTATCCCCACTATATACAAGAAGGAAGCCTCTTTAAATGACCTAAATCGTTGTACGGTTTGAGAGCAAAAAAAAAATTACTACATATCCACGGAGTGAACGATGGAGAGTGGGGCAAAGTATTCGTCCGTTCATTCGTTCTTGCTTCCGTTCGTCCATGCGTCCGCCTGTGTGACCGTCCATGCGTCCATCCGCCCGTCTGTGCGTGCGTCTGTTCGTACGTCCGTCTCTGCGTTCATCCAGGCAGCCGCCCCTGCGTCCGTTCATGCGTCCATCCGTGCATCCATCCATGCATCTGTCTATGTGTCCGTTCGTCCATCTATTCAACACTCCAAGTACCATCATCTCGCATCTTTTCATTATATGTTCTCCATATAGAAGCACCGCCATCCAGCGGACATTCCAACGACTAAATGAGAGGTGGCACACGCACACTTTCTTACGGCTTGCGCTCCGGGTCTACTTCCCACCTTTAACGACCACGAGTTCATGGTATATACTAGTTCATTGTATTCATGGCACTGCGTCTCAACGCTCGCTAAACCTTTCTAAAACTAAGGAGGTTACACCCAGCGAGTATAACGTGGCAACCCTTTCTTGTCAGATAGGGCTCAATGTGCATGCCAATGGCTGCTAATGGGGATTGCAGCCTGCGCGTTAACTAAAAGCCGAATGCTCCTGTCTCTCATTCGCCATTAGCAGCCATTGGCATGTACATTGAGCACTATTTTTTTATTGTTCAACAACGCACAGGAGAAATCTCTCACCGGCACCACCTTAAAGGTCAAAATGTTATACTTGTTACATACTACAACGGCTACGAGGGACGAACGGGTGCCGCTATAAGGAGATTTGCCCCTAAAAAAAAAAAGCACGCACCAGAGGATGAAGCGTACACACACGGATGCTGCTAACAACAATAGTTTATTTCCTTGAGCTGATATGCCTGCTTTGCGCACGACAGACACGTGAACACATTTTCAGAAAACAGCATCACCATTGATACCGAGGTGGACATGCCTTTGAAGAGACAGATAAACGGGATGCATATAGGCTACTCAAAAATACGCCGAAAATGCAACTCCTTCTAACTCAGAGAAAGTGAGGGTTTGCTTACGCATGCGTCCCCGACAACACCAATTTGTCCCGCTTCAGTGACGCACCTAAAAATTTCGAACCGGCTTGTGCTCACAACAGCGGTTTTATGAAATTTCTGCTTGTTTGCACAGCTCTGGCAATGTTGAGCCAAAAAACCATTCGGTGACATTTTTTTCCTTTCATGTTACAATGCTCACTGAGCCGCACATTTTAGCAGCGGCTATTCTGTGCGATGTAAACGCGGCCGCAGGATATAGGAATTTGGTAAACAACACACACACACACACACACACACACACACACACGCACACGCACACACACACACTTGTGTGTGTGTGTGTGTGTGTGTGTGTGTGTGTGTGTGTGTGTGTGTGTGTGTGTGTGTGCGTGCTTGCGTGCATGCGTGCGTGCGCGCGCGCTTCATTTGGGCATTTTTTATGAGTTTTCCTATCCGGATCATTTTTTTGCACAGTTTACCTTGTTTAAAAGGGGCTGAGAAGACTACATAATTGTTACTCGGGCAACTATTCATTTTCTTTATGAGGTTGGCGATACGAGATGAATATGCGAGACAACTGGCACGTTCCTTTTTAGAAAGTGGGGTGATCAACGGTGCTGGCATCAGAGTGCATACTTTATATCGCTTCAAAAAATTGTGCGCAACTGAAATGGCTATATCGCGCTAATTGCGGAACTGCGTCTGGGCGCATGTTCACGTTGCGAGCGCACATCTCTTCATAGACTGACGAAGACGACAACCGTATCTCTTAGGGGAACAAGAATAAACCATATTTTACTTGCGGTTCGGGCCTGTGTCCGCTACTTTACTTCATAAACCATGAGATAAGTAGAGTATCCGTCCGATTGTAAACGTGAAGCTTGCTGCTTAAAACTGACATCAATCATGTCAGCGCACGACTTAGTGTATTTTTAGGCACGTTTTTTATTGCCCCTATTAAGAGCTTGTTCTGGTTTGAGTTAAATGTGTTTAGAAAAAGTAATTTACGATTTAGAGTACTTGGTACTCTACTATGGGAGAGCTTAGAGCCGTCCCGTGAGCATGACTACGTGGGAGTTAAATGCTAGAAGGGCCACATTAGCCTTAGGCTTGTAGTCATCGGCAATGGTCAATTTTATGCCCAGGGACACCTTTTGCGGGCACCTCAACTGTCACAACCAAGGGACGAAATCAACTGCGTATCATAAATGCAATGTGGCTACAGTGAAACTATTTGTCGTACACTAAAAAACACAATGAAAACGTCAACGAACCTGATAACTCCAACGTTGCGACGCTGTTCAAGTTGCGTAGACAACCGTCGGTCAATTTTAGCCGGAAAGAGCTTAAAATAGGCGCTATGCAAGAGCCGATACCTACTCCGATTTCTTCAGGAGAGAAACTTCATTCATTTGAACAAACTTGGAAGTTAAATAGACTCTGAGCAGTTCACAGAAGGCACCCACTGAAGTACCGTTTTCACCAGAAAACGTAAGAATGCCGAATCCGTCGATGCAATCTTTAATGCAAAGCAAAACTCATTATAAGGCAAGGAGTAATTGAGATCTTTCACGTCGACAAAGAAGGCTTTATGGCCACCTTTTTCTTGAGAGGCTGAAATGTCCGAAACCTGGTTAGAATTTTTGTAAGAAATAAATATCGCACCTTCAGAAATAAGCTTATCAAGCAGATACACAGCAATCTGCTTCCGCCAGGTACATTTTTCGGATATCATAAGATGACCCTGAATAGAGCGTCCCATTTGTGAGTTTTAGAGCTGCAGAAAGGGCCTAAAATAATTTGTCACTTTTTAAACGTTTTTCCGTAGTTTATACGAAAGGCAAGCTCGGCCCGAAGCAGCCGAGCTTGCCGCTGCCATCTTGAGCGCACAATCTTCAACAATGTCTTCCAGTGTCCAGTGGATTGAGTAAGACAACCAAATATGATCAAAACATCCTACGCTACTGACTTAGGCTTTTGCACATTTTCACAGCCCTTTAGCGAAGGAAACATTATTGTGCACACTAAACAATTTTTTCACACCTTTGCAAGCTTTTTCCTGAAAAAACAATTGCGCCAAAAGATGGCAAAGCCTTTTTTTTTTTGTCAGCGGGTTTTACATTGAGGGAACAGGCTTCAATATAGGAACATACGCGTTTCACAGGAAGCCTAGAAACTGTTGGTTCGCACCGGAGCAATACTTCGGCTTTTTCAGAGATAAATATTAATTCATCTTCCTTGATGGGAACGCGCTTCCAAACCTGATAAACTACGGAAAGGAGTTCGGAACTTCTCCGCTTAGTTTGAACGCCAAACTTTGGTCCGAGGCTATAGGAACGTGACGCACGTCATTAGGAAGTCTAAAACATTCAGCAAGACAAGCGCCGCTGCTGACCTTTTTGGCGACCTTCTGAGGAGCGGTGTCGAAGAAGCCTAACCCCCGTATTCCACAACGTCCCTTCACTCAACGCTTCACTTTCACTTGAGAAAGCCGATGGATGCGCCATCTCTAGGCACGGCAAGTCACTGCATATCAACAATAATCTGCAGTGATTCTCAAGTAACGCACCGTCATTTGTAGCCGAGCTGTGACGCAGCACTCAACTCTGTCAAGTGAAGGGTGAAAGTCGAGTCGAGGAGCGTTTGTGAATACGGGGGTAAGTTGGAACATCCAGAGGGGCTCGGTAACTAGATCTGCGAGACAAAAGTGCTTCTGGTGAAGACAGGACATGACGCTTGGTTGAAAGTCTTTGTGTAGCTGAACGCTCAGGTAGGCCTGAAGCAGCCGAGCTTGCCGCTGCCATCCTGAGCGCACAATCTTCTACAATGTCTTCCCGTGTCCAGTGGATTGAGTAAGATAACCAAATATGATCAAAACATCCTACGCTAAAAGACCATTGCAAGTACAGAAACTAAGAGACCGTGCTCTGCAAACAGCTTTGGCAAGGAGCGCGACAGTGCAGCTAGGAATTCGAAACACACAAAAGAAAGGGCCCGGTGAACGAGAAACGAAGAAACGAGTTCGACAGGAGCGGGGGGGGGGGCGATGAGGGCTCGTGGAATGGAAGCTTGGACTATTTGATGATTGAATACCGACATGTTTGCACAGATCAAATTGAATGAGGTCTGAGGAGAGGATGGAGCCCGTGTTCTCTCCTTTCTATTCGTTCGTTTTTGCTCTGTACAAAGACGTCCATACTATTCCAATGATCCTCAATTTATTCTCGCCTGTCAAATCTGATGCCATTGTATGCCTAATTCCTTGAATTCATCGCTCCATCTATGCCTTTGTCGTCCTCGCGTGTTTGCACTCCCTTGTTATTAATTCTTCCAGTTGGTTTAGTAGGGTCAGTCAGCAAGCATCTGGTGACAATAAGGCGCTGTTCTTCGTCGAGAGCCCGTATTTAGCATCTAACATACATGTGGGGCCAACATAGGCAGAGTAAATTGAGGTCACGTGAGAACGAAAAAAAATTACAAAAGTGGTCGTGCTCTTCACGCATTTTTGTGATTATAATGATGATGATGATGATGATGATGATGATGATGATGATGATGATGATGGTAATTTTTCTGCCATGACACATGCCCACTCAGGAGGATTGGTGAAGAATCGTTTACATGAAATGTTTTGAACTTGAAAGTATCAATTATTCATGAAAAAGGGAAAAAATGTACCTTAAGACAGAAAGGGTGCAATACTTATTTTTTTACCATTCAAATCCATCAGTATTGCCTTTATCTTGAATAGAAATCACAGTGAGAGCAAAAAAAAGGTTCCGTTTTGTCGAGAAAGCTTCTTTCACTGTGCAGACACATGGCATTTATTTTAGTTATGTGCAGAAATTCTGAATTTTTGCTACTGCGCATCATTCTATCTCATCTAAATATCTTTCTGTGTAATCAACTAGGCAAAAATATGAAAAAAATTGCTAAATAGTAATTGTTTATTAAATTACTTCACACTGTAAGTGCTCTTGAAAAAAAATGTCAGCAGGTATATTTTCAAGAAGCAGAATTTGCACCGCTATACCGTTTCGTACAATAAACGTATGTATACGTTTATAGTAGGAGGAGGAATATATTCCTCCCCCTCCTCCTCGGACTACTGAATCGTGCGCATCTCAAAATGTAAAAACCACCGGCTTACACTGAAAATGATGAATTTTGGACTAAAAGGGTTAACCTTAGAAGAATGGAAATCATCATTATGGGTCGGCACACGCGCTCTTTTTCATCTTTTGCTTCACTTCCAAAACACGTGCGCCGCATTTTCCGCATGGGACACCCAGGCAGCTTTCGAATAGAGGCTCCAAGAAGTGTTTCAGAATCACAAATAACTAGCTTCCACACCACTCGGCACGCGTGACATCAAAACAGTGCTTGGGTTTCGCGTCAGGGACGCTATTTCTCGAATTTAGCGGGAGCCCCAAGTCCTGCCCCAAAAGATTTCTGCCAAACAAACATGGCGGCACCCATTAAAGTAATGCCTCTCAGCCAAACCCAAGCTGACCTGATTTGTGAGCGATTGATCATGGTATCAATTTTAAAATGCTGGCATGGGCTATCGCTTTTTCATATCTCCAGCGTACAACTAAATTGGCCGACAAACAGTCCCTGTTACTACCGGCAGTTGTCGATTTTAGAGCTCGTACGTTTAACGCAGCTGAGCTGGTCAAGAGTTGTATTGTCTTGGCTGATGACGACACGAATGTGGGCTCAGAAAATCGATTGAGTCTTGTTACCACTACACCCTGTAACTTAGAATTTCAAGCAATACGTATATACCGAAGGTAATTTCTTGTGCAATTACTTCGATGTAATTTACCTTAGTTTGCCTTTCCGGACATCGTGGAGATGCTAGCGCCAGCCGCAAACGCTGAGCGCAGATCCCCAAATCCTATACGAAGTCCCTTTTATCTTGCTTTAGGAAAACCAGTGCTTGCAAACCGCTTTGGTGCTACAGACCTTTGAGGCCCCTATTCGAACACCGTAATAATTCTGATAGTCGAGAGAACAAGCCCAGAGAGAAAGAAAGAAACAGAAAGAAAACAAAAAGAAAAGGATGTATTAGAGGGAGAAAAAGGAAGAAAGAGAGAAATTGAGCTCGGAGAAACACTGCAGTCGCGATCGAAAATTATCATCAAGAACCGGCACGTGCCCTGCTTTAACCAATGGGGTCCCGGAATAGAGACTCCACCTAGTCTGTAGGGGCCTCTACAGAGGTCCTACACCTCTCTTTTGTAAATAAATGTTTTTCACCACCACCACCACCTGTTCGTCCTTTCGTTTATCTTTTTGCTTCTTTCCCAGCCCACGTGCGTCGACTTATCCAGTTAGGGCTGCAATAACTCTGATGGGCGAGAGAATGACTACAGAGGTAGAGAAAGAAAGAAACAGCGAAAAAAAAATTAGGCAGATCCCACATACCCGGGAGTCCATGTTTTGCGAAGCATGCGGAGGGAAAGTAACCGTGTTGCAATTTTCTTATTGAGGGACACGTTATGAAATGACGCTAAATATATGTACAAATGTTCCACGCACAGACATATGAGGAAGAGTTGCAGGTGTTTATATAAACAGTCGTTCGCACTTGCTGAACGATGCCAATTGGAACATGCGTATTAGCAACACCACAACCTGATATGAAGCGCTTAATTTCGCGAGAATGCTAGCCCTGGACACTGCTACATAAATCGACTTCAGCGCATGACAACTAACCACAATTTACGTTAACCCAACGTGACGGCTGTATCAAAAGAGTACATATGTAATGTTTATAAAATTGGGTAGGCAGCACTGCTACCTCTATTGACGTTTCACGAAGATTGGGGTTTATTTGAAAAGTAGTTTCGAGACCTAGCGTAGCTCTGTGGTAAAATGCTTCATTGTCACGCAGAATGCTTGCGTTTGATTCTAGCTGACACCCTGACATTTATTCTTTGCATTCGTTGGGTCGACTCCACCGATGTCGGGTATTTCTTAACGCTCGCGCGTTAAAACTGCCCATGTGTGTTCTCGTCGTTCTTGGGTAGATACTAAGTGTCCATCACCTGCGGTACATACCTGCATACCAGTGGTACATACTCACACACGGGTGTGTGCCACTGTCCAGCGGGAACTGTTTGACGACGTACACGACGGGATTGTACACGACGGGATACGTACAAGCTGAAACTCCCTATTCATGTCCTGACCAGTGCGTTATATTCGTCGAACCATCGTGCCCTCCCATGCTAATTTTGGTTCACGCCAAGTCAAGGGGCGACCACGAGAGCACTCAAACGTAAGCGGATAGATAGATAGATAGATAGATAGATAGATAGATAGATAGATAGATAGATAGATAGATAGATAGATAGATAGATAGATAGATAGATAGATAGATAGATAGATAGATAGATAGATAGATAGATAGATAGATAGATAGATAGATAGATAGATAGATAGATAGATAGATAGATAGATAGATAGATAGATAGATAGATAGATAGATAGATAGATAGATAGATAGATAGATAGATAGATAGATAGATAGATAGATAGATAGATAGATAGATAGATAGATAGATAGATAGATAGATAGATAGATAGATAGATAGATAGATAGATTCAAATTCACCGAAGTTCGCTAAGGAATGCTTCGCACTTAAGACATATAAAGAAAGAGAGACAAAAAAAGAGTATGCCACAGCCACGCGTGGAACAGTTTAGCAACGAGGTAGGAGTAGACAGAGCAGAGGGGAAGAGAATGACGCTTAATTTAGCAATTAACGGTACAGTGTATCAAGGGCAGAAGGGAAGTGAAGGCGTGGATAAGATAAAGGAGGTATGATAAAGGAGGTAGATAAAGGAGATATTATAGTAAGAGTGGGAGAAAGAACTGCAGTGACGATGAGGAAAAGAAAAAGAGGAAGGCCACCAGCTCCTCTGTTTCCTCAGTCTTGGCACCACTAGCGCGTAGCTGTCCCAATTTCCCTTTCATTACGCTGCCTGCATAATTCAACCTTTACTTCCTCGTGAAAGGAGCCATGGCTACACGCCCCTTTTCTAATACATTCCACCACCTTTCTATCCTTCACTGTTCTATGTATCGCATTGCGTTCCATCACACGCTGCGTATTCGTGCTTCTCAACTTGTCAAGTCCTCTGTTTGCTTTTTTTGTTAACTCCCAAGTTTTTATCCCATATGTTATTGGCTATGTGCGAAGGTCGTACACTGTATGATTTGAAAACGTCAGTCACTTCACTGTTTCGTTTTTGAAATGGTCCACACTCAGCGCTTCAGGCAATCGTAAACTATTCGGTGCATTTCCTTTTCATTCGAGCATCCCACATTAAAGATTGACCTAGATATACATGAAATTTGAGGATCCTGTTCTTTAACGCATGCCAAACTCTAAGCTCCCCGGTGTTTGAGAACCTCTTTCTCAATGAAAAGAGGCTGAGCTAATGAAGAGTGTAACACATTCCCTCAAACTTATGAGCACAGCCGCCGAGCAATGCATACCATGCATAAAAAGCAAATCAATCAGTCAATCATTGAATGGCATTTTATTTATCTTCCTTTCCTTCGAAGGCTCATGTGGTGTGCCGAATGAACAGATGGATGAGTTGTTATTTCGAGGAGAATAAACTTCAATCAAGTCCTACGTGTCGTGGGGATCGATGTTAAGCGAAGCAGTAAGCGGGAAGTTGCTCGCGCGGGAGTGTTGATCTGGAGGCACGCCTTACGTGGTAAATCGATGAGTTTATGTAAATGACCTAGCTATATGCGTGACACAGTGTTATCATGCAAGTAGGCTACCTTAAAGAACCCTAAAGGGCGGTTATACTGCGTCTGTCGTGTGTGTAGCTTTTACGGAATTGTGATTCTGACACGAAAGTCGTTGTTTCGATCTCAGCCGGGGCGGGATGGTCGCATTTTGGTGGAGGCGAACTGGTTGAGGCCTGTGGACTGGGCGATGTCAGCGCACGACGTGTGGGTAAGTGCAATAAAAAAAAAAGAATTCCGCCATCTCCACGAAGTGAATGATGATGGAGGAGCTTGCTCGAAAGTGATCGGGAGAACCCATGAATCCTCCGTACAAGTCCTTTACCATCATATAAGACCCGCCAAGTTTTTATAGGGGTGAGTGCATACACACATAAATCCACAAGATGTAATCATTCACATATCATTGCAATTACATAAAAGGATTATACTACTGATCGACCGAGCAAACCTGAGCAATGACCGAGCAAACCTGTGGGACGCGTTTTGCTTTGAAAATTTCAATTTTCAGCTAGGTGAAGTATGTGGTGAGGGGATCTTGAATTAGAGGTTGCAGTTGAAAGTTGGAGAAGGCTATGTCGATACAGGTTCCGATTCGAGGTTCTCTTGCCGCCGCTTGCCGGCCGCCTTCGCTTCACGGGCTCTCACTTCGGTGTCCGCCTGTGGCAGAGCATTCTTCTCCGCATGAAGTGCACATAATGCCTTACGGATGTGTAGTGGGTACATCGCTTATCAGCAGAGTGAAGAATCGCATAGTGGGTTTCCACTACTCCACGAAAGTTTCGGTGGGTGTGTAGCGTGTATACATTGCGCAGCTGTGCTTCTAGCGTACACGCCAAGGGACATCCCCCAAGCATAATAAGTTTGACAAGCAAGCTCCCAAAAAAAAGGACCAGATGGTCAAAACTTCCGGAGCCCTTCACTATGGCATGCCTCGTAAACAAATCGTAATTTTGCGCGTAAGACCTTACATCGGCAACTCATAATTCTTCGGCTCGTTTACTTTTCATTCGAGGGTCCCACATCAACGAATGACCTAGATATGCGTGCGATTTCAGGGTCCTGTCCTTAAACGTGTGCCAAACTTTAAGCTATTGGGAGTTTCGGAATTCAGTCCTCACTAAAATTCGGCCGAGCTGATCATGAATCTAAGCATGGAAGTTCAATACGCGGGTACATCTGGTTTATTGGCTTCAGTAAGACGTCCCGGCTGGTTAATTCACGGCTGTTTGACGTTATCGAAGTGCACAAAAAAACGAGAGTTACTCATATCTTCGTCTTTTCGCACAGCTTCGTAACGTTTATTGTATGTCGACAAGAACTGCGGCAGTAGAACGTGTCGCAATAGCCGATACCTGAATACGCGCGTAGTTTTATGATATGCCGTTCACGAAACGGTAGGGTTCTATTGCTTGTACTTTTAGGCAAGCGCTTCCAATTGACTCAGAATTGGCCATTAGTAAAGAAGCTAAAAAGCTAGCATTGATTGTGAAATTGGTTAGGGCAGGAACAACTCAATGTTGAGGCTATCATACAGAGAGCTACTACTTAAGGCATAAAACTGAGAAAGTATAGTTTCACTGCTTCGATCCCGGCAATGACGGTCGAATTTGAATAGAGGCGAAATGGTATTGAGACCCGTGTGCTTTGTCAGCGCACCATAGAGGAAGAAGTTCCAGTAGCGTCCTCTACAGTGTCTTTCATAATCATATTGTTACTTTGGGACGTAAAATCCCAGTTAATTATTATTATTATTATTATTATTATTATTATTATTATTATTATTATTATTATTATTATTATTATTATTATTATTATATTATTATTATTATTATTATTATTATTATTATTATTATTATTATTATTATTATTATTATTATTATTATTATTATTATTATTATTATTATTATTATTATTATTATTATTATTATTATTATTATTATTATTATTATAAAGGTTTACTTAGGCTGTCGATATTTGGTTTGCTGCGTTTCGTCCATAGTTAAAGGAAGGGCGACCAAAGCTTCGAATCGCAACAAAGAATAATTCCTTATAAGTAAGAATTTTTTTCAATGAGCATTAAACAATGCTTATGAATTAATTAAAATACAACCACGTCTGCCTATCATCTCCTTCTGCTTTGGTCTCGTACCACTGCGGCTTGCATCACCGCTTGCCTAGATTCCCTACATCGTCTTCTTCGATCATCTCGGAGGCGCGCAGTTCAAGCGCATTTCCGGCTCTTCACTTTTCACTTCGCCCTTCACATATGGCCACTTATCACAGGGGTAAGGCGTAGCATAACAATATACTCTATAGCATAGCAAGGGGTGAGAAAGAGAAGTTAGGGTGAGGACAATTCACGTGAATGTTGGTAGTACGGGTTGGAAGAGGGAGAGAGAAAGAGCAATTTAGAGAGCGAAGAGAAAAAAAAATGGTCATAGATAGATGAAGTAAGAAAGAAAAATAATAAAGAAAACATCAAACAAAGGAGATGAAGCAAGAACGCAATCTGCGTTCGCTATGGGGCCGGGATTCCTTGCCAGCTCCATTGTTTATTCAGGTTGCACAAGCGCGGAATGAAGTTTAGTAAGTCGAGTCTTGCGTTCTTTCTTTTTTTTTTTTGCCAAACCTTTACGAGCTGCCTAGACCGCCCGAGATGGTACTACAACCCGCTAAGTCATCCGGCTCAACTCTGAACCTAGAGAAGTGCCAATTCGCGTGCACGAAACGCTGCTCTTCTTGAGATACGACCTCGACCAGTGTGTGTGGTTCGCCTAAAGCCTGAGAACACCCGCCGAAAACTTGGACGTTCACATTTTTCTGGGTCTTCGTGAAATTCCCTCGCATCGCTGCACAAGCGACCGTTTCGACGCTGACGTCAAGTGGGAAACCCCACAGACAGAAAATTTTGGCGAGCGGAACTAGAAGAAAGCTGGACGACTTTCGTTCTTTCGTTTTTTTTTTCTCATTCTTCATCTCTTCCTTTTTCTCGCCTCTCTGTATTTTCTCTGTCTTCTTTACCTCTTTTTTTATTTCAGGACAGGGTCAAAGAACTCGATAGATAGAACACCCAACACGTTGCGACGTTAATGACAAAGTCATCAGACTGATGGAAATGGATGTGTAGGTGTTCGACGTGTGCCACTAATGAGTTACTTGCCAGAATGGTGTCATTAACGTTGGCGAAACTAACAGCAGTCGGCGAACTACCTCATCAATGAAGTGCTGAAATGAAGTGGAATTCCTCAGACTGAAAGCCGTCCGTAGCAACTCCAGGAAGCCGAATGGTGTCGTGATCACCGTTTTAGGCGATGTCTCACAGATTTCCGCATCAACCAACGTGAAAGGTCCACGGGGTTAGACATTTCACACAGAACGACGCCGAAGCGCAAGTATGCGCATGTGGCACCGGCCACATGCGCATCTGCGCGCGCCGATTACTAATAATTGACGCTCCCACGCCAGTGCGCTTGTCGGCGATCAGGCATACCTTATGTGACCATACGCCATTTTTATCGAAGGTGTCTTGTAGTTGCATGTGGCCACATTTCATTTTGGCTTGATATGAATGCACGACCATGCTTTTTTTTCCCTCTAGCCACGAAAGTCTTTCGCGGATAAGCACGTCGATGCGCCTCCAAGTCTCGGCATGGGGAAAGGGAACAGTATGCAGCATGGCGCAATCATCGAAAGCAAGCAAGCAAGCAAGCAGGCAGGCAGGCAGGCAGGCAGGCAGGCAGGCAGGCAGGCAGGCAGGCAGGCAGGCAAGAAAGAAAGAAAGAAAGAAAGAAAGAAAGAAAGAAAGAAAGAAAGAAAGAAAGAAAGAAAGAAAGAAAGAAAGAAAGAAAGAAAGAAAGAAAGAAAGAAAGAAAGAAAGAAAGAAAGAAAGAAAGAAAGAAAGAAAGAAAGAAAGAAAGAAAGAAAGAAAGAAAGAAAGAAAGAAAGAAAGAAAGAAAGATTTAGTACAGGCACACGCCCAGCTTCGCTTTCCTCCATTTTCCCGCTAGGGCAAGAGCTCCTTATGTTATTGCGGTCCTCAAGAGCCATAGAAGCTTGATTAGTATCCGCTGCTTTGGTGTCGTGGTTACGTTTCTCAGCTACTGACTCGAAGGTCACGGGTTCAAGTCCGGCAGTGGCGGTCACATTTCGGGAAGCGAAATGGTAGAGGCCCATGTACTGCGTGGGGCGCACACTAAAGAACACCAGACGGTCGAAATTTCTGGAGCCATGCAATATGGTATCTGTTATAATCATTTCGTGGCTTTGAGACTAATTTTAAACACCAGATATTACTAAACTTTTTTGATGTTAGCGAGGTTGATGTTGAGAAAAATCTGGGCACCATTGATGACGTCAATAAGACGGACTTCTTAAAGCGCCTCGCAAATCCAGACTTCTTGCAACTCCGGGTGGTCCACGGAGCCTTTGAGCCCCATCGCGGACAATGTACAATGAAGTTCGTCTGTCTGTCTGTTTGTCTCTTACGCCGACAGTGTAGTCCAGGATGTTTTGTACCGATAAATTATAGCAGCATTCAGCGTGCGATAACTTACGCAGTGGTGCCAGTAATCGTTTTTTTTTTAGCGGGAGGGGGGCGGCATTATGTGAAGAGAGGAGGACCATGACCTGCTGGAGCTGGTTTATAACTAGGGCTCCGTGTTTTAAAATTGAGCCAAAAAATGATAAAAGACGCTCGCCAGTAAAATATTTCACAATACAGACTTATTTCGTTAACTCCGATTTTAACGGCCACTATCACCATGTCCAGTTCTTTATAGAAAGTTCATAGAAAAATCTTGTTCTAGATTGTCACTGATACATCGGCCAGTATGCCCAATGCAGACTTTACGTCAACAGTATGTCGTACGCCCCGTTTATCACACGTTTAACAAGGGGCGCGTCACGCCCAGAGTGAGAGACACAAGCAGGAGTTCCTGGAAGTCGAGACGATATCTTGATATTCGGTCTCCTGGTAGCACTGCGGCGAACCAGATGGCATCGAATATACAGTCCGCGCACGCGTCCGTTGCCACCTGCAAGATATTTTAGTGAAGAGAAGGAATGTGGCTGCGCAGCCGGTTGGTTGCGTGTGATTGAACTGGCAACACTCGCACTCGTGAGAGAGAGAGGGAGCAGTTTCATCCATGAAATTAAGATTTGAGAGCATAAATGCTGCTGTTGCAAAGCCTGCTGACGCCAAGCTACAACAGAATGTAGAGAAGTGCTGATTTTCAGCGCGGCAGCTCACAATACTAATAATGATGTCTGAAGTTTTACGTCTCAAACCCACAATATGATTATGAGAGACACCCAAGGGTTGTTGACCATCTAGTGTTCTTTATTGTGCACTGACATCGCACAGTAGGGGCCCTTTCCCATTTGGCCTCCATTGAAACGCAATCTACCGAGGCGGACTGCTGATGATACTAGGCTACATTTTCTCCAAGGACGGAGTACTTCCCTCTCTGGCCAAGCTTAGGGCCTCGACCGAGTTTTCCAATCCTATACGTCCGTCAAACAACACAGTTTCGTAGGACTTTGCTGCACAATAGGCGTCATGCAGGCTTAGCGTCAATCGTGGTTCCAGTGTTTACTCCACCTTTACCATAGTCTATTGACTATTACATTTATTTTTCTTGATTGAGCGATGGCCACTAAACAAACTATTAGCGGCTGCAACTCAGCGAGATATATTCAAATGTTGTTCGAATCCACAAGTACACGATAAGGAAAGCTATAAAGTATATTCACATCATCGAGCCGTAAAGTGCACTTCATATTGATAATACTGACGCCTGTGGTCTAACGGGAGCGCTGACGTTACGCCGGAGCATGTCACACTTCAAAGACAAATGTTGTCGAAGTTCCTCTTTATAAGCCCAAGATGTGCGCACTACTACTACACTTATAAAAAAAAATTGGTGAAGCCTGCACCCGCAAGCCTTAAAAAAAGTGAAACTGGACCATTGCGAATGCTATATAGTGTTGCTGCTGCTGGGTTTTGTCTAGGTTTTGCACGTTCTTTCTACGTTTATGCTCGGCGCATAGAGGTTCGAGTAAAACCAGCGGCAGTTACAGACGCGACGCAGGCGCGTCGTCGTTTCCTTCCATCGTTTCGGGGGTCTTCTCACAGCCGCGGCAGCCTTTTCCGTTTTCTATAATATACTCTAGTCGTACGTACCTTGGGTGTTCGACCCGCCAGCGTCACTAGGTGGGGCTAAGGACCGAGCACTTTAGGGGATCAGGCTGCCGTATGCTGCTGTCGTCACTTGGCGCAACGCAGACAAAAGCGCAGATAACATAGCCATCCGAGCGCACCCTCGTGCCAAAGAACAAGACCTCTCTGCATTCGAGGGCTTTGACGATGGTTTTGAGCACAAGCACATTGAGCACGCTAGCATGATGATGATGATGATGATGATGATGATGATGATGATGATGATGATGATGATGAACCTTTTGCTCTGCAGGCACTCGCCCGCAAAGGGGGATCGGCCAAGAACCAGGCGGCAGGATCTTTAAAGTAGTTAGTTATGCGTTAAAATTCATAAATAAAAATGACACAGTTGCCACACAGTGGCGATTGTGTCAAATGGTATTACTTGTTGTTCTAGGCATCTTCTAGTGCAGAGTTCTGTTGTCAAGCTGATGGCTGCTTTTGTGAATATGTATATTTTATGTAATAACTTTTTTTCGATTGTATATGCAATGTTCTTTTCAATTGTGAATGTCTGTTTAGCACTACCACAGTTACGCCCATCGCGATCAGGACCTCGTCAGGAGGCAAACCACCCCATTTTTGTTCTGACTGCGGGCAATGCTATCGTATTGTCCAAAAAATGAAATAAAAATAAATAAAGCAGAAACAAATCGTAAGATAGTCTTCTCCCTCTTGTTCTAGGTGCCATGATGATGATATTACCGCAGGAAAAAAACATACTGCTACGGGCATTGGCAGCACAACGAACGCTCGCTTGCGCCGAAGAAAAAAGCCTTACTCCTCATGCTCACTGTGTGTTGTCGCAGATGGCAGCAGCGTATCCACTGCCTTATGAAACGGATGGTAGGAATAAGGGAACCGCGCGGCCCGCTTACCGAGTCTGGCATGGCTACAAGCCTCTGGCGGGATTTATTTAGCAGCTCGCGCATTTTTCTTACGCTCCGAGATGTGCTTATTGACGTTCGGGCGTGAGTAATGGAGGTTCCTTAGATCGATTGCACGTCGTATTCGCCATCTAAGTGACAAGGCAAGTGCGGAACGAGCGAGAATTTATCAGTGGCTCACGGAACCCCGAGGAAGGGCCTGCGGCATAGAGTTTTCTAAATATACACTAGAGGGAACCTTGGCGCTAGTGTCTATGCAAGCTGTAACGCACGGTGCTTCAGCGAGCATGAAAATTATCGGTATAGTGCGCGGATTTGTCTAATCTTCCTACTTATGACTCCGGGTTTGTTCATGTGGCTTGTAGCTGTTTTCTCACGAAATGAAAATCAGCAAATGTTAAGTGGTTGCGCTTCACCACCTTATTCTTTCAGGCTTATACCATTTCAAACAGTGTCACGAAGTTCAAAATGGTTCGTTCTTCCCTTCGAAACGAAACCGAAACACAGCAATAAACGAAGCCACAAGTGCGATTCGCCACCGACGAGTACGAAGACAAGACAAATCCATGTATTACCCATCACTCCCACGGTCGCTGAACAATCGCAGCGCCAGAGTCCCCTATAGTTATATTTAGGAAACATACATTTATGGCCTGCGGAACCATCACATTCCGCGGGACCCACTTACTTAAACCATGCCATACCCCAATATCGTAAACTGTTTTATGCTATCCACTAGTTTTATCGGTGCTAATTTGGTAGATAACTTGGAACGACGTTTTGTAAGGCAGTCTGTTAAGCGATTAACACTAAGCACCTCAGTTACTTTACTAAAGAATTAGAGGATGGTTATGGGGCGATAACTAGACAAAATATATGTCACCACTTTCACGTAGAGGTGTTATTTTTTCTTCTCCAATAATTGTTCACGCAACCTCAGAAATAAATACGATGTAAATATTAGTAACATGACAAAGGACAATACGAAATATTTTGTATCAATGCACTGAATCGAGGCCCCATCATGTGGTCTTCTAACTTAATGCAGTGCGAAGAGCCTCATCTTATGATATGGAGGAGCAGGAGGAGGAGAGAAAAAACGGAAGGACAGCGAGGTTAGCAGATCATGACGGGGATTTTAAGAAAAAAAAAGTGAGGTAAAGGAGACAGTGGACAGAAGTTAGTCGTTGCTGAGCTCTTAAAAATTAATCATTAAATTGGCGGTCACGATCGGGCAAGTTAGAACATTGGTGCCGCCCAAAAAATCTGTGGAAAGGGCACTTGGCTGATTAAGGTGTAGAAGTTCCTTCATGAAGTTACAATTTTTCATACAGTCATTCCCATTTTCGGTACTTCATACATGCGGTCGGTTCCTTTTAGATTTTATGTGTAAGGTGTTGAGAGTATGTGCATACAGTTTAAAGCGGTCCCTAAGGGGCAGGCTCACTGTATAAAGTATTGTTTTTCTTTTTATTTAGGCTGCACATCATATGGTGATCTACAACACGAATGATAGCACGGACACAAATGCACGGGAGTTGATAACACCCGTCAGTTTCTCAGTCGAAGCGTTAAAGTCTTTGTGAAGGTTATTCCGATAACTGCCCCAGCCCAGGTGCGGATTACCAAATCGGTGCAATTCATGGAATCGAAAGAGCACCTTCTGACCATTTCATTTTTATAAACAGCTTGAATATTTAGTCAGAGAAAAATTGCATAGGGGTCTGCCAGGTTAACATTGACCACGCCGTCCTTTTTAACATATTTTACTTTGCTTAGTGTATGGTGAACAGGCGTATTTTGACCGGAAGGGGCACATCATGTCAGGAAATCTAATAGACATTCCCAATCAAGACCGGTGAATCAGTTAGGTTATCGAGCACAACTGTCGTTAATTTCTGTATTATCGATGTTATTATCGCTTCAATGTTTTTATTTTAATGTTCGAAAAACGAACTTATTCTATTATCAAGTTCACCGCTAAATTGATTGTAAGATGATGATAGGGACAGGTAAATAAACGATAGTTATTTTTTTCGTTTGACGAAAGGATGGCACTGTCAAAATCGAAGCAGACTGATTCACATTTCGCTATGAAAAATGTTATATCACTACATCGTTCTATGGTCACGTGTAAGAAATAAATATGGCGGATAAAATTAGAGGTTACTTATATATACCGTTACTGTGACCCAAGCGATGAAAAAATTCAGTGCTATTGCTAAGTACGGATAACAAGCTATCATCTCCTGCGAATAGACTTATGAGCCAAAAAAATATGATTAGTTAAGGTAACAAAATTAGCCATATAATAAAAATTTTTCGGCAAACTTCGAGCATTCTAGTGTATGATGAAAATACGAGAAGTAGACTGAAAATCGAGAAGTTACTTCAACTCGAGGAAAGCGTGCAGTCTCATGATGGCTCATAGTCATCATAGATGCATTAACGAGTTTAGGTGAAAACGGTGAGATTACCGAAACAATTAATACGGTATACACTCGGCTGTCAGTTGGATTCCTTGCTTTGATATGAAAGTTGTGTGCCCATGGGAGCTGACACTGCTTTTCTTTCCCATTCCTGAGAAAACACCCACTTGTCCTTGTCTTGTAGTGTCAGGTCTGATTCATTTGGTGTCAGTCATTTGGAGTCGCCAATGCCTGAGAAAACAGCCGCTTGTCCTCTGTTGTCAGGTGTGATTCATTTGGCGTAAGTCATTTGGTGTCAGTCATTTATTCTGTTGTCAGTGAGACCCTCGTTAATTACACAAATAGACCTGTTTCATAGACATGCTCTTCTGACCTTTGAAGCAAATTCATTCATCTCTTGTTGAAAACAAAAGCCCGTAACAATGTTCGAAACACTTTCAGCTGGAACCCTGCGAAAAACATCTGTCAACAGGGCTCACTGAATAATCAATCGATCTTTTATTCAATCTGTTGCAGCATTGTTTCACAGCTTTCTCTTTTTGCTTCCGGAACACCTTCGATTTCTGCATTCTTCATGCGCGAGTATCACTTGAATTCAGCAACCTGTTCGGTTAGCGGCTCCTTCGTTAGAGTCAGCTGTTTGAAATATGCGACGGACAACAATAATGTTCGCAGCATTTATGGCTTTCTCTTATAAAATGTTTCCCCATCACTCTTGCCTTCCGCTAGCCCACGATTTTTTTTGTTCATCTTTTCACCCGTGTAAGCACAACGTGCAATAAACTGACAGTCAGAGACGAATAAAATTGGACTATCTACCAATTATGTGTAGATGCGAAGCAGTGGGGGCTAACACTTACACTGGCAGCGATGATGACGCTGGCGCTCATCAAGCGAAAGCCGAGACGCCCTTGACTGAATTCCGAACGCGCGATTCAGTGCTACCAGTGCTTACATATAAGAGGTGACCAAAGAACAGTTGCGCAGCGCGAGCAGTAGGTTTTTTTACTAGCAGACGCTGCCTGCACCAGCCTTGTGAGGCGAGGGAAGGGAACGGGAGCGACAGTTCTGCTGATGTCTCCCTAAGCCAGCACGAGACGCGAGCATGCGCAGTGGGGTGTACGGAGGGACAGCGTTACACAGGCTAGTCAAAGAGCTGCTCCACATGTAAAAAAACCACTGGGTTTTTCTAGAGGATCACTTGTCACCACCAGCTCTCTGGGGGAAAAAGGTCGCATGCACCGGTGTGCTGAAACTACAGAGCATCGATTGCACGATACAGAGCTTATGGAGTTGCTCGCGAGACGAGCAGGCAGTCGGCACCGAGAGGGAAGCGTAGGCCGTGGCATTCTTAGTGACAATATCCTGGAGGCGTCAAAAATTGCCTTCTTGGTCTGCATGGTCTTGCAATGGTCTTGCATTGGCTCTGTAGGATCCGCAATGATGTGCTGGTTTGCGAAGCACGGCGAAGATGGGTTGTGATGTCGTCGTCCTTGAGGAACAACGAGGCCTGAAAATGACTCATCTCAGGGTTTGTTGGCCAAACACACCAGATAAGGACGCCCCTGTCTGCGTGGTAACGCAATGGAACTGGGAAAAGCATGTGCTTCAGAACTGCCCTATCAAAGGGGGCGGCAAAGCAAACGCTGCATATGTCTGAGAGATCACCGAGCATGCGGTGGGTAGGAGTTCTTGCAGGTGACGGTGCTCGAACAGGACCATGCGCTCTAGCGTACTGGCTTTGACAGTGTGGGAGGATGCAGAGGAGTGGTCAGAAGGTCCCGCGCTTACAGAGCAATGCCACTAAGGGCCGCTAATACGTGGGAGCCAGCTGAGAGGTTCCGTGCATGGCCATGGATGTTGCCTGCACCTGATGGATGTCAGTGCTGTATGACAGAATCTTGTTGACGTAACGTGCCACAGGTCGAGAGCATCGGCGTCAGACTGAGCATTTGAAACACTGTCAGAGGATAAGCTTGTGTTATTGGCCCGAGTCACCATTACGTCGTGCAAGCAGGAGACACCGAAATACGACCTTCCCACAGGGCTTCTTTTCCATCGCCGCTTTCTGTTTTCTTTACAACACCCAGCGCGTCCTTCTGTGGTCATGGAGCACGTCGTGGCCATGCTTCACGAAAACGTGATAATATTCCGTCTTGACGACGCCACGAGTGTTGGCGATTTGCGACATCACGAGAACGACATATGTTGCGTGCTTCGTGACGTCATGAGGCGCTCAGAAAACGGTAATCTTAGCGTGCGCATGCATTCGTTCTCTTAAGCATTACGTGATTTTTGACCGGCTTTTATTTTTTCGCTTATTTATTTTTAGTACCGACACCACCGACTTGGTCTCGCGAAGTGTCATCGGGTCTTGCCAAATCTCGCAGATTCATGATACACGTAAGGACTTAAAATGAAGACATATTACGGGGGCGTCGCCGTTTTCCCGCTTTTGTGGTGTTTTACACGCAATTTTGCACGTTTGTAGCGAAAAAAGTCTGAGCCCTATTGACCGCATGTTACTTATATGATAACTGGTTAATGTCGGCTCCATCGTCACTCTCTAATGCAAAATAGGGAGAAGATAGATAGTATTGTGTAGGACTGTCAGTTTACGACAGTTTATCTTCTGTTATTGCGGCCAACGTTAGTCTAATTTCTGCGCAGACTTGAGCTCGTGTTGCCAGAAGAGGTTATTTATATCGCGCCTCGTCCCATTTTATGCGAACAGAGTCGATATCAACGGCGGCTGATCTGGCGGTGACAGCAGCGATTAGCCCCTCTCGTAATTAACCACACCACTATGCCACAAAAATATCTCGCGCTAGGGAGGTCGCCAAATCGCGCTGTTAGAAGCAGACGGCCAGTTACCATTTTGCAACGAACCTTAAGAAGCTTCACTTCATGAACCTACTATTGTTTTTATGCAAGCGTCCACACCATTCGGCATGTTCTATGAATAAGTTGGGAAAAAATAACGTAGCGAATATTCTATAGATCTTAATAAGACAAATGGACCTGCCTGAACAAGTCTCGTTAGAACAAAATAAAAAGAAAACAGAGGATCAGTTAGGGCAACAGAACAGATGTGAGAATAAATGCGTTCAAGCGCAAGAGGCTGTTTGCTCTGCCTGTAGCCGCAGCGTATCAGGCGGCAGTACTGAATTATTCAAGGCACTTGTCGTGTTTCACGAGACACAGTGGGTGGTGTCGATGGCGTGAAATGCTACAGGCTGGTGTAATGCGTGACGCCAGGGCGCGGTGAACAACTACAGATGGTGGAAGTGCTCCGACCCATTCACTATACGGCGGGCCTAGTACCATAACGCAGTTTCAACGCGTAAAATTCCACATATTACTATTAATATAGTGAATAATTACCTTCAATAAACCCCCTTTACAATTATCATTATTATGATTATTAATGATATATTATTATTATTATTATTGTTGTTGTTGTTGTTGTTGTTGTCGTTGTTGTTGTTGTTGTTGTTGTTGTTGTTGTTGTTGTTGTTGTTGTTGTTGTTGTTGTTGTTGTTGTTGTTGTTGTTGTTGTTGTTGTTGTTGTTGTTGTTGTTGTTGTTGTTGTTGTTGTTGTTGTTGAATCACCAACAAGCCGAATTTAAAACACTATTGCACTACATTAATTGCGTCACTCTCTTCTAGGCTCCTCCATCTTGCATGTACGGAAGCCACTTGCGTCGTAAAGCGTAGCTGTGCACTTTTACCTTGAAGAATGCAACCCGGCCGCCAGTTATTCCATGGTCCATGGCATGCATCTCTCTGTCTCATGTCGTCCGCTCACTTCCTTGATAGAGGAGAAGCACGGGCGACGAGAAGCAATGGTTATATATAGGCGCAGTGGTGAAACTAAAAAAAAATAAAAAAAGGTTGAGTTTGAAGATCACTGAAAGCCGCCTTGTTCTTTCAAATGATGATGAAGGCAGCATGCTGTACGCTTACTAAGAACGGATGGCTGCGAAAGAACCACGCAAAATCGATCGAAACACAAGACGAAGAGTGCTGTTTCGTGGGTTAATTGGAAACTTTTTCCAACAGCGGTTGCGCTTGTGAATAAAGACTGCAAAAAGGCACGCGGACACTCAGGCGGAAGCGTTTACAGCAACTTGTTTTTATTGACCAAGTAAGCTATAACCTACTTGCGTAGGGTGACCGATCCTGCCGATGAAAAACCGAGAGGGAGGGTGTTGGAAAAATCGTCGTGATATTTTGGTGCTATGCGCAGGGGATTGGTATGCAGTTTATCCCCTAAATGTGGTGGGTATACAACCAAAACGTAACGTGGTGTGCCTGTCCACACATTTCAATGGATGCGGCTTTTCACATTTACACTCAAAATGTGGCACAATCAGCCGCAACAAAGATAAGTGCACTGGGCAGCTCACAGAAGCGAACACCATGATTAACAAAGGAGCGCAACGTGTCAGCGCGCCATCAATTGTGTTATCTCAAAAAAGCGGTCTTCCTGAATTCGCCAATGTGTTGAAGCTGTCAAGCAGCCGAAGAGCGATGTTTATAAGTAGGGCAGATTTCAATAAAACCCATTAAAGAACCCCAGGAGGTCGACATTTCTGCAGTTTTCCGCGACGGCGTCTCATATAACCATATCGTGGTTTTGAGATGCGAAACACAAACAGTTAATATTATTACCCTTTTAATAAGCAGATATGACAACATCGCTAAATTACAACTTATTGATTTTCGAGATGCGGGCACGTGTGACTGTCAGGAAAGAGAAAAACATGATCTCTCGTCCACAACCGCATGCTGCACGCATCACCTGGGGGTCGAGAAACCTTTTTGCCGAAAGGATAACATGCCAGCACAGTCGTTATTAATGGATCTTCGACGATTTCTCCCTCAGCCATGATCCCTGCAGCTAATACTCGTTAACCGCGTTGTGTACGATGTAGTAGTTGAGCTCTTCGCGCATTTTGATTCTGCGCTTTCCCACCGAGCACGCTCGACCAAAGCTGGCCAATTATAAAATGTTAGAATAGGTTTTGTATACTGTCCGCGTTGCTCGGTTGTGCATGCCGTTTTCGAAATATTTTCTTTGGACCCAGGAGTTTAGCGTATTATGCTGGTGCAGTGGTGGCAAGTGCAAAGCATTGCATACCCTATTTTAAAACTGCTGCATGGTTCCGCGTTTAAATCGTTTCAGTAAAGGAGCACGGGGCGGTGCATTTGTGTGTGTGTGTGTGTGTGTGTGTGTGTGTGTGTGTGTGTGTGTGTGTGTGTGTGTGTGTGTGTGTGTGTGTGTGTGTGTGTGTGTGTGTGTGTGTGTGTGTGTGTGTGTGTGTGTGTGTGTGTGTGTGTGTGTGTGTGTGTGTGTGTGTGTGTGTGTGTGTGTGTGTGTGTGTGTGTGTGTGTGTGTGTGTGTGTGCGCGCGCGCGCGCGCGCGCGCGCGCGGGTGTGCGTGTGTGCGTGCCTGCTAGGGGGTCATTGCAGAACAGATTAAAACTTCGTAGATCCCGTCACCATGACGTAATTATCGACAAATTGCAACAACACATAGATAATAACAGGAACAAGAGGAGTGTGCTAAGATAACAGAAACATTCAATGGCCGTTGCTAGTTGATTTGGCATAGCTAGCGAACCTTGATGATATTGCCTTATTTCTAACGCAAGCGCACATATCCGCAGACTTGGCATGTCCTTCGACAGTGCCCAGTAAAGCCTTTTCGACATGCAGCCGATCAAACGGCCGCAAAATCAATGCGTGTAACGACCGTCAAATACTCGCAGTTGGGAGTGCACTTCGAGAAAACTCGAAGATGCGTTAGTCCACCTGTCAGAGAAGTATGCCTGTATGAGCGCGCGAAAAAAATGAGCTGTAGAAATCACAGTATTGTAATGCTTAGTAAATGCGATCATTAAAACTCCCAGAGTATAAGTCTATAATAGCGATTTTAATATCTTCTTTTGCCCTCTACATTTTACTAATAGCTATTTCAAGTTACTCAAGCCATAATCTTCATATGTCTGTGTGTGTGTGGGGGGGGGGGGGGCATGTGTGTACACACACACACACGCCAACAGCCAGGCATTTCTAAGACATGAGTGTCCCGACGAGGAAATTGCGAGCACGCAGAGTTGTCACAGCTGGTAGTCCTAACCACCTTCGTATGCATTTTTGAAGCTGGTATTCGCAATCTTACTACAAACAAGCTCTCTTACAGAAGGCCTGACCTGCCCGCAGACGTGGGATGGATTGATGTGCTGGAGGGCAACGCCAGCGGGAACAGTGGCCCGAGTGCAGTGCCCGAGTTATGTCTTCGGCTTCAATGCAGCAGGTTTGTGAACTTTTCCTCGTTCTTTCACCTTTAGTGGCGCAATTAAAGTGTATGTTGTGCTTGCTAGCCGGCATCTCAGTGTAAGCAAATCAGCATGGTGCTGAACCAATATGTTTTGGTTCTGAAGCTTAAAGCATCGTGTATTTTGTGTTCATACAGTAAATTGTGGTGATCCGAAAACGTTCGAAATGCATCTAAGAGCCCCGCCACGGTCGTCTAGTGGCTAAGGTACTCGGCTGCTGACCCGCAGGTCGCAGGTTCGAATCCCGGCTTCGGCGGCTGCATTTCCAATGGAGGCGTAAATGTTATAGGCCCGTGTGCTCATATTTGTGTGCACGTTAAAGAACCCCAGGTGGTAGAAATTTCCCGAGCCCTCCACTACGGCGTCTCTCATAATCATATGGTGGTTTTGGAACGTTAAACCCCACATATCAATCAATTGCATCTAAAAATTCCAGCGCAAGTAATATTGTGTCATGCTTGTTTACACGCTCCGTAGAATAGCGTTCTTTTTGTGTCGCGACACAGGCGGACTGAATAGTACGCCAATAAGCTAGTGGACTACTTCTAATAATTGAGGCATGTTTTCAACAAAACAAAAAAGGACCTGTGTGTGGTGTGGGGGGGGGGGGGGGAAGGCATACGCTTAGCCTTTAGGAGGTGAACGCGATACCAATATTCTATTCATAGCTTATACTTAGTGTATGACAGCGTATGAAATCTTTTCGAACTTGCTATGCGCACTACGTGACCTTAAGGGTGCAAGAACGTGCGTACCTTTTGTATTGGCTGACTGACATTAAACTATGAAATCATTATGATAATCCCATGTTCTGACGCCCGATGGCGACGTACAGTGGCAATATTTTTGAGAGTGAAAACGGAATCGCGTGGTTTTCAGAGCTCCCAGCGCTGATAATTGGCGGCAAGGAGAAGCGTCGCTCATGCGCAGTGCGACTGGGCTTTGAGAATTACGCCATCGCACGCAGTGTATCAGGTGAGCTAGCGCGTGTCGTCTGCTGCGCGCGCACGGCAGTAAGGAAGACGTGTGCTTCAACGTGGCAAGAATGTTGAACTTCCATTTATGCTCGACTCTATTCATGAAACGCCCAATAGCATTGATCATAGAGGCTTTGGGGGGAGGATAGTTTCAACAGAGCAACACTTTTTTGTGTGTGTGGTACGCCCTGGTTGATACTTTATTTGAGCACGCTGTTTCCGGGAACAAAGTTGTCCGCGATAAGCAGGTCTTTTGGATTCCCCCTTTACAATACGTTATATACTGGTGGAGCTGCCGGATATCTCCTAAGTCTGCCAGTCACAAGACAGCGGACTCCAGTACACCATGCTCTTAGAATAACATAGGGTGGAGCTAATTTGTACGTATTCAGTTCAAAGAGGAAGGGTGTGCAAACACTCACGCCATTAGGAAGTCGGGACACTCCCTTCTTGCATCCGTGTTAATTATCACGCCTTGCCTCTTTAGCAACAATGCACAATCCGCTGTCTCCGATGACACAAGGCAGCACTAACGGGTGATCGATGACGACGAACCAAGTGACATTATCGGGTGCCAATCACGCATCCCTGTGTCCTTCCGTTCGAAGATGTAGAGGACTCGTGGAAACACTTCGAGTGGGGCGCAGGTATACAAAAGCAGCTGGGGCTAGACACGTGCACTTCGAGTTGGAAGGTATACAGCCTCCAACTGGTATAGCTGGAGCGAAAACCACGATGCGAAGCCTGATAATCGTATGGTGGTTTTGGCACGTAAAACCTGAGTTGTTTCTTACTGCCACGAGTCGATGACGCTAATAAGATGCTAGGCTTTGTCACAGTTGTTGCCATGTTTTCTTGTTCTCGTAATAACATTACAGATTTGCCACAACATCATAAAAGTCATTACACTTCTCAACAGGTGACCGTGCAACGTCGCACATTTGTTTGCGCTCAAATACATGCATGTTTGCCTGCCAATCATGAAATTTAATCGTATATGAAGCTCTGCGTCACTTCAACTACGGCAACAAAAACAGACTTTATGTTGTGAAACAAGAGGACATTTTGGGTGCCCCCTACACTGAAAAAAAGGTTCCCTCACACATTATCGGCAAGGCAAAGGCAGGCAAGCCTAAGGGCCAGTTTAGAACGGCCTACAAATACGATCCACTTTAAGACCGCTGATCACCTTGTGTAAGCTCTGCAGGAGTTTCAAATATTTTTTGTTGGTTTTTAAAAACGTACATACTTTGTTGTTTCTTTCTTCACGAACCAGCATCACTTTTCTGCTAATAAATATATTCTTTATAACTTTGCACACTTCTTCACAACAGTCGTCACCATGATGACTCGGATTCTGCGTGCTGTCGAGCTTGCTCTCTGTGCCATAATATACCAGTGTCGCGCGGACATTTTGTATGGCGATCAGGACCGACATCGAGTTTGGCTTGGAAGTTTGCTAAATCGCGAGTAAAAACGATCATGCAACCGCACCTCATACTGTCATAACCAAACCTACGATTAAATATGTCCGTGTCAGCCTTTCGGCAATGTCGGGTCCGTACTTAGCACAGCAATGTCTGTCTACGCGAGAAAAAGGAAAAAAAAAGAAACGAAAACATTGCCAGGAAACAAACAACAAAAAATTGCTCTACCTCCGTACTTCGGTGCGCCTCCTGAAAGGGAAGACATGCCTTAGCCGGCAGATCACGTGATCTGACTGAATATCACGCAACACAAGGCGTTGCCGCAACGCCATTAGTCGAGTCCGCTGGTGATCTCGCTTTTCCAATCGAGTGCAAGCGCGTGTTTCAAATGCATCGGTGGCTTTACAAAGTAATGTTTGAGAATGGGCTAGTTGGCAATGCATCTTCAATCAGCGCAAACCTTGCCTTGTCTCTTGTCCGTTTTTACGCTTATCGTTGAAGAGGCTTTACAAATCTAAGTTATATGGCTAGCCAATCACACACAAAGAAAGGTAGGCTAGTTTATGTCTCAAACATCTTTTGATTGGAGGCCATCTCTCGGCATATTCCAAATGTGGATGTATCGGTCCCTCAAAAGGCACCACGAAAGCAAGGACAATTTAAGAGCAAATCCTTCTAGCGCGGCAGCAGACGCCGGCTGTGGTCCAAAGATCGAGCCAGAGCCAAGAGTTGATACCGGAAAAAAAAAGTACATTCTCAATAAAAGCCATACAGTCACTGCACATACATGCGTGCTTGGACGCTTATTATATAACACAACACAAAAAAAAATCGGAAACAATTAATCGATTGCACTCAGACACTAGCCAGCGTACTCGAGTATGTTAAAAAGATTGCGTTTATATTGACTTTGGTTGTTCAGCTGAGCTTCGAGCTACCGGAAACGCACTCGCACATGCGCTCACGATGACTGTAGCGCAGACGAGTGGTTCCCCTTCGGCAGTGAGTGACCTCGTATCAGAGGCGTAGCCAGCAATTTTTTTGTTGTTGTTTTGGCGAGGGGAAGGAGGAGGGTAGGAACCCCTTTGTTTTCTGGGGAACGGGCACCTCTTTGAAATGGTCATTTTTTCGCTCTGTGTGCTATTGCGAAAAAAATTCGGGGGTAGGAGGGCCTGACCCAGGTGCGCCACCTTTTGGCTACGCCACCACTTCATGTCACTTAATTGTCGGCATCTGGGAGACCTCGGTTTTTTAAAGCTTTCTACTGTGACCGCACTGCGCCATATTATAGCACTTTTTTTTTCCAGAGCGAGTGACCGAGGGCACCAAATCGTAAAACAGCACTTATAAGGGACGTTACGCGCAGAGACTTTTCCCTTTTTAGGGAAATTTTCAGCTGTGATTTTGTACAAAGGGGAAAAGAGAATATTTGCCATGTTGCAGGTAATTTCACATGTGGTTAAAGCCACCAATGAGGACCAATTCATAGCGAGAACAGTGCGCCTGCAGCTCCTGCAAGCGGTTCTGTGGCACGCTACACGCACGTTTAGCAGTTGAACTTTGTTTCTGGTATGTACGTGAAGCGATTTCTAGTTCACTCCTGGCGCTAGACCAACACCATCAACACTGCAGAAGGTGTTGGATTCCAAGTCAACTATGTGATATGCACTGAAAGCATGTAAGTTAAGAAAGTCATTTTTAATTCGATAGCAATTATATGGACAGTCTTGGCTGAATTTTGCCGTCATCGTCGCCGCCACCGCTGAAGCCACCGTCATTCATGCCTATGCTTGTGTATGTATATATTATAAAGGCGATTTATTAAGCAGAAAGGTTGACGCTTGGAAGGCTTGGAAGGCGATGCACCAGCCGCAATTTCCGAGCTCGAGCCGCTGCTGCACACTCGATGCTGCTGCCTCTGCGCCGGAGTACTTCCTCTTCTTTACAATGGCCCCACGGAGAAAAAAAGGAGCCATCCTGGCGACTCAGTCCTGTGCAGGCGGCGTTGAACCGTGGTACTGCTTGAGCCTCTGGACGTGTACAACCTCGCGGTTGCGACGTCGCAAGTCTGATGGTGGCGTAAGAGGCTCAATGAGGTAGTTTACTGGCGAAGTTTGTTCGACAATACGATATGGCCCATCGTACTTTGGCAGAAGTTTGGAAGAGAGCCCAGGTGTGCGATGCGGCACTGACAGTCATGCAAGAGAACCCGGAAGAAAAACGGGAATTGAGGTCTGGGCATCATGAATTGCTTTTTGCCTGTTTTGGTCATCGCAGGTAAAGCGACGAGCTAACTGGCGGCATTCTTCTGCGTGTCTGGCGGCGTCCAAGATCGGTAGGCATTCGGACGCGTCTGGTCGATAGGGCAAAATGGTGTCAATGGTGTGGGAGGGGTGACGGCCGTAGAGGAGGTAAAAAGGGGAGAAGCCTGTTGTCGCTTGCGTTGCCGTATTATAGGCGTATGTAATGAATGGGAGAACTAAGTCCCAGTTAGAGTGGTCAGGCGTCACATACATAGATAGCATGTCACCGAGAGTACGATTAAAGCGCTCGGTAGCCCCATTGGTTTGTGGGTGGTAAGCGGTACATGTGCGATGTACAATAGCACACTCAGCGAGCAATTTTTCAATGACCTCGGACAAGAAGGCGCGGCCGCGGTCACTGAGGAGTTCTTGAGGGCCTCCATGACGCAACACAAAATGACGCAGTAGGAAAGTGGCAACCTCCTGTGCTGTAGCCGTTTTAAGAGCGGCGGTCTCAGCATAACGCGTTAGGTGGTCGATAGCAACTATTATCCACCTGTTGCCAGTCGGAGTCAATGGAAGTGGCCCATAAATATCTATTCCAACCCGTTCGAAGGGTCGGGACGGGCATGGTAAAGGCTGCAGTTCACCGGCGGAGGCGTGTGGTGGAGATTTTCGGCGCTGACATTCGGCACAAGAGCGGACGAAGTTGCGGACCAATGTATACATGCCACGCCAGTAGTAGCGCTGTCGAAGCCTTTCGTAGGTCTTGAAGACTCCTGCGTGGCCACATTGTGGGTCAGCGTGAAAAGGGGAACAAATCTGCGACCTCAGGGTTCGTGGAACGACGAGCAGCCACTTGCGTCCCTCTGGTGCGTAGTTGCGTCGATAGAGAAGCGTGTCACGTATCGAGAAGTGTGGAACTTGGCGCCGAAGCGTTCGCGTCTTTGGGAGTTCAGAAGTGTCGGAGAGATGATTGAGGAGAGACGCAGTCCACGGGTCATTGCGTTGTTCGATAGCAATGGTGTCAAAGTCAAGCGATGACAATGTGGAATCGCAAGCGGAGTCAGCTGTGGCATTCTGGGACAGGGGGGAACGGGAAAGGGCGTCGGCGTCAGCATGCTTCCGTCCTGACCGATAAACCACGCGTATGTCGTAATCTTGATTTTTCAACGCCCAGCGAGCGAGGCGGCCAGATGGGTCTTTTAACGTCGAAAGCCAGCACAGCGCGTGGTGGTCGGTCACGACGTCAAAAGAACGACCATATAGATATGGGCGAAACTTTCCAAGGGCCCACACAATGGCCAAGCACTCCTTTTCTGTGACGCTGTAGTTGCTCTCAGCCTTGGTAAGTGTGCGAGTAGCGTATGCCACGACGTATTCCTGATGTTCCGGTTTACGCTGTGCGAGCACAGCACCCAGGCCTACACCACTGGCGTCGGTGTGGATTTCAGTGGGAGCTTCAGGATCGAAATGGCGTAGAATGGGTGGCGTCGTAAGAAGCCGTCGCAGGGTAGTGAAAGCCTCGTCACAGGCAGGGGACCACGATAAGAGGTCTTTACAGCTGCTGAGAAGTTGCGTGAGAGGTGATATAATAGACGCGAAGTTTCGGACGAATCGCCGTAAATACGAACACAAGCCGATGAAACTTCGAAGTTCTTTGATGGTGGCAGGTTTAGGAAACGCCGTAACAGCTCGCAATTTCTCGGGATCCGGGAGGATGCCTTCCTTGGAAACAACGTGGCCCAAAATGTTCAGTTGACGCATGGCAAATCGACATTTTTTGAGGTTTAATTGCAAACCGGCGTTAGTTAAGCAAGTAAGGACGTGGTGAAGGCGACGTAAGTGTGTGTCAAAGTTAGGGGCGAAGACCACGATATCATCGAGGTAACACAAGCATATCTTCCATTTTAGTCCACGCAGGATGTTGTCCATCATTCGTTCGAACGTTGCAGGTGCATTACAAAGTCCGAAGGGCATGACGGTGAATTCATATAAGCCGTCTGGCGTGACAAAAGCGGTTTTGGGGCGATCGGCCTCCGCCATAGGCACCTGCCAGTAGCCTGACCGCAAGTCTAACGAGAAAAAGAACTCGGCACCCTGCAAACTGTCTAAAGCATCGTCAATGCGCGGTAGTGGATAGACATCCTTCAGCGTGATCTTGTTCAATCGCCGGAAATCGACACAGAAACGAATAGAACCGTCTTTCTTTTTGACGAGAACCACCGGAAACGCACATGGGCTCTGTGAAGGTCGAATGACGCCTCTGCGAAGCATGTCGTCTACTTGGTCAGCAATGACGCGGCGTTCTGTAGCGGACACGCGATATGGTCGTTGTCGCAGCGGTGAGTGGGACCCAGTGTCGATGTGGTGTTTTACTGCTAAGGCACGGCCGAGAGATGTTTGTTCAACGTCGAAAGAGTGGCGGTAGCTCTCAAGAATGGTGAGGAGTTGTGAACGCTGCGAAGATGTCAAATCTGCAGCGATAAATGGTTGAAATATGTTTACCGACGTTGAGTCAGGCGCTGAGACGACAGCCAGTTCACAAACGGAGGTAGAAGGCACCTCATCGGGGACGGATATAGTTCTGGAAGTACTGATTGTCTCGACGTGGCCAAGGCACTCGTGACAAAGTAGGGATAAAGACGACGACTCATGATTATAAATTGGCATTGTGGTTGACCCTTCTACAAGATCGAGAGCAGCAAAAGGCAGGGGGAGAGCTCTTCGGGCGACGAATATTGGAGATGGTGTGAAGAAGACGGTGCCGTCGGATATGGCGCTGCATGAAACTGGCACGAACGCAAAAGAGCATGGAGGGATGTAGGTGTCATCGCTAACGACAAGTTTAGTGGCAACCTGGGTGTCGACGGACGCTTGGTCATCCAGTGAGCAAAATTCGACCTCAGCCCTAGCACAGTCGATTACGGCGTTATGACGCGACAAAAAGTCCCATCCCAAAATAATATTATGGGAGCATGATGAAAGAACCACGAACTCTATCGTATACAGAACGTCCTGAATTGTCACGCGGGCTGTACATACTGCGGTCGGTTGAACAGGTTGAGCACTGGCTGTGCGAAGCGATAATCCGGAGAAAGGCGTCGTAACCTTACGAATTGAGCGACAAAATCCAGCATCTATAACCGAAACAGCTGCACCGGTATCTACAAGAGCAACAGTAGGGATATTTTCGACGAACACATCAATAACATTGGTAGGTGACAAATGAGGACTTGGGCAAACCGAAACTTGCGCAGTTCTTGCCTCAGGAACTGCGTCGTCTAGTTTTCCTCCTCGTTAGGTGCGGGCCGTCGACGCATAGGAGAAGGCGAGCGGCGGCGTGGAGAGGGCGAGCGAAGACGTCCCGGCCGAGGGCGGTGGTCGTCCTGGTAGCGGGCTGGCATTGGAGTGGAGGAACCGTATCGCGCGTTGGAGTCAAGCGGGAAGAAAGGCTCACGGCGGTTTTCATTGGTGATATGCGTCCGGCGGCGGCAATACCTTGCGACGTGTCCGGGGTATCGACAAGCGTAACATATCGGGCGATTATCGAGGGTGCGCCATGGGCTGGCGGTGTTAGTGCTGGTCCAGTGAACTGCAGCTGGGGGATAGCTCGCGCGAGGCTGGAACGGAGGCGCAGGCGCCTTGCGAGTTGGCATGGCTGCAGCCGCGGCGTAGGTGAGAGGAGCAGCCACAACATTAGGCTCGCGAGCAACTGGTAAGGCCTCGGCGACCTCTCCTTGAATGACGTCACGTAGAGACGATGGTAAAGTTGTGGTAGCTTCTGGTGTGAAAGGCACCAAGGAAAGCTGTCGTGCAACTTCTTCGCGGACAAATGCTTTTATTTCGGCTATTAGTGACGCGTGGTCATGACCACCGATCCCACTAGACAGCGATGCCAAATCGTGCGCTGGAGGACGTCTTGTCGGAGCTCGCTGCTTCCGCAATTCATCGTAGCTTTGGCAGAGGCTAATCACGTCGTTAACAGTTGTCGGGCTTTTCGCCAAGAGCATTTGAAAAGCGTCGTCGTCAATCCCTTTGAGGATGTGCTTACATTTTTCAGCTTCCGTCATTTCGGCGTTCACGCGTCTGCACAAATCGACGACGTCCTCTATGTAACTTGTGAAGGTTTCACCCGTTTCTTGTGCGCGTGTGCGTAAACATTGCTCGGCACGAAGTTTTCGGACGGCAGGTCGATCGAAGACTGCTACAATCGACGTTTTAAATTGCGGCCACGTTCGGACATCTGCCTGGTGGTTTCTAAGCCAAAGGCTGGCTACACCCGCGAGATAGAACGAAACGCGTGTCAACTTGTCCGCGTCCGTCCATCTGTTTAAAGCGCTCACCCGTTCGAAAGTCGAGAGCCACTCTTCAACGTCGTTGTCATCTGTTCCACTGAAGATTGGAGGCTCCCGCTGAGGAACACTGCCTGGACAGGTGGCCGGAAGAGATGGAAGCGTCTGCTGATCGGCGTCCGGCATAGCAGAAGGTAGCCGTCGAGAACGGAGTTCCAGGATGGTAGCGGGAAGGTGTAAGGAACGGTACCCGGCACGGCTCCACCAATTATAAAGGCGGTTTATTAAGCAGAAAGGTTTACGCTTGGAAGGCTTGGAAGGCGATGCACCAGCCGCAATTTCCGAGCTCGAGCCGCTGCTGCACACTCGATGCTGCTGCCTCTGCGCCGTAGTACTTCCTCTTCTTTACAATATATATATACGGGAAAGAATGCGTTAGCCTCCTTTTTCTGTGGAGCGAACATTGCCTTTCCGGCCGGAGCCGTCTGCGCGCGCGCTTGTATCGTGAGCAAAAGGGGGGGGGGGGGGGGGGGGTATGGTTGCCGCGCTGTCGCGGCAACGGTCAGCGCGTGCCTTGTGCCCCCCCCCCCCCCCCCCCCCCCCAACAGGCGGGAGCGTCTACGGGCTGTGCTGTCAACACGAGAAAACGGTGCCAAAAGTGTACCCGGAGCGGCCGTATTCTTTTGCACCAGCGTTTTGTAGAGTTATGTGAGATCGGATCCAAATCAATTGACATCCAGTCTCACTTCGTATAACACTGCAATTTGCTAGGCTTGCTTCGTAAAACATTCCATTAGGTTGCTATCGCATTCACTGTTTCACCCTTTTGGTGAAATTGTGACTTCTTTCTTGCACCGGAGTGGGGGCACTAGTCATTATTTCAATGGTCGCAGATATCTCAAACTTGTGCTATTAAAATATGTGTGGGTGGGGGGGGGGCTAATACTAGCACTGCTACTATTGGGGAGGGAAATATGCTGGAAATTTTGTCAGTATATGCTGAGAAAAAAGTCTGAAATAGAGAACTTTCATGTCTTAGAATGGAAACTATTCGGCATTGTACGGAACATCACTGTTTCTTATTTGGCTGACCACACCGCTACGGAGATCTTCCTATCTTCGTGCGCAGATATTGGGTTGCTCCGAAGTTGGAGAGTCACGAGTCATATCAGGCGATAGACCAACGAGGGCCTGGCGAGGTCCGCCCTTCTCCCCCATCCGCCTAGCCGCGGTGGGCGCGTTCTGGGTAACGACTTTGCTCGACGTGGCATGTGGTTTCGATTCTCGATATTTCCCGCCTTTCCCGCGAGCGCTTCCTTCGAATCGCGCTGGCACTGGGTGGGCGTCCTTTAAAGGGGTGTAAGAAAGCGCGCCTATTTTCGATGCGCGCGCTTTGTCGAGGCTAAGCGTTGGCGCCGTGAATTTGTGCTGTTGTTTGAAGGAGCCAGCAAGCGCTTGGTGTAAGCGCTCGTTTGTGGCATGGTATAGGGGGAATTGCGTCGTATTTCTTGTGTGAAGTCTCCCTTGTTTCCTCCACTGTAGTTGAAATGAATAGGCACAAAAACCTTGCTGAAAGGACTAGTTGCTGGTCACTTCCTGTTATGTTGTTCGGGGAACTGCTAGTTGATTATGAAAAAAGTGGCAGATCACACGTACAGTGGGAATCGATTATATGCGAAGCGCGAATGAGAAAGTTTGATATGTCACTTTCACAACTTTACAGGGTGGAGATAAATTATGCCGTACATGACTTCCGTGTCATGATTATCATGTTTCAATGTATCGTTTACCTACATAATCTATTCACGTCACGTGATACCAAATTTAGTATATTGACGCAAGGTAGGCTGGCAACTATAGTAGCCAGCATCTGAAGAGGACAACGAAGTAGATCTGTGTGCGCGTGCTCTGGTGTTCGCGTTTCTGGCCCTTGGGTTGCGAAAGTAAACGCCCTATTTTGTACCTGCGTGCCTGTGTCTTTGTGACAATATGTGGTGCTAGCAAAACGCTCACGAGCACGCTATGAGCGTGGTATGTTGTCATGTTCATCATGACACGCGTGACAGGATTATCATGTATACACCAGCCATTTTATTTCGTCATCCATTGACGTCACCTAACACCAAATTTGGTATATGTGCAGATAGCAAGACGGCCGCGAGCGAATCATGAAGGGCCCAACATACTCCAATGTAGCGCTGGCGCGCACGCACGCTGGGCACAGTGACGCAACGTTAGCAAAACACGAGCACTCTATAGTCTGACGCCTGACGCAAGAGGCGTGACCAGCGTCCGTCGGCACGGCCAGGTGGCAACCGGCGCGAAATGCGACATGCTGCATTTCGTGACGATGCGTTACCCAGACAACACTGCGTTTCCCTCTTTTCGTGACGGAGGGACACCGGACGCGCTGAAACGTGCATGCGTCAAAGCAACGCAGCGCAGCACGTGCCTGCCAGTGTATGGCAGGACCGGCGCCTGGCGTGACAACGCCAGCGTGACACCACAAAATCAACGCCGCACGCGCACCGCGTCACGTCGAAACGTATTGGCGTCTTGAGTGTGGCATGTAGTCATGTTCTCACATGACACGCATCTCATGACTATCATGTTTGCACCAGTCACACACCTTCGTCATCCATTGACGTCCTGTAATACCAAATTTGGCGTATGTGAAGCTGTCGAAACGGCCGCGAGCGCATCATGAGCGTGGCATGTAGTCATGTTGTTACATGACACGCATGTCATGATTTTCATGTTAGGGTATTTCGCTTGTGTTCGCCATGCAATCATGTCATACCATACCAGTTTTGCAACCTACCATGTGAACGAAACCACCGCAAGAGCTGCAGGACCATGAAATGTAAATCATGACATTCATGACATAACATATGATGATTTTCATGTTATCACTTGTCAAATATGTTCATCATACAGTCATGTTATGCCATACCATGTTTGGTATCAATACTATTATCCAAATGGCCAGGAGAGCTAAAAGTCGTAGGCGGCTAGATATACAGACATACATACATACATACATACATACATACATACATACATACATACATACATACATACATACATACATACATACATACATACATACATACATACATACATACATACATACATACACACACACATACATACATACATACATACATACATACATACATACATACATACATACATACATACATACATACATACATACATACATACATACATACATACATACATACATACATACATAGATAGATAGATAGATAGATAGATAGATAGATAGATAGATAGATAGATAGATAGATAGATAGATAGATAGATAGATAGATAGATAGATAGATTGATTGATTGATATGTGGGGTTTAACGTCCCAAAACCACTATATGATTATGAGAGACGCCGTAGTGGAGGGCTCCGGAAATTTAGACCACCTGAGGTTCTTTAACGTGCACCCAAATCTGAGCACACGGGCCTACAACATTTCCGCCTCCATCGGAAATGCAGACGCCGCAGCCGGGATTCGAACCTGCGCCCTTCGGGTCAGCAGCCGAGTACCTTAGCCACTAGACCACCGCGGCGGGGCAGATAGATAGATAGATAGATAGATAGATAGATAGATAGATAGATAGATAGATAGATAGATAGATAGATAGATAGATAGATAGATAGATAGATAGATAGATAGATAGATAGATAGATAGATAGATAGATAGATAGATACGCTCAAAGTCGCTCCGCCGCAGTGGTCTAGTGGCTAAGGTACTCGGCTGCTGACCTGCAGGTCACGGGATCGAATCGTGGCTGCAGCGGATGCATTTCCGATGGAGGCGCAAATGCTGTAGGCCCGTGTACTTAGATTTGGGTGCACGTTAAAGAACCCCAGAAGGCCGAAATTTCCGGAGCCCTCACTACGGCGTCTCTCATAATCATATGGTGGTTTTGGGACGATAAACCCAACATATCAATACGCTCAAAGTCGTCGAAGTTCGCTAAGAAATGCTTCGCATTCAAATATTCGGCAGATCCCACGTACCTAGGAAGAGGAGGAGGAGGAGGAGGAGGAGGAAGAAGAAAGTTTTAGCGGAAAGACAGGGAGGTTAGCCAGTTCTTCGACCGGCTGGCTACCCTGTGCTGGGGAAAGGGGTGAGGGGAGTAAAAGATGTTAAAAAGAAATGTTGCGAAGAGAGAGAGAAAAAATTTTAAAAAATGCGACAGAGGAAAGGCAACATTATAGAGTATAAGGCACTATAGTCTGGCTCTGAGGCCAGTTGTCCGCAAAAAGCGCAGCAAAGCTTTCAAAGCCTTCTGGGCTGAGGATGGGCTCGGCCAATGACCCAGAATCCTGTGTTCCGACAAAGGCCGATCATCTAGTCTATCCAGAGCTGCAGTCAGTTCTTGTCTTTGCGCGGTGAAATGGGTGCACTCACACAGAAGTTGCGCGATAGTTTCTTCGCAGCTGCAGTGAGTGCATGTAGAAGAGCTGGCCATTCCAATGAGATAAGAGTATGCGTTCGTGAAGGCCACTCCAAGCCACAGGTGACAGGTCTTTTCAGCTCGAGATATCCTTGAGGGAAGATGAAGCTGCAGATCGGGATCCAAGTTATGCAGGCGCACGTTTGTGAAGTCTGGTGAGTTCCACTGTACGAGTGTGAGGTCATGTGCAAGTGAACGAAGTCTTGTGGCTGCGTCGGTTCTTGTGAACGGGATGGCTGTTTATTGGGTACCGTCGTGTGCAGATCGAGCGGCCTCATCTGCGTGGTCATTGCCATATATACCGCAATGACCTGGTATCCACTGATACACTATGCTGTGCTGTTTCTCGATTGCTTGGTGATTGCTTGGTGATTGCTTATTTCAGCTACTAACTGTTCATTAGGTCCAAGGCGAAAGGGTGACATAAGACATTGAAGAGCTGCCCTCGAGTCCGAGAAGATAGAAAAAGTTCCCGAAGGTTCTTCAACTATAAACTCCAGAGCTGCACGTATGGCGACGAGTTCTGCAGCTGTAGACGACGTCACGTACCTGGGAATGCACGTTATGCGAAGCATGGGGAAGAAAGATGACCGTGTTGCAATATTTTTATCGAGCGACACGTAATGAAATGACGCAAAATTAATGTACAAATGCCGCATACACAGACATATGTTGAAGAGTTGCAGATGTTTGTATAACCAGCTGTTTGCATTTGCGCAACGATGACAAATGGAACATGCGTATTAGCAACACCAGAAGCTGATATGAAGCGCTGATGCTCGCGAAGATGCTTGCCCTGGACTCTGCTACATAAATCAACTTCAGCGCATGGCAACTAACCACATCTGACGTTAACCCGACGTGATGGCTGTATCCAAATATTACATATGTAATGTTTATAAAATTAAGTACGCAGCACTGAAACCACTATTATCTTAACGTTTCACGAACATTAGCGTCTATTTGAAAAGTAGTTCCGAGACCTGGCGTAGTTTTGTGGTAAAATGCTTCATTAGAACCCAGAATGCTTGGGATTGATTCCATCTGGAACTCGTTGGAACGATGCTACCAACGTCGCGTATTTCTTAACACTCACGCAACACAGTGATCTGTGTTTTGGAGGACCAAAAAAAAGTTTATCCAATCCACGCGTTAAAATTGCCCATGTGTGTTCTCATCGTTCCTGAGTAGATATCAAGTGTCAATCACCTGTGGCACATAACCTCATACCAGTGGCACATAACCACCTGTGGATATGTGCAACTGTCTGGCGGGAATTGTAGGATGACGTACGCGACGGGATTGTGACATTATTCATGTCTTGACAAACGCGTCGTATCCGCCAAACCATCTTACCCTCTCATGCAAATTTTGGTTCGCGCCAAGTAAGTGGGGTGACTACGAGAGCACCCAAACGTAAGCGGCTAGAGAGATAGATAGATAGATAGATAGATAGATAGATAGATAGATAGATAGATAGATAGATAGATAGATAGATAGACAGACAGATAGATAGATAGATAGATAGATAGATAGATAGATAGATAGATAGATAGATAGATAGATAGATAGATAGATAGATAGATAGATAGATAGATAGATAGATAGATAGATAGATAGATAGATAGATAGATAGATAGATAGATAGATAGATAGATAGATAGATAGACAGACAGACAGACAGACAGACAGACAGACAGACAGACAGACAGACAGACAGACAGACAGACAGACAGACAGACAGACAGACAGACAGACAGACAGACAGACAGACAGACAGATAGATAGATAGATAGATAGATAGATAGATAGATAGATAGATAGATAGATAGATAGATAGATAGATAGATAGATAGATAGATAGATAGATAGATAGATAGATAGATAGATAGATAGATAGATACGCTCAAAGACGCCGAAGTTCGCTAAGAAACGCTTCGCATTTAAAAAAATGGCACAAGTTTCCCCGTAAAGAGACCCTTGAGTGGTATGCGAAGCCACCATGGGTTGACTGAGAGTTCTGTAAAGCGGTGCTCTTTATTCATCACCGTAGACGATCATATGAGGTTGCGCCCACAGCCGCTTTGCGAGCCCTCGCCACCGCCGCACCCATGCTCATGTCTTCATTCATACTACTACATTGTGTGTGCGAGAGATAAAGGAGTACGCGCTTTTATATGTAAAGTAGCGCAGTGCCGCTGGTGATATCCACTCTGACCATAGCGCGTGCCGGAGTGAAGCGCATGCTCTACCACAAAGCCATCTAGTGGGCGCTCCGAGTACTAACGTGGCTACGACGATGGATAAGGGAAGATCCCTGACCATAAGCTGTGTCGAATCTAAAAACAAAGAAAAACTGATGGATGGAGTTTTCGAAGCGTATGAGGTCGACTGCGAGAACGAGGGTTGTGCTAGCACTCTCTTCGCTACATTGTGAAAAATAGAGGTGCAATTCATAATAATCAGAGTGCAATTTGATTAGCATGGAATTTTTTTGTGTTTTGTTGTTCTTAGTATTTGACTTAGCGAGCCTTGTCCTCTGCTCGTTCAGCCTATAGTACATATATATTTTGCTGCTTGGCTCTTCGGTGGGAGCCGGGCCACCGATATGCCAGAAATCAGTAATCATTTCTCTCTTTCAAATTAACGGTCAGTCGCAAATCAGTGCTGTGTCCTATTTCTTCTTCACTGTGCCCGGTCTGTGTGTGCCATAGCCATACTCAAATGCAACAAAATTGAAAATAGTAGCGTGGCCAGCATATAACAATATTCGGAGAGAACTTCAGAATGTATTTGTAGTCGACAGGCAGTTAGGTGATAACCTGTTTGTTGTTCTTAATTAGTCTATAGAAGTAATAAAAATAGAAAATAGGCTATTATGCGTGGCTTTTCTAGTTATCACTAGAGCGTATGCCAATGGTTACAAGAAAATATTTTGGTTGATAATGAAAGGATTGGGCGTAGTGTACAGCTTTCGAGAGAAATATATACCGAGAACATACAGTTTGCATAGAATGGGAATCATTAGGTAGCAAAGAGTACGTCAATTACTGATACAGGATGTTTCTTGTCTTCACTGGTATTTATGCAGTACATGGTAATAATAAAAAAGAGGCGCTAGTAGGTATCAACATTGGGTTTAATCTGTCACACAAACAGGTCAGCGTGACGATGAAGCAAAGCTTCTAGGTTTATTTAATGCTGACGATAGTGTCTTATTAGCGAACAGTCGAGATTATGTACAGGGGCTGGCGGATATATTTCGGAAGGGAAGGTGCATCTTTAGGACCAGGACTTCGTGTAACAAAATGTGGAATTGATGCTATTCAGTGATCTCAAAAATCAAGCGGTATCTATGAAGGGCCGAGAAACACCAGCGGTAAACGAATACGAGTACCTCGAAAGATGGGTGAATAATGGTGATAGGTACATGGAGGTGCAGAAAGAACCTAGGCAGAAAACCGAACTATGAATGCTGAAACAATGAAATGCGGAGCGTTTTGAGGGTAAAATAGGTACAAGTTGTTTCGAGGTCTGTGGAATGGTGTAATGGTTGTGGAATTTACATTTGGGAACTCAATACTATGCATGAGGCCAAAAATGCATTCAGGAATGAATGTGAATCAAAAGACAGTGGAACGCATTGCGTTGAGCGCCCATGGGAAAGCGACAAATCAGGCAGTAAAGGGCGTTATGTGGGGGGGGGGGGGGCAAGTTTTGAGGCGAGGAAAGCTCAGAGGCAAGTACGGTTCGAACCAAGGCTAAGGATTATGAAAGGGATTAGATGGACAGGGAATTTGTTCTGTTATTTATGGAGAAAAAGAACTAGGAGGCTCACCAATATAAATAAATATACGGCTGCCAATGTAAGCGATATGGCAACAAAAAGTTTTAAGCGGAAAGTCAGAGAGACGTTTTACTGGATGGCAGCGATGAGAAAAAAAAATGGCCCTGAGTAATAAGCGTAAAGGGTAGAAACGAAATAAGGAAAGAGACAGTTTATGATAATTCAAGGGGAAGCGCTTTACAGTTTGAAGCGATGTCAGGTTGCCTTAGTAGGCGAAGTTATAAAGAAAGGTTCAGTAAAGAAGAAGAACAATGCACGTGCTGGAGGGAACGCAAGGAAACGACTAAGCAGGTTCTCAGTGATCATGGATATGTCCACCCAGGTGTACGTTTGACCACGAGCCTACATTAAGCCCTGTGTTTCAGAGACTATTGAAAGCTGAACACGCTTGCAATAGAAATAAATAAGAGATGGTTAGAGTATTGGTGGCAGATAACAAGAGAGAAAGGACAGAAATAAACACTCAAAAAAATGAAGAGATTTTGCCATAAGTGGCAGAGAACTGGGCTTAGAATTAACGCCTTTATTTTCTATACTAAGATGCTTTAATCGAAGTTGACGAGGCCTTAGGCCAACTTCCATTCCTCCATTCATCTATCCATCCAAACGTTAATGCTGTGGCTTATGAGCATCGGATCATGCGTCAAGCGAAGGTGGTGCGATAGTTGCTCTCAGCACAAACGAAAACATGATACGCATGTTTTCAGTTGGAAAAGATTATAATAAAAAGTATGTTACATTTGAACGCAAATATGGCGGCAATGACTAGCCCACAACATTAACGGGGCACATGATCGCCAGCGAGTACGTCTCTACGTTTTCGCCGTGAAAGGCACCAGAAGTAATTTAGCGGGAATAAATAAAAACATAAATTCCCGTTTAACTAAGCAAACACGGTGAATTTTAGACAATACATTAGGAACAGTTACGTTAATGGGGTTATCTCTATCTGGGTTCTGAGCGATGGTCTGTCCTTTTAAGCTTGCGTTAAACAACGACAGCAAAAAGAAAGTCATCTCAGTGCCCTTCTTTCATGCAATCACAGAAGGAAGAGACATGGGAACAGGATGGCCACTTCCTCACCTGCACTAGTGGCCATCCTGCTTAAGCGTCTTCTCCATCTGTGATTGATACTTTGCACTTGCTGTATCACAGCAAGTGCAAAGTATCACAAAGGCACAGGTTCGTCACCGGGAGCAGATATCCCGAAGCCCCGCTGCGGTGGTCTAGTGTCTAAGGTACTCGGCTGCTGACCCGTGGGTTGCGGGATCGAATCCCGGCTTCGGCGGCTGCCTTTTCGATGGAGGTGAAAATGTTGTAGGCCCGTGTGATCAGATTTGGGTGCACGTTAAGAACGCCGGGTGGTGGAAATTTCCGCAGCCCTCCTCTACGGTGGCTCTCATAACCATATGGTGATTTGGTGACGTTAAATCCTATGTATCAATAAAGCAGATGGCCCGTACTCAGCCCTGTAAAGCGGTATTCACACAAAGGAGAAATCCTCAGAGGAGAGGCGAGGATGGCGCGTCACGTCACAACGACGTCACGGATTAGTGTGTCGACGTGACCTCCTCAGGGCTTCTCGGGGGAGGCGGGGATCGCTTCTACGGCCGGTCAAACGATCACCGTGCTGCGCTGGATATGGCGGAATTTCGGATGGGTATCGGGCCACATTGTAGCCTTCCCTTCTGCAGAATGCGGTGGCGGTGGCCTTTAAGCTCCAGACTTAAGCTCCAGTTAAGCTCCAGACTTGCGGGCACCGTGATGGCGGAAATGAACGATGCATCAATTTTTTTTCTCTCGTGAAAGAATGCCCTTGCTTGTGGGGCATCTCGTCTGATGATTATAGTAAAACTAACCTAAAGAATGGTGTGTGGGAGACGATAGCCAAGCAGATGAAGGAGCGATACCATCTCTATGACTCATATACGGCAGGTCAGTGACATTCAGTTTTGTATTAATGTGGCTATTCTGATGAGAATCGGGACATCTCGCTTTTGTTGTTGTTGTTGTTGTTGCTACTGCTATGCTTGTTCAGCTTGATGAAGATGCGTTACTTTTTAATAGAAATGTTTTTAACGGGCCTTTTCAGTCAAGTTTAGACGCATATAGGCAGTCGCAGAATCCAAGGGTTGCTTTTTGTTTATTTTCAGAAACATTAACATTTTACTTTATTGGCTGCTCTGATGCAGCCGATTAGTAGGCTGACTTTGCGTAGTGAAGCCCGAAATTGTCTTCTATGGCCTTGTGTCTCTAATTTTTAATGAAACTCTTGTGCAGATAATTGTCATATATTAATAGACTAGATCACTTCCGTTCTCGGTTATTCTCATAAGAGAAATGCTATGGTAGCATAATTCCTTCGTTCACAAAAAGCCAACCTACATCGAAAGATACTTATAGAAATTCCCATCTGCCAACCCAATAGTGGTGTTTGACGAGTCAGCGAAGCTGTCAGTAATTTTATAGCCGAAAAAAACAAAACAAAAAAGCCGTTGTCAATGACGCTGCCAGGAATGTCCCTTTGGGCGAGTTCGTCTTTGCAAACAAGAAAGCTTGTGGTGGCGAGTCAAACCAAAGGCAACGCCGCGTCTGCATTCCACGAAAAAACATCAACAAGGGAGTTATATTCCATAAAAAACATACAAACAAGGGAGTTTCTAAAAGCAGCAATGTGGTAGGGGGTGCAAAAGAGGCACATCCTTGAAACCACACCAGCGCTTTTCTCTTTCTCTAGTCAGGACACAGCGTGGCTTTGAACCCCCTCCCCTTCACGATGAAAGCTTGCCGATATATATGGTGGGGGGTAGCGGAATTCTTATGTTCCCGCCACTTCTAATGTAGTCTGGCCACTCTTATCTCTCCCATCGTTCACCTCGTCCGTGTGAGTAAGGGACATCTGGAAGCATTTCTCCTCGCCCATTGACGTCACTAGGCTCCATCTACATCCCCTGTGAATTTGTCCCTCGTGTGAACACCGCTTAAAGGTGTATTGACACAACGGATGAAATCGCTATTCGACTCCCGGGATCGCATACTACGTCATCATACGTCACCCGTTTCCGCGTCCCCACTTCGGTCCACGCGGAGCGATTCGTGATACGAAGTAAGCCCAAATCACAGTTGGGATCCTCGGGGAGCAACGCCGACATTCTCGCTTGTAACGGGAACTCTCCCATGTCGTGTGAGTACTAGTTGCGGAGGGATTCTAATCGTGTCACATGTCACGTGACTGATCCGTCCGCGATCACGTCCGTAGTGTGAATACAGCTTAATGCGTGCCTGCTTTAATAATCATTGAAGGAGGATGGAATATTATTGGGGTGCTGGTGGATGCAAGGAGCTAAAGAGGAGAACAGACAACAACATGGGGTGGGCTCACGCTCTTCAAGAAACCGGGCTGCCGGGGCCCGGATCTTGACCAGTAAAGGCGCTTCGTTCAGGCTGCTTCTGCATTCCCGCTCTCCTCCCACAACTTCTTTTAACGATCGCTGGTCATTTTTAGGGGTGAAGCTCCCTAGGGTGTGGGTCTGTCCTCCGTCCGTTGGGGTATGCAGCCACTTTGAAAACATCCCACTACATCCCATCACCGATCCACCATTTCAGTGACCATAAAGCCAAAACCGTTGAAAAGTATATCCAATATGAAATGCAAGATGATCGTGTAGTTGTATCCAGGTAGGCGTTAAAGTACCATAGATTTTTATTACTGTGACCATCTCTTGTTTGTATGTGACCACCTATAGTTCCACCTTTGCAAACTGCCAACTACTTCGTCCTCGCAAACATCCCACTGTGCCGCATCACCAATCCATCACTTCACCGACCATAAAGCCGTTATTATGAAGCGGGAACAGAAACGAGGTATAGCTACCGCTGACCAATAATAAAATTTGTTGTATAAACATATAGTGTTTTTCGCATCTTTGGTGATGTAGCGGGTGATATTTGTGGATGGTTGACAGATTAGCGATGAAAACCTCCAGCGCTTCGCCCAACTCATCATCATTCACTCCGTCGATATGCTGTGATTTTTTTTTCTTACGGTTGCCTTTTTAGATGCGAAGCAGCTGTTTGACTAGCCTGTGTAATGCTGTCCCTTCGTGCAAATGTGTCGCTCGCTGCAGGTGTTGGCGTGGTGCCAAGTTGGTCACACCGCTGCTGCGCGTTGACGTCAGGCTCCCTCTGAAGTGCGCGCCTTGCCACTCTCTGTCTCACCTGCCGCGCGCTGGTCACGGCACCGGTAGCAGCCGTCTCATCCATTCGCTCGCAACACCTGCCGCGACCACCGCTCGCTACACCGCTGACTCGTTGGTTCACGTGCAGTAAACCTGACGCTCGCCTAACGTAGGCGTTCAAACATCTCTGTACGTGTCATCTTCAAGACCTACGCCAGCCATTGTTTCAAACGAATCTTCCAGCGCTCACCGTAGCACCCGCGTTAGCACCGTTCAACCCGTGACACCACCCATGCGCAATGCTGCTGCTTCGCATCCCATCAGGGTTCCCTTCAGTGAGATGGTCCCATTTTTCACTGTAATTGTACTTTGAGCTTTAAAAAGTTTTGTCGCGACGTTAGCCGAGCGAATGTTGACACTGGTTTTCGAATCAGTTTAATGCCGCCTTTCCGGAGATTCTCGGAAATCTTCCGGAAACGACAGGAATCCGACGTATGGGCTGGAGCTTTTCGGGCGTGTTTCAGGAGGGAAAATGTTTGTATAAAGTACTTTTTCCTTTAAAGCCCATAAGTGCTTTTTCAACGAATGGTGGGACACACAGGGGATAAAGGTTTCTTTATATTATTTTCCCAAGGCTTGGCAGTTAATTTGCTATCACTTGTTATTTTTATTGCGCGGGAAAGAGCGCGGGCACCACGGAAGCTGTTCGGGCCGCAGAGATATCTTAAATGAACTGTACATAAATACTTGCAGATGTGCACCGACAATTCAGCACAGAATATGTATTAAGCTCGTCCGGTCGCCGGACATCCTGCAGAAAAGAGGGCATCGCGTTTTGCGGTCATGGCGCCGTGAAGTGATTCACTTGGTCGATGAGGTGAACCATCTACAACATCAATCGGCGCACCAAAATAAAAGACAAGACAACGTACATGAAGTGTCAGAATAGCTAGGGAATTCCTACGTGTAATTCTTTAATGATAGTGTCGAAGAGACGTAGTATTGAGTGGGAGCCAAGAAGAATATATGACGAAGAGCCGAGTTAGCGCGTGACTGTGAATGACGTCCGAGAACCGAGGCCGTTATCAGTGGCGTACCAACTTTTTCGCGAGGGGGGGGGGGGGGCTAATTTAGCGCCTTCATCAGCCGGTAATAGCGTAATAAAATAGCGTAACAAAAGAACAGTCAGCTTTAAGCGGCATGCACTGAGACAACACGCATATGTTTCTCATCCATGATGCATGTAATAATATTACACGTGACGCTTTTTCTGCATTACCTCACAACTTTCCTCATGAATACAATTGATGGCGGCCTCCTCAACCGTAAATAGTTTATCATTGAATGAAATTTTTAATGACTAAAACAGCTCACAAAAAAATTCAGTTTTTAAATGTCAAGCACTCCTTGAGGAACCTAAAGTATACATATGAGCATTTATATCTACTTATTTTAGCTTCCCACTTAGCTCGAGTCCACTGCTTTATTCGTCACCGCTTTGCAAGCTGCCTCCATCGCTCCAAGTTGCCATAAGCAAGGCTGATCAGATTTATCGGACATTAAAGCGGAAACCTTTCTTGGCGCTTCCAGAACGGCAAAAACTAAAATACTTAGAAAGATTAGTCACACTCATGTGCTCACAGCAACTTCAACAGAGCAGCGGTGATGGTAATCTTTTTTGATTAAAGAAATATTTTCCTGAAGCAGCAAATGCTTTGACCGGTCCGTAAAAAGTTCGTTCGTTCCCACTTATAACTGCATCAGCCAGTTGCAGCAGAATAAAAACATGAACAAGTGATGTAATATATAGGGCCCCTGTTCAGCGCTAGGCTGCTCTGCAGTGCTACTGCACAGGGCGGAAAGCGTCGTGAAGAGCCTTCAAGGAAAATCGTCACTGCTGAAGTGTTGCAATGGTGTCACTATAATATAACATGCCCTCGTAATATTTTTATCGTAACAATATAATTGAGTGATTACAGTGGTGAAGGAAAATATTGCCTTTGTTGCTTTTTCCCCAGCAGGCAGCCGACAGTGGCCACTGTCGAAAAAAGGGGGCCCAACTTTTCTTGAAGGGGGGGGGGGGGGCTTGCGTTCCCTTGCCCCCCCCCCTTCGACTGATGCGCCTATGGCCGTTATTTTGGTAAATTATCATCATCATCAGCCTGACTACGCCCACTGCAGGACACAGGTCTCTCCCATGTTCCGCTAGTCAACTCCGTCCTGTGCTTGCTGCTGCCACTTTATTTATACCCGCAAACTTCCTAATCTCATCTGCCCACCTAACTTTCTGTCTCCCCTCACCCGCTTGCTTTCTCTTGGAATCCAGTCTGTGATCCTAATGACCAACGGATATATTGCCTTCGCGCTACGTGCCCTGCCCATGACAATTTCTTCTTCATTTCGACTATCATGTCCCTAACACCCGTTTGTTCCCCGAAACACTCTACTCTCTTCTTGTCCCTAAGGGTTATGCCACTCATTTTCCTTTTCATTACTCGCTACTTCCCCCATGTATACGCCAGTTTGGTTAACAAACCACCTTATTTAGTTTATTTTGTGGATTGCAGTCTTTGGTATTTCAGTTATGGAACATGAACTTGCCCGAACAGCACCCTTTTGTAAAAACTGTGTACTGCTGATTTCAGGATGCAGGTCCCATCCGAAGCGTCCTAGATTTGGGAGACGTTGGCCGATCACCTATCAGAAATACCTAGAAATACCTAACAGAAATACCATATCAGAATAGGACCTTGTTTCATGTCTTCCATACACTGTCTGCGTCCACTACTTGCGTCCATCTCAGGCTTTCTTGTAACTGCCTCCATTGACCCTTAAGTACGCCACTTTGAGGTGGCACTGCAATAAACGGGGCAAACAAAAACCAAGATGAAGGTAAAGAAAGGCAAAAAAACAAAAAAATCAACACGTTCGATGCTCTGTGGAAATTGTTTTCATGCGAATAAGTGAGGGAGTAGTTGTCTCGGCTGGATTTATTGGCTTGCCCCGCCGCAGTGGTCTAGTGGCTAAGGTACTCGGCTGCTGACCCGCAGGTCGCGGGATCGAATTCCCGCTGCGGCGGCTGCATTTCCGATGGAGGCGGAAATGTTGTAGGCCCGTGTGCTCATGTTTGTGTGCACGTTAAAGAACCCCAGGTGGTCGAAATTTCCGGAGCCCTCCACTACGGCGTCTCTCATAATTATATGGTGGTTTGGGGACATTAAACCCCACATATCAATCAATTTATTGGCTTTGAACCAGGAGGTGGATTGTCTTGTTTTTTTTTTGTAAGTGTGGTAGTCGTGTGCACATCGTGGGCCTTCAAGGCAAGTCCGAAACACTGGCGTTCAAAGTGTAACTCGTGCTCTGACGTAACGTCAGCACTCGCGCCAGATCACAGACGTCAGTATTATCAAAATGTAATGCACTTTGTGGTGCCATGCTGTGACTGTCCTACGTAACGTTCGTTAAACATGTTCCAAAGAGGTCAAACAACAATAGAATATATATATATATATATATATATATATATATTGTAAGGACGAGAAATAAGACACAACGCCTTTGCTGCAGGCCGGCTGTTCTTATTCTGCTTCGTCTTCCTCCTCTTCCTTCCTAGCATGCGAGTCTGTGCCAGAGAGAGTTCCAGTTTCGGTTTTCGTCATTACACTCGGCCATGACTGCTAGCATTGTCGTTGGGCCAAACGACAATGTTCTGGTAGGTAAGGCTAGCTGCAGCAGTTGACAGTGCTTCAGGTGGGCGAGGTTGGCTACATCGTCGTGGTCGGTCTCGACCACGCTGGAAGTTTGTCGAAATTGGCTCCGGCGGCCGACACTGGCTATGTCGTCTGGGTCGTTCACCGTGTCGTGATGGAGACTGGGTCCTGTGCGCGCGCGGAGCTGGCGGTAAAGTTTTTGGTGGGTGGGCTTGACTTTGTCGCCGTGGTCGAACTCGTCCATGATGCAACGTTTCCTGACAACTCGTAGAATGCAGTTCAGGTGGACGGCCCTGACTGTTCCGGCAAGGTCGCAGAGTAACCTGGAAACGCTGGTGTTTGTCCCACCGTCGCTGGTGGACTGAACTGCAGCGGGATGCCCTGCGAGGCAGCCATGATGACGTTTGGGCCATTTCTTGAAATGAGATGGGACGCAGCTCATGGTTGGGCATAAATACCACAGCAGAACTCCCAGACGTAGTCGAGCCGGTGGCTTCTGGCGAACTGTCATGTGCAAACATCGTATGCTGGGAGGAAACAGCAGGAGGGCTGGTCCTCGGCAAGTTCTCGATGGCAGTGGCCTCAGCGTAGCTAGGTATCTGGGCTTTCTCGAAGGAAACGTTCCTTGGTAGCCGAGTGTCTGCGTGGCTGAGCATGATCGTGGTCTGGTAGGGTTCAGTTGTGTCTAATACAATAGGATTGAGTGCCTCGATGTCCTCAGACGACGAGCGCGAGGGCCGTATCTCCGGACGAAGGTCTGGTGGGGGTATTTTCAGGTCGAATACCGATGCAGAGTCCGGGACCTGTAGTGTAGGATTCCAGCCACTTCGGTCAGGGTCAGCAGCAGGGAACTCCTGGCAGCATTCCGTTGACGAGCTGCAACGAACGATTGCAGCCTCGAGGCGGGGCGCTGCCTGGGCTCCATCCTCGGCCTCGGGGAAGATCGAGCTGGACTTGCTGGAGTCACAGGAAATCCGTCCGAAAGCGGCAATCAGGGCTGCACTCCATTCTGCCCAGGACTGCTGCCTGACGCCTTCGTACCTGTGCCATGCTGCGGCAGCATCCCGCAGGCGATCTATGGCCATGTCCCACTTCTGCTCTTCAGTCGTTCCGAGAGCGTTGACGGTTGCCACCCATTCCTCGGCGTCGTCCTGGAAGCCGCGAAATTCCGGTAGCGCGAAGGAAATCGGCGATGGCGGGACGGCGGGCAGAACTCCGAAATGTGCCCCCGCCAAGCAGTTCACTTGCTCCGATACCTCCGCGAGAGAACGCCGGAGATTGCGACGGTTCTCGGGCGAGCTTACCTCGAAGTTTTGTGCGGCGGCCGCAGCCAACATGGCATTGAGTGCGCACAATGTTGGCAAGATGGCAGGACATAGCTTGGAACTCGACGCTATGAGGGCGTTGGTCGTGACACGGAGTTGCGCGATGGTATGCTGCAGCTCCGCTGCGCTGTCGTGTGATCCGCACGAAGAGCCAAGGCCCGCCTCTGCGGAGGATACAGTGACTGCGGTATTCGAGGTGGTACAATTCTTGACCAAGGACGCGTGGACGGCGTCCCTTGGAAATCCAGCTGTGGTCGGATTCGTGGACATGGGTTCCAGGGCGCTGGAAGCGTCAACGACGTTCCCAGGCAAGCGGAACCCGTGTGATGAGTTGTGACCTGGTACTGTGGCGTAGATGAAGCGGTCTTGCGCCGCCGGGTAGGCCTCGACGCCGTACACGGTGGGTGCTTGAAGCGCCGACAGGTTGCCAGGTATGGAGGAGGCATGTACGCCATCCCTAGGTGAGAGAGGCCCGTGCGCATGGTTGCCGCGACGTGTCGCGTCCCAGGACAAGTTTCCCGGAACCACAACGGAGGCCTGGACGCCATCCGTCGGTGCTGGGATCGATGCTGGCCGCGACGGACGCCTTGCGGGTCCCATCAGCGAAGAAGCGTGACGGCGAGGAGGCCTTGACGCCGTCCCCGAACGGTGGTGTCAGTAAACAGCTGCCGAGGAGGGCTTGACGCCGTCCTCAAGCGACGCTTACCGCGGCTGCACGTCGGCGGGCGTTCTGGATGACGAAACCGAGACGTAAGCCGTTTTCTTCGTCGACTGCGCCATTGTAAGGACGAGAAATAAGACACAACGCCTTTGCTGCAGGCCGGCTGTTCTTATTCTGCTTCGTCTTCCTCCTCTTCCTTCCTAGCATGCGAGTCTGTGCCAGAGAGAGTTCCAGTTTCGGTTTTCGTCATTACAATATATATATATATATATATATATATATATATATATATATATATATATATATATATATATATATATATATATATATATATATAAATTGAGGACGACGCAGCGAGCAATGGAAAGAAAAATGGTAGGTGCAACCTTAAGAGACAAAAAGAGAGCAGAGTGGATTAGGGAACAAACGGGGGTTAAGGATATCATAGCTGAAATCAAGAAGAAATGGACATGGGTCGGGCATGTAGCGCGTAGACAGGATAACCGCTGGTCGTTAAGGGTAACTGACTGGATTCCCAGAGAAGGCAAGCGGGTTAGGGGGAGACAGAAGGTTAGGTGGGCAGATGAGATTAAGAAGTTTGCGGGTATAAATTGGCAGCAGCAGGCACAGGACCGGGTTAACTGGCGGAACATGGGAGAGGCCTTTGTCCTGCAGGGGACGTAGTCAGGCTGATGATATATATATATATATATATATATATATATATATATATATATATATATATATATATATATATATATATATATATGGGAAAGAAGTGTATATTTCAGGACTCGTTTTTCCGTGTTTTTGACACAATATACTGAGATACTGAGATCTAACAGACAATAGTGCCAAGGAAAGTATAGGGGAAGGTATATATATATGAAAGAAGACTTTGACGTCCGTGTGGCTCACGTTTACCGGGTTCCTGCATGAACCACCTTGTTGCGGCTAACGCTTCTTGAATAATAACGAGTGTTTACACGTGAACTCGCTCGTTGCATTTAGTGGAAACGTCCTGTGTAACGTCCTGGAGATCCGCAGCCGTAAGCTGCCATCTGATTCCACGATGACCAAGCACGTCGATCCCCCACAAGCCTCTTCCACGCCGCCGCCTGTCATGTGCCCTGGTGTACTTCGTCTGCGTGACCCACCAGTCTACAAGGGCACTGAAGATCATGATGTCGAGCACTGGCTGGCAGAGTACGAGCGCGCCAGCGCGATTAACAAGTGGGATGACCCTGCGAAGCTGACTCATGTCATCTTCTACCTGACAGATTTGGCCAACCTATGGTTCACCAACTACCAAGCCGACATCCCCACCTGGTCGGTTTTCAAAAAGGCCGTGACCTCGTTTTTCGGTCGTCCAGCCATGCGTAAGCTTCGTGTTGAACTTAGCCTACGGTAACGATTTCAGCGAAACGGCTAGAGCTTCACGAACTGCATTGAGGATGTGATCGGCCTCTGTAGGCGAGTGGATGCGAGGATGACGGAGGCTCACATTATAAAGCATATAATGAAAGACATTTGTGATGGTTAAAAGACGTTCGTCACTATGTTTGTTGATAGCGGACGAGAAAGGATTAACATGAACTTTTTATTTCATGGCATGGGTGGAACGGCTGACGGCGCACGGAAACGTTACCGTGTGCAGCGCCGTTGAGTCGGACGTCGCGGCCAACTCAGCAGTCAGGGTCGCAACTCCGGAGGTCCAGGATCAGGCCACGGCTCACGAGGACCACACCCGGTAGGCTTCGCCCACGAACCTGCTCCCGGCCACTGCACACAGGAAGAAGCCGTTCGGCAGGTCTCGGCCTTGGACCTTGAACAGACACACCGGAGCTCGACCTGGCCGACACATACGGGTCTCACGTATGGCTCAGGAACGCTGCCAGGAACTCGTCCTCTCGAGCGGCGCACCGCTTCCTCTGCCTTCGTGGCCTCAACCCTCGAGCTCTCTTTTCCGCACGTTCCTTCTTCTTGGCCAGGGCACCGCCAGGTACCCTCGGGTGCACACTGCAGCTCATGAGCTCGTGGCCCACGTCCGAGTCTGGCGCATCACTCGGCACCGCTCGGCGATCCTAGATTCAGCCAGCAACTTCCCTGGCACGTGGATCCTCGGCCACCCTGGACCTCGCCCGGTTCCGTGCTCCTCTGTGCGCACTCCCGCGTCTCGCCCGGCAGAACGTCTCGCTCGTCTCTTGCCGATGTGCGACGCTCTGGTGACACCGGCGCTTGATGGCATGGGTGCGGCCACGGAGCAGTCAACCCGCATCGGAGACGCGATGCTCCATGCGGGGAATGGCCAGCCCGTCCAGCGAAGAGCGTGCGCAGAGACGCGATGCTCGACGCAACCGTGACCATTAGCCAGGCCACGTTCATCGCTGTTTCGAACGGCTGACCGCGGAGACGCCTCGCCGAGATCCGCGATGCCCTCGGCAAGGAAGAGAACAGCAGGCCAGGCCGCGCCCCGAGATGCAGTACTCGTGCCGGCAATGCCGCCCCAGCTGGCAGTTGGACGACAGCAGCGTGGACGGCCGCGTTCCCTGGCCGGAACCTGGCTCGCCTGCGTCCGACGCTTCGGCCCGCTGTCTCCCGTCTGCCGCTGCTTCGGCTCGTCCCCAGCCACAAAGCCCACTGCCACGTGATGGTCGCCCGTGGCCCAATCGTGGCACGCCACCTCTATGGGTGTCACAGAACGAGCGCTAAAAATGGGCGCGCCGCCAAATTCTTGCGATAACGGGCGGGAGAAACGCCGCGAGGTCAAAAGAAAAAAAAAGAGAAAACAAACATCTAAGGCTCCCCGGGCGCGCGCTCTCCCCCGCAGAAGCGTGGCTTCGCCGACGAACCTCCTCACCCCACAACGGCGGCCGAGCAAGCACTCGATTTTTCCAGAAGGAACAGGGCATGTATGCCGGGTTGACTCATCTGTCGGGGACGGCCTCCGTACAGTCTCGCGCCTCTCCCCAGCCTTCGCTGCGTATCGCGCCGACGAAATGACGAGAACTTTCTGGAATGTGGTGTGGAAGGGATTAAATCGAGCGGCCGAGACGAGAGAGCAGGAGGAGACGGAAGTTAGCGCCAGAGCGCGTAGGGATTCCGCCGTGTAGTCGGCGAAGGTTTTGTCGGTAGCGACAAAGCAGGAGATGAAGAGGATTTCCACCTGAGGGGTGACGACTCGAACTGCAAGCAAGAGAGTGTGTTTACCGCTATCGAGCGAAGACGCGTGGCGACAGCTGCGTGTGGGAAGCCGACGTGTTTCCGGCGAAGAAGTTGAAGCTTGGAGAGTGGCCTATTGAAGACGTGAGGTTTCCTGGAAGAGAAACTTCGAGAGCTGCGGAACGACAACAACGCTGGACTTTGAGTGAGTGATTCTCGGAAGAGTATCATTCAGACTTTTGTTCCAAGGACTTTGGACTGAATAGGTTTTCTATCTCTTTAGTCTTTAAGTGCCTTGGTTGTTCAATGCATGCGACTGCATTGTAGTGTGTATTGTTGTCTGTGTCCGTTGTTTAGAGTGGGGCTGATTGTACTGTGTAGTACGTTGTTTGATTGGAGACGTATGGTATGCAACTATTGTGGAGTGTGCATTCTTGTGTATTGTTTTCGATCGGCCACTTTTGAGAATATAATATTTGTTTTGTTTATCAACTCTCGGCTCTGACTTGTTCTTTGGGCCACAGCCGGCGTCCGCTGGCGCGCCAAAAAGGACCACTTCTAAATTGTCCACGCTTTCGTGGTGCGGTTCGGGGGGCCGATACTTCGGCCCTTGGAATTAGCCCGGCGATCGCCTCCCTAATTAACGGGACCGGTGTGACAATTAATCTGGCGTCCGCGAAACAGGACCTTTTGGTGCACAGTGTGTCCAAAGTAGTAAGAAAGAGCCTCGAGTTGGTGATACTGCTATCGGAACGATTTTGTGTGTTGATCAGTGTTCTCGTTAACGAGTGCAGGGGAGTGTTCCGATAGACTGATTTAGGCAGATACTTTTTGCACGCGGCAAGGTTTTATTTGCGAGTTGCGAGACACAATGGATCTCGAAAAGTTAGTTGCGCTGGGTGAGAAGATGGGTTTTTCCGGCGCCGAACTACGGAAATGGGTAAGCCAGAAGGAGAAAGAGGCGGTGGAGATAGAAAGGTCAGCAGCAGAGAGGGCCAAGGAAGAAAAAGCAGCTGAGTTGGAACGAGAGAGGTTGGCAGCTGAAAGGGTGGAAGAAGAAAGAGAGGCAAAGGAGCGACAGCTGAAGGAAGAAAGAGAGCAGCAATTGAAGTTGGAGCTGGAGAGAGAGAAGTTGGCAGCCGAAAGGGCGAGAGAAGAAAGAGAAGCAAGGGAGCGACAGCTGAAGGAAGAAAGAGAAGCGAGGGAGCGACAGCTGAAAGAAGAAAGAGAAGCGGAGATGGCTGAAAGGGAACGGCAGCGGCAGCACGAGATGGAACTCGAGCGGCTCCGTTTGCAACAGCGAAGTGAAACTCCCGTCCAAGCTAGAGTTGAAAGCAGCGAACGGGAGGACCACGGCTTCCGCTTGAACCCAAGCAAGCTACTCGTAGCGTTTGATGAAAGGAAGGACGACCTTGACGCGTACCTTCACAGATTTGAGACGATTGCAAGGAGCCAGAATTGGCGGGAACATCAATGGGCAATTGCTTTGAGTACTTGCTTAAGTGGTGAAGCGCTCAGTGTGTACGGAAGGCTGACGCCGACCGATGCAGCCAACTACGCAAAGGTGAAAGCTGCTTTGCTGAAGCGATTTAGATTTACTGCAGAAGGATTCCGGGACAGATTTCGGACAGGAAAGCCAGCTGATGGTGAGACGGCTACGCAGTATGCTGCCCGACTTTGCCACAATTTCGAAAGATGGATTGAACTTTCAGGGACAGCGCAGGAGTACGATGAGCTTAGAGAGCTCCTAATTAGAGAACAATTTCTTACTAGTTGCCACCCGAGCCTGTCGCTGTACTTGAAAGAGAGGAAGGCTGAGTCACTTGAAGGAATGCTTGAATTGGCTGATCAATTCTTGGAAGCGCAAGGTGGAACTAATTTGGCCAAGGTAAAGAAGGAGTGTCCGGATGATTCGAAGAAATTGGCTCCCGAGGAAAAGAAGCGTGCACCAGAGAGCATTCCGCGATGTTTTCTGTGCAACCGAGTGGGTCATCGCGCGAAAAACTGTCGAACGATCTTTACGAGCCCTACGGCAGTAAAATGTTTCAAGTGTGGTCAGACTGGGCACAAAGCAGACGCTTGTCGGAACGGAGTGAGTCAAACTCACCAGGTATCCTGTGTGCAAGTGGCACCGAAATCTGATAATAATGCCGTCACCGATGGATTCGTAGAGTTGAAAAATGGGGAGAAAATTCCTGTTGTGGGTGCTGTAATGTCAAAACAGCCAACCGGTGTTACGAAAGGAATGCCAACGCTGCCTGGAAAAGTTGCAGACAAAAAGATTATGGTGTTAAGAGATACCGGCAGCTCCACGGTTATCGTGCGGAGAAATTTGGTACGGGAAAGTGAGTTGACAGGCAGAACGAAACCGGTTTGCCTAATTGACCGTACGGTTCGGATGCTTCCCGAAGCAGAAATTGAGGTTGAAACCCCGTACTTCAGCGGGAAGGTTACTGCTCTATGTATGACGACCCCCCTTTACGACCTTGTCATCGGAAACATCGACGGTGCGCGAGGACCGAATAATCCGGAATGTTTGGGAGAAGACCTTAAGATAGAGCCCTCGCCAACCCAACGACCGCGAGATACAGTGGAGGAGCAACCCGTGACGGATCCCACTCGAGCCCAAGGTGAAGCCGCGGTGCAAGGGACTATGAATGATAAGATGATCGTGTTGAACGAGCTCACGGGCCGGGCAACTGGACTTACGTCGGCACGACCTCAACCGACCGACAGTGCAAAGGAGACGGAGTTTGCCAGCCGGGCCAAATGTAGAGACATGAACAAGCTGGTAAATAAACAGACAGGACCCGTCGAACGTCATGACCCGTTAGCAGGGTCGGAAGTGACAACGATGGCTGAGACGCTGCCTCAGATACCGTCGTTGGAAAATGCTCGCCGAAAAATAACAAGGAAAACCAAGAAGAGATCGAGTGAGCACCGTAAGAAAGGACGCAAGCGCAGCTCAAAATACACAGGATAGGGGCTGAGGTGGAATCGGAGTGCGTTTGGCAGGGCTGAGTGCCAGATGTTGTGTTAATGTTGTGTTATCCTGTGTCACAAGTGTCGAAGTGTTTGTGCTGTGATGTGATGTATAGTGTTGTATAATTGTTGTAATGAGTGAACTTTGTACGTTTGTATTGTTCGGAATGTGTGATGAAGTGTTGTAGTCATGTACCTGTGGCTATATTTCATGTGTTGTGGAATTTAACTACAATGTACGATTGTATTGAGCGATCTATTGTGAATGTGAAGTGTCGTGAGCGACGGTTTGTGTTACAGTCTTTCAGAGTGTGTGGTGACTGCTCGCGCTCGTTTGTGTGGTTTTGAATATTATGAGATAATATTCTTAAAGTGGGGGGCAGTGTCACAGAACGAGCGCTAAAAATGGGCGCGCCGCCAAATTCTTGCGATAACGGGCGGGAGAAACGCCGCGAGGTCAAAAGAAAAAAAAAGAGAAAACAAACATCTAAGGCTCCCCGGGCGCGCGCTCTCCCCCGCAGAAGCGTGGCTTCGCCGACGAACCTCCTCACCCCACAACGGCGGCCGAGCAAGCACTCGATTTTTCCAGAAGGAACGGGGCATGTATGCCGGGTTGACTCATCTGTCGGGGACGGCCTCCGTACAGTCTCGCGCCTCTCCCCAGCCTTCGCTGCGTATCGCGCCGACGAAATGACGAGAACTTTCTGGAATGTGGTGCGGAAGAGATTAAATCGAGCGGCCGAGACGAGAGAGCAGGAGGAGACGGAAGTTAGCGCCAGAGCGCGTAGGGATTCTGCCGTGTAGTCGGCGAAGGTTTTGTCGGTAGCGACAAAGCAGGAGATGAAGAGGATTTCCACCTGAGGGGTGACGACTCGAACTGCAAGCAAGAGAGTGTGTTTACCGCTATCGAGCGAAGACGCGTGGCGACAGCTGCGTGTGGGAAGCCGACGTGTTTCCGGCGAAGAAGTTGAAGCTTGGAGAGTGGCCTATTGAAGACGTGAGGTTTCCTGGAAGAGAAACTTCGGCGAGGTTTCCTGGAAGAGAAACTTCGAGAGCTGCGGAACGACAACAACGCTGGACTTTGAGTGAGTGATTCTCGGAAGAGTATCATTCAGACTTTTGTTCCAAGGACTTTGGACTGAAGAGGTTTTCTATCTCTTTAGTCTTTAAGTGCCTTGGTTGTTCAATGCATGCGACTGCATTGTAGTGTGTATTGTTGTCTGTGTCCGTTGTTTAGAGTGGGGCTGATTGTACTGTGTAGTACGTTGTTTGATTGGTGACGTATGGTATGCAACTATTGTGGAGTGTGCATTCTTGTGTATTGTTTTCGATCGGCCACTTTTGAGAATATAATATTTGTTTTGTTTATCAACTCTCGGCTCTGACTTGTTCTTTGGGCCACAGCCGGCGTCCGCTGGCGCGCCAAAAAGGACCACTTCTAAATTGTCCACGCTTTCGTGGTGCGGTTCGGGGGGCCGATACTTCGGCCCTTGGAATTAGCCCGGCGATCGCCTCCCTAATTAACGGGACCGGTGTGACAATGGGCCACCACAGGTCATCAGCTGATTCGCTGACACTCACGCGCACATTACACGCGCCTTGCCCGCACTTCCGTCGTTATCGTTTTCTTCACTCATCACAACATTGATGACGACGCTTTTCATATGCTTGTGGCCGAAGACCCAGAGACCGTCACGGCCGTGATTCAGCTCTGTCAAAGTTTTGATGAGCTGGACAAGCAGCGAATTTCTACACGCCGCGGTAATACGCAAACAGCGAATATTTCGGCTTTGGAGTGCAAAAAAAGTGGCTCCGACTACACAGTATTGTTGCCTCAAATTCAACAGTACATCCGCGAAGAAGTTGCTCGACAGCTCCCTCCTGTGGCCACCATGAACGAGACCCCCGCAGCACTGCACCACTCACTTCGCCGTGCTATTCGGACGCAAGTAGCCGAGGCTCTTCCTTCGTCCATGTCCCCAATATCAGGTACTGCACCGCTGACTTATGCAGAAGCCGTCTGCCGACCTCCTGCCCAACCGACGCTCCCTTCATACAGTCCAGCCCCCAACTATACTACATGTCACCAGTTTCAGTTTATACGGTAAATCGGCCCTTCTCGCCCCCTCGAGCACCTTTTAACTCTTGGCGTACTCCGGATAACCGGCCTGTCTGCTACAGCTGCGGTATTCCAGGGCATGTCACGTGCTACTGTCGTCGCCGTAGATTCTATTTTAATGAGGCTTAGCATTCCGGCAACGTTCCTCGGCAATCAGAATCACATGTTACACCTGATGCACCTGACCCTCGCTCACGTCGACCAGACTTCAGCCCACGTCGATCTCCTTCACTCCGTCTTCGGTCTCCTTCTCCCATGCTTCGCCATTCCAACCACGCCCAGAAGGAAAATTAACAGTCGCAGTTCCCGAGGCAAGAACTGCGCCACCGACGAAATTGCCAAGGCCTCATCTTTTGCCTCCTAGCGAGATTGCCGTGTTTGTGGACGGTTGCGCCACAACTGCTCTTGTCGACACAGGGGCCGCTATTTGTGTAATCAGTGAAGTGTTATGCCGCAAACTGAACGAATTGACGACTCCATGGTTGAAATTTCTTTACGCACAGCGAGTTCGCAACACGTCCAACCTTCTGCCACATGCACTGCTCGTGTTGTGATTCAAGGAGTGCTTTACATCGTTGAATTTGTCGTCCTTCCGCATGCGTCTCATGAAATCATCCTGGGATAGAACTTTCTTTCCGCTAATCATGCGGTTGTCAACTGCGCTTGTGCACAACTCGTTTTGTTTCCGTTCAGCACGACATTCATAGATATCCCTTGTTCACCCAAAAAGGTGATCATCGCCACTGCTGTCGTCATCTCTGCTTTTTCGGTCGCCATGGTGTTTATTTTGTGCAACTCCATCCCTGATTCAACTGCCCTCTTTATACCGTTGCAAGAATGCGCTCATTGCCGGAACCTTGTCGTCCCGTTTGCAGTTATAACGCTTGCCGGTGGTTCTTGTGCCGTGTACGTGTGCAATCTGTTCCCTTGTCCCGCTACCTTATTACATGCCTAATGTATTGGGCATCTTGAGGCTTATGACGCAACCTTTCCTTTCTATGCCCCTTCCGATACGACGCCGATGTCCGTGGATGCTGTCACGGCTGCCACCGCACCCTCACTACCTGACGAAGACATTATGTCGTGCAGCGTGGACACCGGGCTTACGCAAGACCAACGCAATCAGCTCATTCAACTACTTGACCGTTTCCGTGCCTCCTTCGCCCACGGACAACCTCCCTTGGGACGCACGTCAGTTGTCGCTCCCCATATCAACACTGGTCATCATAATCTACTTCATCAGCGCCCCTACCGCGTCTCGCAGGCTGAGCGTGACGTCATCACTCAACACGTCGATGAGATGCTCCAACGTGGTGTTGTTCAACACTCACACAGTCCTTGGGCTTCGCAAGTGGTCCTCGTGCAAAAAAAGGATGGCTCCATTAGGTTTTGCGTGGATTATCGGCGACTAAACACAATCACACGCAAGGATGTTTAGCCCCTGCCACGCATTGATGACGCCTTAGATTGCCTTCAAGGTGCGGAGTTTTTCTCTTCACTGGATCTGCGCTCTGGATATTGGCAAGTGCCAATGACCGAACCAGACCGCCCAAAAACGGCGTTTGCAACCCCTGACGGCTTATATGAATTTAATGTAATGCCCTGCGGTCTTTGCGTTGCGCCGGTGACTTTTGAAAGGATGATGGACAGTGTCCTCAGGGGACTTAAATGGCACATCTTTCTTTGCTATTTAGATGACATAGTTGTATTCTCCGCAAATTTCGAAACTCATCTTTCCCGTCTGGAACAAGTTCTCCAGTGCCTTACAGCAGCCGGGTTGCAACTGAACTTCAAAAATGTCATTTTGGCGTCCGCAATCTCACAATTCTCGGCCACGTTGTTTCGAAAGAAGGAATATCGCCAGACCCTGCCAAACTGCGTGCCGTTGCCGAGTACCCCAAGCCTACCAGCCTAAATGAGCTCCGTAGCTTCGTAGGCTTCTGCTCGTATTTTCGGCGCTTCATCCGCAATTTCGCTTCATAATCGCCCCCCTAACACACCTTCTTTCCAGTAGCGTGGACCTCTTGTGCTGGAATTCCCATTGCGATGTCGCATTCACGACGTTGCGCCGGCTACTCACTTCTCCACCAGTTCTCCGCCACTTCGATCCCAATGCACCTACTGAAGTTCACACGGATTCTTGCGGTGTTGGCCTCGGTGCCATTCTCGCTCAACGCAAGGATGACTGCGAAGAGTTCGTTGTCGCCTATGCCAGCCGTACACTACCGAAGGCAGAGTCCAACTGTTCCGTCACGGAAAAGGAGTGGAGTGCTTGGCTATCATTTTGGTCAAAGGAAAATTTCGCACTTACCTTTACGGACGCCAGTTTGATGTTGTCACAGATCACCATGCCTTATGCTGGCTAGCGTCCATGAAAGACCCTACTGGCCGTCTCACTCGTTGGGCTTTACGCCTTCAGGAATACATCCGTGTTGTTTATCGCTCAGGACGCAGACATTGAGACGCCGATGCCCTATTCTGTTCTCCGCTGCCTCCTAACCGTGCCTGCTTACCAACTGCCATCTGCGACTCGTCATCGCTGAGCATCACCGACATGTCAGCTGAGCAGCGCAAGGATCCCTGGATCAATTCTTTACTCGACTTCCTTTCTCACAGTTTGTGAGAATCAATTTGACGGTCCCTCTCTCGTCAAGCAAGACACTTTGCTGTCCGTGAAGGCTTGTTGTATCGCCGCAATTACGAGACGGATGGCCGTAGGTGGCTCCTTGTCATCTCTCGTCATTGGCGCTCGGACATCTGCGCTGCCTTTCACGATGACCCCCGATGTGGCCACGCTGGAATATTCAAGACTTACTCTCGCCTTCGTCTAAGATACTACTGGTGCGGCATGTATCAGAACGTTTGCCAGTACGTTCGGTCATGTGCCACGTGTCAACGCCGCAAGACGCCTTCTCACAGCACTGCTGGCCCTTTGCAATCCTTAACCTGTCCAGCGAGACCATTCGACCGCGTCGAAATTAATATTTATGGTCCTCTACCCAACACTCCTCGAGGCAACCGGTGGATTATCATCGCCGTCGATCATTTGACAGGCTACGCTGAAACATCTCCGCTGCCTGCTACCACTGCGATAGACGTTGCGTCCTTTCTTCTTCACCATCTGATTTTGCGACACGGTGCAGCTCGTGAATTACTGAGTGACTGTGGACGTGTGTTTCTCTCGAACGCCGTCGACGAGCTGCTCAAGGAATGTCGCACTGTCCATCGGAAAATCTCGGCATACCATCCTCAAACCAATGGCATGACAGAACGCTTTAATCGTAAACTTGGAGATATGCTTGCCATGTACGCATCTGACGAACACACTAATTGGGACCAAGTGCTCTCTTTTGTAACGTACGCGTACAACTCCGCGCCACAAACAACCACCGGCTTCTCTCGTTTCTTCCTCCTGTACGGATGTGAACCATCATGCTCCTTGGACACCATTCTCCCTTACAGACCTGGTGTTTCTGAAGCGACGCCCGTTTCCGAAGCAGCTGCGTATGCTGAAGAGTGCCGTCAACTCGCTCGCTCGTTTACCGCGCAAGACCAATGGCGCCAGAAAACTGACTACGATGCCTCTGCATCTAGAGCCCACTATAACCCAGGAATGTCGGTTTGGCTCTGGGTCCCGTCTACCCCTCCAGGTCTTTCTCCAAAGCTGTCGTCGAAATACCATAGCCCCTACTGTGTGGTGCGACAAACATCTCCCGTCAACTATGAAGTTAAGCCCGTTGATACACCTTCGTACCTACGTTGCCGTGGGCGTGAAACGGTTCACGTATCACGCCTCAAACCGTCCTGCCGTGTCATTTCCTTAGATCGCCAGGTTTGCTCTTTTCTGCTCTGGGAGTAATTGTACTGGAGCATAGTGGTGCCAACTCTTTGCCAGCGTGAAAAAGTGAAAAAAGACGTTGGCGTCCGTGTGGATCGTGCATACCGGGTTCCTGTCTGAACCAGCTTGTTGTGGCTAACGCTTCTTGAATAATAACGAGTGAAGTGATTACACGTGAACTCGCTCGTTGCAATATATATATATATATATATATATATATATATATATATATATAGCTTCCTGAATTAAGAGACACAAATATAATGCTTATTATTCTGCTTTAAAATCAGAGTGAACACTGGAACCATATTTGGCCTCAACTCAGCATAACGCCTTTATCATTGGGGTACATACGTGATGTTGGTTGCTTTTTTTTTAGAAAATCAGATAGTCAGCACTATAACTACAGTTGACATTGCATCGACATTACGTGCGGGTAAGGCCTCTTTCATAATCAGTTTCAAGGCGTGGCTCTGTGGTAGAATATCTGACTGCCATGCAGAATGCTTGGGTTTGGTTCATGTTGGAATCCTGTATTTTTTTAGGGGCGAAGCTCCTTATAGCAGCACCCGTTCGTTTCTTGTTGTCGTAGTAGTAGTCTTAGTGTGTAACCAGTCCTACATTTTGACCTCCAAGGTGGTGCCGGTGGGAGATCTCTTCTGTGCGTTGTTGAACAATGAAAAATTTGCAGCGTGCGCGTTAACTAAAAGCCGAATTCCCCTGTCTCTCATTCCCACTTAGCAGTCATTGGCATGTACATTGAGCACTATCTCACAAGAAAGTGTTGCTACGTTATATTCGCTGGGCGTAACCTCTTTGGTTTTAGAAAGGTTTAGTGAGCGTTAAGCCGCAGTGCCATAAAAACAGTGAACTAGTATTTACTATGAACTCGAGGTGGTTAAAGGTGGGAAGTAGACACGAAGCGCAAGCCGTAAGAAAGTGTGCGTGTGCCTCCTCTCGTTCAGTCTTTCGAGTGTCCGCTGGATGGTGGTGCTTCTATATGAGGAATATATGATGAAAAGATGCGAGATGGTGGTACTTAGAGTGTTGAATAGGTGGACGAACGGACACACAGACATATTCATGGATGAACGCACGGATGGCTGCACGGACGGATGGACGCATGGACGGACGCAGGAGCGGATGCATGGACGAACGCAGGGACGGACGCACAGATGGACGTGCGGACGCACGAACAGACGCACGCACGGGCGGACGGATGGACGCACGGGCAGCCACACAGACGCACGCATGGACGGACGGAAGCAAGAACGAATAGACGGACAAATGCTTCGCCCCACTCTCCATCATTCACTCCGTGGATATGCTGCAATTTTTTTATTCTTTGTGTTTGTGAGGTCAACGTTGCGGACTGTTTTTATTAACACTCCCTCATTTCAATTATTAATGCGTGTTCTTGTCGTTCCTGCTGCAGACATAAACTGTCAGTCACCTGTGGCGCATAACCTGTAACGCATAACCACGGCCCTTGGCATGCCACTTGCGTCTGGAGGAAAGCGTTTGACAATATGTGCCTGACAAGATTGTCATGTTATTCATGACATACCCAGACGTAGGCGGCGCTAGATGTATGGATGGATGGATGGATGGATGGATGGATGGATGGATGAATGGATGGATGGATGGATGGATGGATGGATGGATGGATGGACGGACGGACGGACGGACGGACGGACGGAGGAGGAGGAGGAGGAGGAGGAGGAGGAGGAGGAGGAGGAGGAGGAGGAGGAGGAGGAGGGTGGTGGTTGGTTGGTCGGTCGGTCGGTCGGTCACTCGCGCAAATCTGCCCCATACTTTGGCGTAGTAAGGGGGGAGGGGGCACTTCGATGAATCTTCGCCCCTCATGATGGGAACCCTGCGCACGTCTAAAAACCTACGCCTGCGCTCATGCAACACTACCCCTCTTGGTACCGCCCCACTGTTTCTATGTGAGAGGAAACGCGTGAATTATACAAGGTGCTTCAAGAGAGTTGTCTGTAGGGCGGGTTGGTGCTTTGACATTGGAACCATCGTGAAAGTGCAACTAAACACCACACACGTCTCGTCTGTTTCTTCTTGTGTGTTGTGTTTAGTTGCGCTCTCACGATGGTTTCTATACATACAAGGTGTGTTTTTGGAGTTTTATGCATGATCGCATGATCCTCAGTATCTCTGTTAGAACGCCGGGCACTTACCGCCGTGGTGGTAGAGGTCCCAGGTTTCATTTCTGTGGGGGGCAATTTTGAATTGTTTTTTTTTTCTTCCTCATTCAGTACCATCCACTTTATGAACGTCAGATCAGTGACGGGAATACGTCAGTGGAGCTTTTGTGAACTCCGGCATGGAACACGTTTGCGTTAGAAAACACGACGCATTGAGTAAAGAACCGAGTGCTCAATCTCAGTGTGGTCGTTTCAGCATCTAAAACAAAGGAACAAGAAACATGACTTTCTTTGGCGCAATTATTGAAAAGTGAAATATTATTATAATTTTGGAAGTAAATTGTCATACACAATTCAGCTAGCCGAATCAGATACCATGCAGTTCGGGGCTGACAGTGAGGCCCTACCACACTACATGTGGGCACACCTACACGTCCATCTATTGTCTGCTCTTCCACTGGGACAAACATTCTTTTAGCTAGCAGGCTTTTCTTTCCTAGAGATATCTATCTGCATGTACTCGTGCCAGCTCATGAAAGTACACGCAACATCAAACGTACTGGAGCAACACACTGCAGGAAGCAACTTATCGGCGTCAATGGATGCAACTTGTCTCTTTTCACGTTGTCGCACCTGTCAGGGTTAGTAAGCGTTCATCGCTACCGAAAATTGGGCGTTTGCGATACATAGTAAAAGGGAAAACGAGAAAAAACTTAACCTTGCCTCATCTTCTCGGGCTGAACGCTGCAATACTTTTTCACGAACCAGAGGTTTATACATGTTGTCACACCAAAGCTTTATTCTATTTTCTATATCGTTATGCTATGTGTTATTATTTTGGTTTATTTTGTTCAGAAATTGTGGTCACTGTCAAGGCTTCTCACTAATTCCACGCACTGCGTTTTTTTGTTTCTTTTTACAGAAGTCGCCACAAAGAAATGCTTGGAGAACGGCACGTGGTTTTTCAGCCCATCCCAGAACCGGACGTGGACGAACTACTCTCGCTGCGGAACGGATCAATACATGCATTCGGAGAACATATCTATTTTTGAAGTAAGCATAACGCGGGCATACCGCTTTCTTTTCAACAACGTTCTCTGCTCCGTACATTCCAGTAAATTATTTACACCGGAAGTTTTTTTTCTGTTGTCAGTATGCGCACGAAGCACACGCAGACAGTAACTTGTTATGGTGTTATGCTTATGATACACTGTAAGCCTGGTCTCGCTCAAAACACAACACGATGGATGTTTGTTGTAAGGACTTGCCGTCTTACGACGCTATTCCATTAGGCTGGCTGACTTTCAGGATGCACAATACAATTTTATGGCGGCCGTCTGCGTCAGCACCATCGAGCCGTACAAGCGCAAGAATAAATTTGGAAAAAATGTTTTCGTCTATGCATCGCTTTTTTTTTCTCGAAGGCTCCATTAAATCGAGTTTGGCGACGAGTATCATTTCGTTATTTCGAGTTTGCTCGCACGGGTGGACAGTCCTAAGAAACATCACGCACGTCCTTGACACTTCCTTTCTGGTAGGCAAACCATGCTTTGCTTTCGGTGTTTCTTTGTTTTGGGCAGTTATGTCAACTCCGCTCGCACGTGAAACGCATTGGCTTCTGCAGTGACTTCGAAATAGCTTTTCCGAGGAAGCGCGTGTGGTAGCTCCACGGAAACGAAAAAAAAAATGTAATAGTACATATTGGTGTATCCGCGATGAAATCAATGTTGCAATCTTCAACGGGATTACCGAACAACTATTACAAGGTCAGCAAACATCTACTGTAGACTTTATTCCGTGAAAGATGGAAAAAGAAACGTCGTATACTTGATGTCTATGATTTTGCTGATAATTTTCTACAGCATGCCCTAGCGACTCTAATAGCTCGAAGTCACAAGTTGTTCTCAAATAGATCAATTTTTTGAACAGACAAACAATCGACAAGTATTGCCGAGTGACGACAGCCATTTTGCGAAGATCGTGTTTCCATTTATTCGTGATCGTGCTAAGAGTCATACAGGCTAAATATTAAAATATCGTTCGTCGTAACACAAATAAAAGTAAAGGAAAAATAATTCATATGATGTCCTCGAATTTTTAGAAACTGTCTACTTTTAAAAATGCACGAGAAACGCTGTGTTTTTGAAAGTCAGTCAGTTTCACGACGCAATTGCTCATTTTGTGAACATTTTATCTTGTTCAAACAAGTGTGGATGGGCCTTTGTGTGAACAATGAGCTTCTGTATACGTATTAGCGCAATAATTTTCAAAGAAATTTTCTTGCTGAACACATAGAAAGTAAAATGTTTGTCAATAAAATAATCTGCATTTAAAAAAGAACTTCCTTGGTCAAAATTTTTCGAATTGTTCTCAAACTACTGTAGAAGGATATTCTAAAAATGTTTACGCATTTTATCAGAAAAATATTGCGAAATTTCAAACAACGTGTTTTTATAGCGTTGTCGCTACTGTGTGACGTTCATTTGTTGTTACACATAAATGCAGAAAGGTGGAGAATACACGTGTACTGTAGTTGCACCGAGCTAAACTTTCGAACGAGTAACGACACAAGAAGACCGGACAAGTGGTGCGCGTTTGCACATCTTTTGTCAATTTCACTCAGCTCAACTAAATTACAATGCCGTAGCATCTGGAAAAAAAATTCAAGATTCGCCAAGAGACATTACTTTATCAGCGATCTGCCCGTTCCGACCGGCGAGTCAATGCCGCGTCACCTCCCAAATTTTTCGCCACCTCCAGGACCATTTTCTGCCATTTCAGTGAGGTCGGTCACATTTACGGCGAATGCCCATATACCGAAAACTTGTGCGGTGTGGTTGCTCCTCTAATGTCCATCATCCCCAAGTTGGAGTCAGAGGTAAATGAAGAATACGTCTCCCAGAAAAGTGTACCCTTTTCACTGCGTCAATCGCAGTCACCATCTCCACGGTGACCCGCATTCATTGCACGATGTTTCGGAGTGACGGTATGGCGACGCTTGCCAAGCGCTCGTCGGAAAATCTGAACGCAGCGGCCTTCAGGAGCAAGGCCGCTGCAACTCAAAGTATGGAAGACCTCTTATCGACGCTTGCACAACATTTAATGCATTCATTTGAGCCAACGCCTCAACGCAGTGAACGAGTCTCGCTCGGCATATACCTGTGTTGATGGAAACAGGTGCAGACTATCCAGTGCTTGTTCTCACGGCTGGAGGAAACGTTGTTACAGCACAAAATGAAAAGGCCGTGCGTTAACATTTGTGGTCACCTGCCTCACCCTCCTCGAGTGTTCTCGTCCGCTCATCTTCGATATGGACGTCTTTTGAGAGAACAGCGTAATCGGAAATCTCTGCGAGCGAATTGTGATTTTCTCGACGATACGCGCAACAGATATGGACGCCGATAGCTGCTTTAGACCTGCGATGCGTGTTCCTGACGAAAACATGACGCTGCCACCACGACCGGCTACCTTTTTAAGTCACTAGTGAAGACGTCCGATATGGGTACGTGGTCGCCAAGAGCAGCACATCACTTTTGCTGCTTAAACCTGGATGCACAGCCTAAAGTCTTTTGCGCGTTTGTGAGGTTCAGTCAAAGATACTTGTCATGAATTTCAACTTTTACAGCTCCACCGCAGCCTGTGGAAACCCTGTAGTGGACCTCGCGTAGTCTTTCGTGTCCAACAAAATCAATGATCGTGACAAGTTTCTGTACGACATCGACGGAAATTCCGAGCTTTCGGGCGATAAAACGGCCACACCTCACAAGATTTCGAAAGAAATTCCTTCACCTCCCCGTCTAGTGCCAGTCGAACGCCCACAAAGTACCAAGTTATTACCGACCTTTTTGTCGCCTCATGCATCCGACAGGAATCTTACCGTGTTTTTGCTAAAGAACGTAAGGCTGTATACAGACGCAAGTAAAGGGCGCGCTCGGCGATGGTGTGATTCCACCGTCCAACAGCTCGTGGTCCTCGCCGTTCGTTCTGGTGAAAATTAAAGGCGCGACGCTGCTGTTCTGCATTGATTATAGGAAACTCGGTAGCGTCACAAAGAAAGTTCACCCGCTTTTACGGGTCGATGATTCTCTAGACAGGTTGCGACACGCAAAGTATTTTTTCATCGATCGATTTAAAAAGTGGCTGTTGGCAGATAGAGCTTGATGAGCGAGGTCGAGAAAAGACAGCTGCTGTAATTTCAGGTCGGCATTATACATTCCAAGTTCTTCCTTTCGGCCTCTGAACGGCTCCAGCCACTTGCCAGCGTATAATGAATATCGTTTTCACTAACTTGAACTGGCAAAGCTGCTACGTATACCCCCCCCCTTCCCCCCCCCCAAAAAAAAGAAGCGTGGTTATCTCTGGGAACTTCGAACAACATCTGAACTACCTAAGAATAATTCTGGATGCCATTTCTTCTGCTGAACTAACGCTGAAGCCCCAGAAGTACCATTTTTTCTATGAAGAACTAAAATTCCTGGAAGATGTGAGTGCGGATGAAGTTTCGCCCGATTAAAAAAATGTAGCTGTCACCGCCTTTGTTGTTCCGTTAGACAAAAGAGCAGGGTGACGCTTGCTTTTTTTGTGATCAATATTGACAATTCATTGCCACCTTCTCGAAGATAGCTGAATCGCTCACGCGACCAGTCCGAGATGATGTATTCTTTGCCTGGACAAGCAAGAGGCAGCTTTCACAGAATTACGGCAGCGAATGCAAAGAGCCGCTGCTCTTGCTTAATTTGACGAGGGCGTCATATACTGAAGGGTACGCAGATGCCAACAACATCGGACTTAGCACCTTCCTTGTACAACGACACAGCAGTGTTGAGCATGTCATAGCTTACGACAAGCATACGCTCTCTGGAGCCGAGGACAACTGCTCTACTTCAAACAAGGAATGCCACGCAGTCGTCTGGGCGGCGATAAAGTTCCGAGCATACCTCTCCGGCCGTCCCTTCAAAGTGGTGACAGATCACCACTAACTATGCTGGCTAGCCAATCTCAGATATTCTTCTGACCATTTCGCCTGGAGAAGCGTCCGCTTGCGGGAGTTTGGTGTCACGATCGTCGACAGGTTTGGGCGCGAGCACAAAGATGCCGATGTGCTTTCTCGAGCACGTGAGGGGCATCACTGAAGTTAGAGGATGCCGGTGTCTTTCTCGGAGCACTCAGTGATGATGACTTCATGTCAAGACAGCGAACAGATCACGAATCGCGCCCTGTTATTGATCACTTAGAAAGCCGAAATTCCCACATTTTCGGCACATTGCCCGCGAGCTGCCATCCTTTTGTCTCAGAAGGGTTATCCTTTCTGCGCTCGAGGTATACCGACAAAGCCTTCTTCCTCGTCGTCCCTATAGCCGACATGCGTGATGACGTCTTCCTTGCGTGCCACGACAAGCCCACGTCAGGACACTTGGGCTACTAGCGGACTTCTGCCAGAGTGCGCCCCCAGTAGTACTTGCCACGACTATTGACTAGCGACGCCGCTACTCGCAATGCTGCCACAAGGGCCAGAGTCGCGAGATCCCAAACCGTAAAACCCGTGGGCTTTCTCCTCCCGCTTGCACCCTCTCGGACATCTTTCGAACATGTGGGAATTGGCCTGCTTGGCGTTGGAAACGCATGTGGCACATTTGCGGTGGTTATAAAAGAAACACCGCGTGCGAACATGTCAGTGCCTGAAGTAAGTCAAGATTTCAGCAGTGCAGGATCCTCAGTGTGATTGTCGCGCTGAAGATCTTGCAAACTCAACACGCGTCTTTCAAAGGCGTGTTCGTGGGCCTTTGTCCTCTTTCGGGCAGGTTCTTTCGTTCCACCTGCAGCATGGAAATTTCCACTCTCGAAGGAAGCAACGGTCCTTACGCAGCGCTCATGCTGCTCGTTCCGCTTCTGTCAAATATTGCAGATAAATATAATGACAGGTGGTCAACAGGGGCGCTCGCATCATGGTGGCAACGCGGCTGTGATTGGGTACGTTGTTAGCGCGGTGAAATTGAATGCGATGTATAGCAGCCACGTGATGATATCACTTTTACTTCTGCGTGCGTGTGTGCATAGTCTGCCTGATAAAGCTGATAGATGAATCGCGACTCTCACTGGCGCTGCGTTGTCAGCACTGCTCTTCAACATCGAAAATCACATAATGACAGCGTATTGCTACGTTTATGACGACAGCCTTGTGTTGTTCTGCTCATCGTGTTAGTTAGGCCAAGAACTGGCTCAGCCAGAACTTGCGTGTTGTCTTTCAAGTGGCATTCGTGGAGTTCTAACACACGAAAACTATGCTGGCTTGGTCATCCCCTTTCAAGACAACTGACTATATGCTTGTAAGAGAAAAATTACACTAGGAGAACTGTAGATGTAGGGAACTACATAGTGAGTACCACCGACCGCATAAAAAATAGGACGCCCCGGTACTTGGTGCACGCGCAAACAGGAAAACACAAAATATTCAGAGCATATGCACGGCGTGAATGATGATGAACGGGGCAAAGCATCTGTCTGTCTGTCTGTCTGTCTGTCTGTCTGTCTGTCTGTCTGTCTGTCTGTCTGTCTGTCTGTCTGTCTGTCTCTATGTCTGTCTGTCTGTCTGTCTGTCCGTCAGCTATACAAAATCGTCTACTATACGAAAACCACTAACGCCATCTAGTGATATTATTTACAAGGGCATTTACACACAACGCCATCTAGTAAGTAATTCTTAAAACTAACTAGAAGTGGCTACATACTACTACTACTACTACTACTACTACTACTACTACTACTACTACTACTACTACTACAAAGGAGGGAACGACCCACACCCTAAAAAGCATCGCCCCTAATAACACACACACGCGCGCGCGCACACGAAAAAACTACACCAAAATCATTCTTGGGGAAGGCACAAAAGCGCAAGAGCTTCTGTCTGTATAGTACGGCTTGAGTCGTAGGACATGCATGGTTTCTGGTCGAAGTTGTCGACGTGAAGACACTCCATCATCCGGAAATACTTCGTAAAATAGGTCACTGACATATTGGAGAACCTTGTATGGTCAGAAATGACAGCTCAGAAGTTTTTCAGAAACGCCTGGTCGTCGGATTGAAGTTCATACCAACACTCGGTCATGGGGGTGCACGGTGACTCACGTTACGATGGTGAAGGTTGTAACATCCTTGTTCGTGACTGATGTTTATCGCTATTATTGCACAAAAAAGCATAGCATCAAGCATACTTGCATCGTGTTGCTTTCGTAAACACGGCGCAAAAGTGGAAATCACGTTGTTTCCTGTGCTGCTTTATTGTACGCAAACGTGATTTATGGCAAAAATCGTCCAGGTTTTCTGCTGTTTGTCCAAGTAGATTGACAGAATGTCTGTTATGGTCTTATGGAGACTCTGCGTCAGTCAGTTTGTTTGTCGATAGCAGGTCGTCGTTTTTCGGTTATTTATGCTGCTTGGTATGAAAATCCCATCATTTGTGCTGCAAATGGTGTCCCTCTAATCGCAATCACACATTATGGTGTGCCATGCTGTAGGACCATGGCTTACATGAAGAACTTCGTGACTTCAGACTCCATGCCACCTTTGTCTCGGCATAACAAGTTGGTTAATCGTTTGCACTGTAATATTTTTTCTAATGGATTAGAAAGGGAAGCGCCCTAGTATACCGTTTTTATCTGCGCTGCTATCGCGGCTTCCCCACTATCTCCATGCCATGGCTGCCGCATAGCGAGCTCGGAGGAAACTAGTCTTCCAGAGAAGCTCCGGGCATCCTGCATAGCACCATATGTATCATTTCAAAAGCGGTACCGCTCGCTTTATTGCTGCGTGGGAGCGCTACAACAGTCGCCACTATAGAAAGCTAACACGTAATATATTTCACGCGTTGTAATAAGAGGTGCGCGTTGAGCGCGACGACACTTTACGGAACGGGGAACTATATAGTTTGGAGTTTCTGCGGTCGCCCTGACGGCATAAGCGTGCATATCCCAGCCACTCCGCTGACGTATACTCCGCTTTGCAAAGTTTCTCTCCGTTTTCCAAAGTCTTCCTGTGAAAGTAGCCTCAAGGGATAAAGTGAACTACACTGCAGTTACGGGTGCGATGGCTGCCCGAGCTGTTCGTGCCAAAATGAAGCACGGGAACGGCGCAAGTGCTAGCGCTCGCAGCTGCACTGCAGCTGTACGCACACTGCGGCTGGTCGTGTCTGCGCGAGCGGCTCAGTTAAGCCCAAACTCCATAAGCGCGAAAATGCACGCGACAGCGACGAGCGACGCTATGAGCGACGAAACAGGGCGTTCGCGCGACGTGTCACGTGCTCGTTTTCGCGCGATCGCTCGGTTCTCCAGATTTGGAAACCGTCGCTCATCGCCCGGAAGTGCTGGGCTCAAGCAGCCAATAGCGAAAAACCGGAAAAGACGAAGACTACATAGGTGCACGTGACCCTGCCCGAGTCACGTATGCGCAACAAGAAATGACGCAATGTTTATTACGCATGCGCATATAAAAATGCTGCAAGGCAATAATAAACACTTTCCGTTCCATTGCACAACAATATATCTTATTTTTAAATTGGAAACCGCTCGCTACGCGGTTTTCTTGGTGCGAGTTGACGGCCTCATGCCAGCAACAGTGGAATTCGCTCGCCGAAGCCGTCGCGTGAATGAGGTTTGCCTGCGCTAGCGACTGATCGCGCGACGCCGATCTACGTCGCGTCGCTCGTCGCTGTCGCGTGCATTTTCGCGCTTATGGGGTTTGGGCTTTATGTCGTGACTCCCTGCTACGGGACCTTTTTCGGCGCGCCACTTATGCAGCACTGGTCTCCCGTAGAGTCATTTTTGCCCCTATATTTTTTATAACATTAGTATCGGTCGGATTGCAGTTTGAGGCAACGTGTGTTGCCGCTCGTATGCCCGCAATAGAACTATCGGCGTCGAACGAAACCTCAACAGTGGTGTAGAGCGCCACCGTCCAGTCATGCCGGATGCGTGCATTTGTCAACGGTGACCACTGGAGGGTGAATACTTGCCGCTATTCGGGTTTTATTCGACGCCGATAGATGCACGCAGTGAGAAAAGTTTTGAGTGTCCTGTGATAGAAATTGTGGCAATAATGACTTCTCTCTCCACAGCCTCACCTGTCTACCATTAAGCTCATCTCGAAAATTGGCTACAGCGTATCGTTGGCTGGCCTAATCGCTGCGTTCGTGATACTGGCGTCTATCAAGTAAGTCCCCTCTAAGAACCATGTTTTCACTCCACTGCAAGCAAGTGTGTGTTTGATCGGGTAAATAGTAAAAAAGTAGCGCTGACCGATGAAACGAAGGATGAGACGGGCATGAAAACATTCTTGTGTGTGTTTAGACAGCGTATACACTTCTGGAAATATCAGCTAATAAGGCTTTATCAAATTCGTTAACTTAGACTGACTGTTTTGTATGCGTGATGCCTTGCATGGCATCACAATTTATAGCAGGAAAGACAATATTTAACACATTCATGTAAGCAAAGACGCAGGAAAAAAAGCACGTGCAGCACAGTTATCTATAACAAGGCCATGTAATGTAAGAGAGCAGGAAAAAGTTGTGAAGCTCAGGAGGAGGGAAGAAAGGGAAAGGCTGCCACTGCATTACAAATTAAGGTTTCCTTTCTCACCATGGACGCCAAGCACGCTGCACGTTTGGAACGCGCTCGCCCATGAACGCTGACGTCGCTGACGGACGTGCCAGTCTCTGCCCCGCACGTCCTACTGCTTTCACGTGGAGTGCAACTGCGCACATTTTACAGCGAGAACAGTTTCGTTTCCGTAAACTAAGTGCGCTATTCTGGACACTGTCTAATTTCTCCATATTGTCAAATTTTGTAATGACGGTGTTTTAAGCCAATCAGAGAGGTCGTAGCAGCTCACTTGGCCTATTAGCATCAATCAATGGCAGAATCTGACAACATGGCGGAATTCGACAATGTCCAGAATAGCACCCTAAAGCTCCTTTGCATGTAAATGCGTGCGTTCCTTGCGTTTTCACATCAGACGCAGAGGAAGGGCATTAGGAGAAGTTGATAGACGAGCTGAAGAACGGATTCGCGATACACATCTGCACAACTACACAGTTACAACTAAATGTCCACGTGTGGGTGGCTTAGGGGCCCTCTAACAAGTGCAGGCTTATCTTTTTTTTTTGTGATCAGACGTAGAGAGTAAATATCAGTATTCGGTTCGATAAAAAAAATACAAAAAGAGCATCAATGCCCCATGCTGGATTACAAGGCGCCTGCGAACAATTGGAACATGCTCTCACGCGTTCCCGCGAAAGGTGAAGTTGCAACTGCTTTGCACTTCACGTAAACACTTCGCCTGACGTCGAACGGCCATTCATTCTCCCAGCGTGCGTTTTTCGCGTACATAAAAGGCAAGCCCGTCTAGAAACTCATTCATTTTCATTCTTAGCCAGCCATGGGTAGACCACGGTAATTAAGGGCACCAGAGGAACAGCGTGAATACAGCGCGCTATAAAAGTAACGAGTTCATCTGCTGAAATTCATCGTGGAAACAATCAACGTTTATACTCGTGGACAACTTTTCTTGGTAAGGAAGGGCAAGCTACGGGGGGCGGAGCTTGTGCACATGTACCACCACGCGAAGTAATCCGGTATGACATGCGTGCCGTACTACTGTGGGAAGTGGTGAATGTGTGCGATCAGCGTATCATATCGACGCAGACGCTGCTTCGCGTTCTGAGTCCGTAAAGGCGCCCCTTTCTCGCGCGTTCAGAAACGCGAAATAGTAACGAATAAATTCGAACAAATATGATTATGTTACCGGTGTGCGCTGTGTTCTTTGTCGGGGAACTAGATGCCAAAAATGCAAGCAGTATTTTTTTTTTTTTCACTTATCACGTTGGAAATAAGGAAAAATTTGTGGGACACCATTATTTTGCGGAAGGATGCGCGTGATTTGGCTCTGTACCATTCACTGCATCTCCAAGAAAAGTTGTCCTCTGGTATAGACCTTTTCACTCAAGGCTACCTGGATGCCGCAATAGTACTCTCTTGGCTCTTGTTAGTGCGCGTGGCCCCACCCAAAAATGCACTGCCGAGGCTGTGACGTCGGCTTTTGTACTCGCGTGGAACAGCCCAGAATAGAGAAAATCCTCCTCTCCGTAAAAAAGGTCCATAGCACAGCTACCAGAAAGTTATGACCACCACTATTCCTCTATACTAATAATAAAAGATAGCTCAACCACCACCTCCCTACACACACACACACATCGTAGCGTTGCGTATATCCTCGCTGGCAGTCACCTGCGCAGAGTGGCATGGCACCCAATTTTCTTGAACACGAAACGGGTCAATGCCAGGGTCAACCAAGACTTCAGGGACGTACTTCTGTCATGAATATGACAATCATAAAGTGAACGCCAACGGATGACAATAAAGAAACAGGAAGAAAGAGTTCCACTGCCGGCGATCGAATATTTACGCCATCTCGATCCACAATGATAAGCATCCATCACTCTACCAACTAATGTATACAGAAGAACATGCCCGACACTATATACACAAATTTGTGTTTCACAAATTTCTCTCGTAGGATGCTCTCTGTTGGTAGGCCTAGGCAAGATGGTGCGGTGCCACTGTCTGTGGTGCGTGCAGTGAAATAATTCGTCATAGTACTAACATTACGGAACGATTCGCCGTTGATGCAGTAAAAGCATAGCCTCAGCTATCGCGCGCAATCTCAGAGGTTTCTTTTAGTTCAGTTATCTCATTAGTTCATGAACATACGCGTTGAGAAAGATTTGAAAAAATACATGAAACGAAGATGATCATGTGCGGGCCGGGTCCCTAGTGAAGCATGCCTGTCCTGCTCCTTCGGAATAAAATATCATAGTTCAGCGCTCAGCCATCTGTTTACTTCTCTTTTTTTGTTGCTGTCTAAGTTTTATTCTAACATGCAATACCAACTGGCCTACCAATCCATCCTCGAGAAGATACAAAAAAGTGGTCCTTCTGTTGGTTTCTCAGCGACTAAATGTCGTTTTAGCTTCTTTTTGCGCCGAAAAAGTTAAGAACCTTTAAAGTAACTGTTGCTGTGTTTATTTATAAACAAAATGAATGTATTGAGAATAAATTAAGAAAAGGCCTAAGCAATGTGTTCTGCCGGAATCCCATATAATGCGGACAAGTTTGCATTGGATGAACCAGAATTTTTGTAAATGAAACAAAAAAGGCATATTGTGGTGCATATAAGTGAAAGTTGGCTTGCTGCCCTCTGGGCCACGTGTGAGTGAACGCAGAAATATCCTTACTGTTCTAATGTAAGAAAACAGTTGGGTAATGGTAAACGAGATGTACTCTGTGCAGGAAAGACCATTTCTGACGAAAAGGCATGTATGGCATCTGTATCTGTAGTAAAGATATTTCGTACCTGCGGTGATTTAGATAAGGCATGTAGATTGTGGTGTACACATGGCCCATCCACCTCTCACATGACATGACTTTGCATATAAAGCGTGACGTTATAAATTTAAATTCACTGAAAGTTAAGCACCCTCTGTCCCCTCAGCTCATTTTTTTTGCTGCAAGTTGAAACAAATCTATCTTTTTCAGAGCAATTGAAGTTCGGAATAATGTATGACTGCTTATACTTGATGAAACTTCAAGAAACACTAAAGAGCAAAACTATTTTTTAACATTCCCGAAAACACCGCTATTACCGCAGCTCGACGCTTTTAGTAAGCAAGAAAACGCGCCAGAAAAAAATGCAGGTGGAGACACCACCTTCAGATTCCCTCCCCAAACCTCGTGACATCATAAATTTTGACAGCGTCTAATGGGTCGCACGTAGCTTCTCATCGATAAAACTGAATTACATTGTCATCTGTAAGTGTGATGGACCTATCACACGAAGCTTTAGAAAAAAATTCATTCAGCCAATGTTACGAAAATACCATAAATACATATTGAAATATCCTACGTCACGCGTGGAGTTTCGGCGCGAAATTTATATATGAAACATGAACATTAATTTTCTCCGCTAATAATCAACTTATAATTGCGAAACATGTGGCTTTAGATTTCTTGGGGTGCAGTTTGTCGATCTAAACCGAGTCATTGTTTCTTTTGAGTGTCTCTTTAACGAGACGGATACTGCAACAAGCGCTTTGAAAACTGTTTCTCCGACCTTCCAGGCGGCTGCGCTGCCCACGTAACAGCCTGCACATGCATCTATTCGTGTCCTTCATCCTGCGGGCGCTCGCTTTCCTCCTCAAGGACGCACTGTTCATTGAGGGCGTCGGACTGACTGGAAACGTCGACTTCACCAAAGAGGTGAGGTAAAACTTTATCAGACTTATGCGGTGCACATTCCCGTGACATGTACGGCTGTTTTAGGACTTATCTGGTGCGCATTCTCGTGACATGTAGGGCGGTCTGAAGACTCATTTGGTGCACATTTTCGTGACATGTACGGCTGATTTAAGACTTATCTGGCGCACATTCTCATGACATGTACGGCTGTTTAAGACATCTGGCTTACATTCCTGTGACATGTACGACTGTTCTAAGACTTCCCGTGTCATGTACAACTATTTTAAGACTTATCCAATGCGCATTCCTGTGACATGTACCGCTGTTTTTAGACTTATCCGGTGCATAATCTCGTCGCATGTGCGGCTGTTTTAAGGCTTATCCAGTGCACATTCTCGTGACATGTATGGCTGTTTTAGGACTTATGTGATCACCTTCTCTTTACATGTACGGCCGTTTTCAGACTTATTCGGTGCACATCTTGTGTGACACGTACGGCTGTTTTAGCACTTATCCAGTGCCCATTCCCGTGACATGTACGGTTGTTTCAAGACTTATCTGGTGCATCTTCTCGTGACATATACAACTGCTTTAAGAGTTATCTGGTGCACATTTTCGTGACATGCACGGCTGTTTTAAGACCTATTCTGTGCGCATTTCCGTGACATGTACGGCTGTTATAGGACTTAGCCGGTGCACATTCCCGTGACATGTACGGCTGTTTTAGGAGTTATTCGGTGCACATTCCCGCGACATGCACGACTTTAAGACCTATCTGGTCACATTCTCGTGACATGTACGGCTGGTTTAATGTGTCGCCCTCTATATTTCGACATTGAAGGCCATCTGTCAAAACAGCTTACCTGTAATGGATCCACGGTTGTAATACCAAAAGGACAGAGTGTTCTTATTACGACATGAAATACGTGGACATGCCATGCGTATTTTGTTTGTGGCACGAGCTTCTTCAGACATTATTGGCCATCTACCATGACCACCCTGGCTTGAGGCATTTCGACATTAAGCTGTGTCATAAATTAGAGTTATGGCATTTCATTATATAAATAATTGTACATGGCGATCACATCTAAAAGAACCCGTCAAACAGGACTCATGGCACCTGATGGATCATATCTCAACCACGCACCTATTTGACTTGGACGGACTACACTGATAATTCAAACCAGTGCGTAACACTCTGGCCAAAGCACCCGACGCAGTGGTCTAGTTAAAAGAACGAAAAGACGCGGTGGTTTGGTGGTTATGGCGCTCAAGTGCTGACACGCAGGTCACACGATCGGATCCCGGCTGCAGTAGCCACATTTTCGGAGGAGGCGAAAGTGCTCGAGGCCCCTGTTCTTTGATTAAGTGCATGTCAAGAAATTCTGTATGGCGAAAATTTCTGGAAGATTCTGCTACAGCGTCTCTCATATTTCGCGTCTTTTTTTTCTTTACTCTTTTAAAATAGAACCACTATAAGTATTATACACGAGGTACGGAGCAAGAAGTTCGCTCACAGCGCTGTGTATGTCGCCTTCTGCAGTATTATATTTATTGATAATTATGTAACTATCATTCTGACTACCACTGTCTGGGTCATTACGGAAATGATACAGGCATAACAAAAAAAAGAGACTTCGTAAACAGATGCAAGGAAGCGTCATCTCCTTAATTCTTAACGCTAAGGCAGACTTTACCTGCAAAGACCTCTGTATAGACCATCATTTCTCAACTACTCTCACCGACTTCATTAAGAGCGACAGCCAAAATGCCCGGCGTCTTCTAAAAGTACAAAAAATTTACACCGCGAGGTAAGTACCTTGCCCAAGCCTTCCTCACAGCATTCACCCATATCACCTGAATCATCTTAATTTGTCATGTGGCCTTTTACTGCGAGAGCCATAAATAGATCAGAACTATATAGTCGTTTTGGCAACGTATTTTTCTGACTCTGCCTTCGCCCTTGCCGCTGTCCGTAACCGCTCTCGTGCCAGGATAAGAAAACACAAAATACAAAAACATCAAGAACACAATGCAATTTGAACCCAGGCCCCTTGAGTGTCAGTCCGGTACTCAACCACTCAGTCACGTCGGTGCTTGAATTCCTGTTGCAAGCTCACCCTAAGGGCAGGTTTTATGTCGGGAAAATAATCGCGGTATTATGACTAATAAAGACTTTTGAACAGCAAATGGACAACCAGGCGTCACACAATGCAAGTTTTCATAACAAGTGGGTCGTCGAAAGCACCAAACCATTACGAAATACTCTGGCATAATTATTCATCGTTGTCAACCGCAGCTTCGAAAATTGCACTAAACTCCTTGCAAGTGTCTATCGGGTACCACTCTTCTCCTAAGAATGACAACGAATAGCATAGTGAATGCCATTCTTCCACGTTGTCACCGGGCTTTCTGTTGTGCTGTAGAAAGATTCTTAATCGAATGAAGGAGGTTTTGATTGCAAATCTCTCAAACAGTAAAATTTAATTCCTTCCAACTATTTTATAATTCATTAGACTTACAAGTAATATGTGATCCCGCCTAAATATTTACTCGTTTCTTGGCCAATCCCCCCGAGTGGGTGTGTGCCATGTATTTAGGTCATCATCATAATCATCACACCATTGTCATCATCATCACGAATGTCTTCCTATATATTGCACAAAAATTGTGATCATTTATGGCGTAGTGGGTGCCCTGCAAGTGTGCTTGAAGCAGTTACCGGAAGAGTAGAAAGATCGCTCTTCCAGAGCTTTTGCTGTGACTGTTCTGCACGTTCGGCGTTGGCCTGGTGTTTTTTTTTTTTTGTCCCTAAATATAGCTTTTTGGACGCCCGCCTGGCAGGCAAGCACTCTGCCTGTTTGCACTCGCCCTGCGAGAAATTATGGCCGGGCCAGTGGGAGACCCGACGCGCCTTAGGTTTCTCTATAGTGAAGCAATGGCGTGATTTTTTCCCCGCTCTCTTCTCGATTAGCTCCGGCAACGCGCTTTCACTAGCAATGGTGCGTTGCTGGAGGAAATTGCGGAGGCCACATGCAAGCTCGCTATCAGCACTTGCTGGTGTGATTAGGCAGTACGTTACTTTTCCGATTCCAAATAGTGGCATCGCTTCCCGCCAACCAAGGCCATCGTAAAAAAGAGAATGTGTGAGAGATATAAGGCGCGCTAAAGAAGCTACGTGCACGCGCGTTGGTAGCGCCATGCTTAAAGCAAAGAGAGGTAGTGGGTTAGACTCTGAGGTCATTGAAATCGGTGAAACATTTTCTTCTAGTTTTTTTTGGTATCTGTTCTTGTGTGTTTTTCACCAAAGTCACGTGTGCTAAGGAAATGATGTCAGTGAAGTGTCTTGGTGGATCCCGGCATAAAACATTTCTGTGGCAAAATAAATATCGGCGCAAACACTTTAGGGGTGAAATAAATATCGGAGGCGCTACAATGCAATTGAAGTTAGGTATTAGTGATCATACAATGTTCTTGATGTTGAAACTCGCCAAACATCTCCTAGGATTAAAGAGTGATAGATTCTAAAAGCTCCAGAACAATTTCAAGAGTACTCACGGAATGGTCTCACTATTGCTTTGTATTGTCTCATGAAGCGAGTGCCACACATCTTTTTAGAGGACGCCAGTACGAGTGGAGCTGCGGGGGTTTGTCGCACGTGGTTCTCCCCTTCTTTTTCGCTTACACGGGTAAGGGGTCGGATGGCAAGAGACAAAAACTGCATCCATACATTAGTGCCCCTCATGACCTTCAGCACTATCTTTTTCTTTTTTTTTTTAACGTCGAGGTTCCTTTCAGTGTGACAAGTGGGCTGGTTTAGTCATATATTCTATGTATTTCTAGCACAAGAGAGTACAGCACGGGGACGTCGCATTGAAGTGAAAACTTTTTGTCAGTAAAGGCCCGTACGTTTTGTAAGCGCGAAAAACACGTACGTAAGACGAGCGAAAGACGCGGGACAAGCGCTACTTTCGATTAAAATTTTAAGAGAAGGAAACAACAAATATATAGGTGTAGTCACCAGAAATAAAAAGCATGAAAACTAGACAAAATAAACAGAACAATCGAATAAAACGTTATACTGCTACTATATGAAGAGTTCATTCACACCGACATGTGTCCAGAGCGTATGCGCCGACAAGGGTCTAAGTGAAGACCTTGTTAGACATCCCGCCGATACCGTCTGCAAAAGTGCCAAGGAGTGCATTATACGTGACTGCCTTATGAGTACCCTCCGAAAAAGTGAAGTTCGTTGCTTTCCAGGGCAGTCGACGGTGCACTAAGCACAATTAAATTGTTCCTCTTCACCTCAGTGGCCTCGACAATTAATGTAGAGTTAATGTATGAGTTCCGATATAACACCACGTTGTTATCTAGAGATGGTTCGCACCCAGATTCTCGACTGTGCAGTGCGATCGAGATGCCCAGTCCACTCTTTTACGCACCTCAGTACGATACTTGCTTAGACGGACATTGATACGGCGTTCCGTCTGCCCGACATGAACTCGGCCACAGGAAAAGGTGCATACTAAGGCGCGTAAATAAGCAGATGGGCATCTGTGTGCTGCACCGTCGAGAATGGGGGTGCGAACCATTTCTAGATAACAGCGTGGTGTTTTATCGGTACTCAGCCATCGTCTCTAGAATAATTGTTGAGGCCGCTGAGATAACGAGGGATGATTTAATTGTGGTTAGCACTCCTTCGGTTGTCTTGACAAGCAAGCACCTCTAACTCCCGTATTCTAGAACATCCCTTTACTCAACGCTTCACCTTCACTTGAGAAAGCCGATGGGAGCGCCGTCTCTAGGAACGGCAAGTCACTGCGTATTAGTAACAATCTGCAGCGATTCTTGAGTAGCGTAGCGTCATTTTCAGTCGAGCGGTGGCGCAGCACTCAGCTCTGTCAAGTGAAGGGTGGAAGTCGAGTTAAGGAGCGGTTGTGGATACCGGGGTAACACCACCTAAAAAAAACTTTTAGGCAGTGGGTGTTTCGCTTGGTTCGCGACGCCTGTCGTGCACAGAGTCTATACTTAATAAAAATTTGTAGTTGGGTGAGTTCTTGACTACATAGCATGTCGGTTTTCGCGCTAAGAAAGACAAACGCATGGGAGAATACAGTATACGAGTAGCACTCGAAGTGGTACGAACTGGAGTAGCACTCGAGCGCTGCTTTGTGACAATACGCAACGAATTCTACATTGCTACAACTACGGATTGCCAAACACTTAACAAAGTTGACGTTGCCCGAACATAAAACTGCGCTCAGAATCGTCGGTGAAGTTTAGGCTCACGTATTCGTAGGCGCCTCAAGTCATCCCCATATTCTGACTGCAGGGCCCGTTGGATATGTCGATTGTAGCTCTCGATGTGACCACTTGTGCTGGCGCTGATACCATGTGCTTGCGTGCAGAACGTGGACTGTAAGGTGTTCACCAGCTTCTGGCATTACGTGCTCATGGCCAACTACTGCTGGATTCTCATGGAGGGCCTCTACCTGCACAGCCTTGTGTTTCTCGCCTTCTTCACGGACAGCTCTAGCATACTGCGTTACGTAGCCCTCGGATGGGGTGCGTGCCAAGTTTTTCTCTAGCTATCTTCTTTTTATTTATTGAGTAACTGCTACTTTACGTAAGTATTTATATTTCATTTACACGACTCCTGTGCTTCTATACTTCAGGTCTTCCAGTCCTGTTCATTGTTCCTTGGGTTGTTGTGAGAGCGACACTGGATGACACTCTGTGAGTAATGTTCTGAATTGTTCCATGCGCTAGCATCTTTCTGAAATGTGTGTCGTATCACCATTGTTTATGCTCAAGAAGGATTGCTTTTATGCAGTTTGGTTCGAAATTAATGCTAGGCAACCTATCTCATACAGTCATACAGACTTATTCACGTAGTGCCATAACTTGACGAAGGACAAGGGGAGGAATGAATACGAGTGCTAAACCTTAAGATTGTTCTCAGAAGCAAATAAATTTCTTCGTCAAGTGTGCAACAAACGTCATCTATCATATACATCTGTCTACTGATGTTGGAATCTATAGCATTGTTTGACGTCGATACACCGACGTAGACAACTATAGTCTAAACGTGGGTCCATCCAGGCTGGTGAAATCATGATCACAGTTAAACATGAAGGCTATTACGTGAAGGTGAATCACCATCGTTATTTACTATTTGAGGTAGCTGAAGTAGTTAACATACACTTGGACACAGCACATCGCGAATGATGGTAAAGGTGACATCTACAAGCAAATAATAAAAACCGTTACTCGATATCCACTGATTCAAAGTGTAGTCACTAGATGGCATGAGCACCTGTGTGTGGGTGTGTACTCCCCAGTAATAAGGTACTTACGCCTGTGCTCGAGCATATGCCACGCAGGGCCTCAAGAACGCGACAGGAAGAGTTCCTAGCTTGAAGGAGGGAAATCGAGCGTTCGGCTTCGCGCTTGCATGTCTCTCTACCAAAGCTCTTACTGCACAACATTCGATTGTAGACATCTTTGCCGTTCTGTGCCGCTTAATGCAGCAGTTTTATTAGACGGGGCTGTCGCACCCGAAGCAGTGGGTGGCAAATAAATACCGTTGGTGCATGTGGAAGATAGACCGTTCTGGCGATGAGGGGTCACACGCTAACATGACGCGAACGGGAAGTGCGCACAGCGCCGTCACCAAACCGAATCACCGCAAACGGCGCATTGAACCCACTGTGCATTTCCTACAACGATGCACCCATTGCCCCAAAACCATTCGTTGCACTAAAGCTACCGACGCGCTCCTTGTTGGCGCTCGTCAAAGCCATGTACGGAGGGAGTCTAGCGAATGGGCGGGGCAGTGACGTTGCGTCGCGGTGATAACGCCCGCCACGTCATCATCGCGCCATGTTTTGCACCACCTGCGTGGTCGCTGTACAGCCGAGCTCACTTGCGCGCTATTTAAGCTTGGAACTATAGTATCTCTCAACAAAATGTTAAGGTAAAGGTGTGCAGGAACATTGTAATATAGTTTTAATGAATAGTACGAACATGATCGCACGTACGATAACATTCAAATCACAAAACTACTGACTTCTAAACTTATGTACGAGGATTCCCAGCTGAAACATTCTGCTGACGCCTCACGACTTCTCGTATCTGGAAAGATTATGCCGCACTCTCATCCAAAGCTTTCTATGTTGATACGCAAAAAATTCTACACAGAAAGACACGAGACAATCGCGGGTCTTTCTGTGTAGACTTTTTGCGTGTTTGCTTGTATTGTGGAAGCATTCGAATAGTATCAATTAGCCTAGCTAAAGCCGAAATGCACAAAGGAGTTATGAGTTGACTGTCATCTGCATTTATAGGCGTTCGTATGGTTCTCTATTGTAGAAAAGGGTCTCATCAAAGCGCGGGTCTCATTACAGCGTGGCACTATTCACGTGACATCTTCCCGTTAAAATCACGTAACGTGCTCACGTGGCGTAAAAATACGTACTATGGCGATGTCGCATGTTCTTGCTAAAATAACGTAGCAATATACACGGGTCCCATGTGTAAATTACGGAATGAGTTCAAAAGCACAGGTAGTTCGTGAGATACTTTCTTCATAAAATAACTTGGCCGCCCACTGACCACCTTCCTCTGTTCGTATGAATGGCTGTCTTTTGCTAGATTAGATAGTTCATGGAAAAACGTCGTTTTAGTCGTTCAAACGCTAAACTTAGCTTGCAATATTTAATGCTAAACACACTGATTAAACTTGCTTTCAAAAATAAGTAGGAGGTATAGGAACTATACGGTACATTATAGAATGTTCCTGCAAACTTTCAAGATTTATATATTTTGTCGCACTCTATACCAAAAAAACAATGTTATAAGAATAAAAAAGGGGTGTCTTGTAAACAAAGAGCTTCACTTTGACAGGTAATATAGCTATGTCACGCGCCGTTATACCGACCACACGAGATAACTTGCCTAGAAGCGACCGGATGTGCGCATCCCGAATAATGTTTTGTAAATGTTACTCCTAATATTTTCACACTGTTTAACATTTCCATTCTTTCAAGTGCATAAAAATGGTGATGTGATTCCAGCATCTCTGGTTAGATTTTGGGCTGGAAATTCCATTGTTAATCTTTTTTTATTGATTGGAAGAATGATTGCTGTTGACCATGCAATCTTGAAGAGCTTTTTGAGAGCATCGTTGGCTTTGGTCTAAAACACTGAAGGCATTTAGGTTCACAAATATGGGCATCGCACAATGCAAGTTATTAAACTGGTGGTACGTTTAAACCCTTAAGTCCACTACAAAAAGCCCCACCATAATTCTTCGTCATGATCGAGCACTGCATCAACAAAGTACACGTATTGACTTTTAGATGCGTAGCGGGTGCCTTGCTTCTCCGCAATATAACGAATAATGTCGCAGTGGGTGTTTCCCTTCTTCGAAAGGATTATGATTATTTATGACAAAGTGGGTGCCAACGCAGGTGTACTTGTAGTAGTTGGCACAAGAGCGTTTAAAGAAGGCTCTAGAGAGGTGCTCTTCCAAATTTTGCTGTGGCAAAGCTGCAGATGTTCCGCGCCAACCTCGAGCTCTTAATAAATCGATCTGTCCACCAACCTAACAACAAGTTCTTTAACAGCGCAAAAAAAAAAGAAGTGCATCTTATTGGTTGCCCAATTGTACGAACATAAATTCGCAATGCCACACGTAGACAAGTATAGTAAGGAGTACCTCAATTAAAGTGCACTTCAAGCCTAGAATAATGCATTTTGTTGCTAAGATTTCTCGCGAGCCAAATTTTTTATTTGTTTGAGTCGACTTTCACCTTCGCAGTTTCAACAAATACAGAATATAGTGAATGAGTTTATTGTGCCTGCGTTACTTCCTTAGAACGGGGTTCAGTTCTATAAGTGTTTTAATAAGCGCCACTTGCGTCATTTAATTCATTGACAACTGTCAAAAGAAATTTCGCAGCGAACAACAACAAAAAAAAAACACTCGTATTTTTAATATCTTGACAGCTGCTGGACAACCAACCCAAGGCAAGACTTGTTCTGGATCATACGTGGACCAATCACAGCTTCCATTCTGGTGAGCTCGGCTTCCTATTTGTCAAAAGACATTTCGCAGTATTGTGGAAAAATAAAAAAGTCTGCTGACTCAAGAGGTGGCACATTTTCGCTTTTTGCCCTCCCAAAATCCCGCATTATTCACCTGCACATTCTGACTGAGACCACAAAAGCTAAGCAATAGTATGTCATACCTGGACGGACGCATGAAGGTTCCTTCTTACAATGGGAGCCTCTAACTGAGTCTATATACAGTAAGGTCTTGGTTATACGAATCTTGCGGGGTCTACAAAAATGGTTGTATGATCCGAAATTTGTATCACCAGAAAATGTTGAATATGTGTATGTGACAGAAGAAAGCTGGCGTACGTTTTCATTTGTTTTTCTAATTAATGAATTATATGCGTTGTGACACTTGTGACCCATCAGATATCGTAGTAGCTCCTTTTTTATCTTTACACGCTGTCCCAAATGCCACCGCAGTACTGTGGTGTAAGTGACCTAACGAGTGCTTCGCATGCAATAGAGGAAGGCCACAAAATTTTATAGCCACTCTGTTTTGTTTCCTTACGGCGGTGGTGTTGAGATATTTTTTTTGGGGGGGGGGGGGGGGGATTTGCGGTTGTGGAAGCAGGACTTGGAGGTTTTTCTCAAAATTCTGAAGTCTCCCGTGCAAATCGTAGGGTTGGCAGGTGTGCACGTCCTCAGCGTTTGTGCGTGTTGACGTTGCGAAGCCTATCCTTAGCCAAAACCATCCGCTTCCTCTTTCGGTCTATGCTTGTTCATGTTTCAACGGATGTATTCTTGCGAGGACATGACTTGCCTCAACGTAGGAGATACGCGTCAACACAGTACGGTCACGCTGCCTCGAGCATAACATGCACGTGTTGACCTGTTTTAAAGGGAAAAAAAGTCACGGTTTCACCGCAAGGGTAAAGCAACGAGTGCAAGAGCAACTAATTTGAATTTTAGAAGATTGGCAAGCAGATCGAAACTTGCAGCGCACTGCTCACGCACAAATGGTGCATAAAAACAACACACACAGGAATGAGAGTGACCTAACAACGTTCACAGCTACACACTTATCGCGCTGCTCAAACAAAAACGATGCATAAAGTGTGCTCACAGGTACAGATAAGCGCGAACTAACAAGTGTCGCAGTTGTTATTTCGCTACGTTTGAAAAACGCGCTCTCTTTCGCAACGCGAACTCTGCAGCGAGTGAAGTGCCCTACGTGCGCTTGGTAACAACAGCGCAATCGTTCGGTGAAAGCCCAAGACGTACATTTCTCCCCAACAGCGGCGCGCGCGCGCACTGGCGTCTAGCTCCCCACCCCGCTGGGCCGCACGTGTGGGAGAGTAGCGCATGAGCGTGCGCGTCGCGACGAGCGGTCCACCAAGCGCACTCTTTGCATCGTTTTGCCATCTAGCAGGTATTATTGAGAGCACACTATTTTCCCCGATATCAGCATACCACCAGCAGTAAGTGGTCTATATGATAGCTCGCCGTTTGAATGATTACGGATGTGCCTTTTCGTAGCTCAGCGGTTCACGCCGCGCGCTGCGAAGCGAGAGGTCACTTGTTCGATTCCGCGCGTCGGGAACATTTTTCTGGATCGTTTTTCTTTGTAGCTTTTATAATTGTTTATAATTACCTCAGGAAACGTAAAGGTATGAGCGACACTTTTTCAAGCATAGAAAACTCTGTGCACGCCGAGTTATAGAGGTAGTAAGCTACTGAAAAAGAACAGAGCTTATGTAACCAAAAAAAAAAAAAAGACATTAGCTTAGTTGACATTGAGTCAGTAAAAATAAAAATAACTTCTTTTAACAAACGCAAAAAAATGCAAAGCCCCTAATAAACGGGCAAGAACCTAAAAAAAGCTATCAAGCTGCGAAATAAACACTCCTGCCTGCAACTTGCCTTGTCGCGTTGCTAAGACACATTTTTCTCCATTCGCTATGAAGTTGTAAGTCCGAATAATGTCGGTGGCGTTAAAACCTTTTTCGCACACTCTAGTGTGTTCAGCTTCCTGTCGTGGAAGCTGAATATTCCCACTTATCCATCTTATCGCCTTCCCTAGGCAAACTAAGCGACACCTTTTCGCTCACAAGTCTTAGGGTTGGAGCGCAAACTTGGTACACAACATATCTTGCGCATCGTCGACCACGTACACCATCCGTGTTATTGCCTACTATTAGCACAGCCGTCAGTCGCACAAACGCAGGAAAACGATGAGTACAGAATGGCTATTATGCTGGTTTTCTCGGGTCCCCAGCTCTCCCTATATGCAGCTCTCCTCAATTATCCCTGCTCGCGCCTAGCGCCACGGCGCGACCGTGGCGGCGACATAGCAAGCTTTCTCCAAAGCATTACGGAGGAATTTCGTGACCAAAAAAAAGCATTGAAGGACTCTGTTTGGAGGTAGCTCAGCTCGCCCGTTCATGTAGCTCTCCTTGGGGCGCCCGAAGCGATGTAACAAACTTGCTCTCTGCCGCCTCGCAAGAACAGCTTGCATCGAGCTGCAATCTGCTCAAGTTCACCGTCAATCTAATATAGCCAATTAAGGCTATGAGATCAAAATTCCACGCTTTTGTAAATATTTTTGTCTTAGCCTGCTTTTTGTGAACTTACATTAACCGTCGGCTTCATGGCCAGTCCCCGGTAGCTCCATTTGCCGAGTAGCAAGTAAGCAAGTAGATGTTGTATCACGAGGACTGTATGTAAACATAACGTACCATGCGAGCATCTTTTTAGATAGTCCATAAAGGCGCACTGCTGATGGAAAATATTACAGTGTTCTTCTTATGTGATTCTTAAAGCGATAAGAAGGAAAAGTGAGCCCCGTAACTGTCTGCATCAGAGTGCAACACCTCAACAGTAGCTCACGAGGGATGGTGGTAAAGAAGGATTAAAAAGATAAGATTAGAAGGTAGAGAGAGAGAGAGAGAGAGAGAGAAGCGCAGGGACAGGGAACGACAGAAAACGACGGAAGTAAAGAGGAGATAGAAAGATGGACACGGTCGCAGGAGTCCGAGGACGGGACACCACTCGGCGAGAGCTCTTGTCGGCTTCAGGAAGATGGCGTAGGGGGAGCCTAGTCGGCCAGAGCTGCGCTGTCGTCAGAGATCGCGTGGGCACAACCGGTCGGCACGAAATCCAGAGAGCGAGTCCTTACAGAGTTGCCATATTGGATCGTTATTTGAAGCCATGGACATTACGCGTATGCAGCCGCAACTATCACGAAAACGAGCTTGTAAAATACTGCAACTGCTCGTTTTTCCGGTGTCTTTCGCAGGTGAACTTCATATTGTTCCTGAACATTACACGTGTGTTGTTCGCCAAACTGTTTGCCTCTCAAACACCGCAAGCAAGGAAATACCGGTACAGGTAAGGGTACTTGGCAATACAGCCGCCGTACTTGATTTGCTGTCGTTGCTGTCACGTGCCAGTTTGGCGCATATGACTTCGTCTTGGGGAAATCACACTGCTCAGGTGTTTTACTGGGGCTGAGCAAATGTTCTTTGGCTTGGCGGCGCTTTCACATAATATTCGAATGAGTAATGTTTATTAAAACCTGTCTCTAAAGTAAAGAAATTTTCCAAACGAGACACCATATATATTAGGACGTGTTTGGGTCATGCGTTTTGTTGTTTCTCCATGCTTCACAGTACCACCCTTCCATCGACCTTTTACTAATTGTCTTAATGTATCCGTGGCCAAGTGTCGGAAAGAAATTCTTAAAAAGCGATAAGCAATAGATATTATAAGTCTACATTATAAAGCATGCCTTTTAGGCATTTCAGCATTATGAATTGAGTCGTATGTTTTGTTAATTTCTCATAATTTTATTGAAAGTGGGCCTGACGAGAAAACTTCTAACTTTATAGCGAGTGTTTGACTTGGTGATCGGCACTCGGTGACAAAGTGTAATGACGACTGTCAAAGCCGGGCACGGACTCCCAGTTCGAGTGGCATTCTGTCAGAAAGGAGCCCAAGAGAACGGCCCACTATAGTTTGAAGGGCTCACTGCATCTCACAAGTATACCTCGTAGTGTTGCCGAAGCTACGAAGAGAACACAGGCCGTATTCTTGCCCGGCAGATAATATAGTTCCGGGCTCAACTGTTTTATTATCAACGAGGTACAATAGCTTCAGCTGTGCTTCTCGCATGCGACACGTGGCATGTTATGTCATTCGTGTATGCGCTTCACAATTTCTGAAATAATGCAGAGACTACCAGCTGGTAACCGTAATAGCCACCATAAACGCGATGACGTATATAAACGTGGTAGCCCCTGTACACCCAAGACCATCGGCTTCTAACTGAATTGATGCTTTTTACTGACTCCTTCCCCAGAAGAAATTAACCGCGGATAATCTGCCATCGCTTAGTCTATTCTAACGTTCAGTACACATCCTCAGATATATTTTCTCACTATTATTTAGATCGCTCGTTCGTTTTCATGTTGTTAGGACTACTGAGTTGGTGCCGAGCCGTAAAAGTGCTTTGATGTTAACTAACCAGATGTCGCCGCAACATTAGCGGTGATGCGTTGACGATGCGAAACACCCTGAATGTCTGTATTGTTTATTGATTGTTTTCAATGCGAACAATTTTCTGTTTCACGTGGTTGCTGCTGAAAGTGTTTCGACCGTGCTGTCAGAAAAAGAACTCAGTCGGAAAACGCCAGTATCAACGCTGTTATAAAAAGAACCGCATTCCTCAAAAACACTTGTCAACACACCCTATACAAGTGCGTTTTTGAACAAAGAGGCGGTGACGTGGCGTTCCAGCAAAGGTTTTTCCGTTTTGCATTCACTGCAGAAAAAAAAAATTTGGCAGATCCCACGTACAGTGGGAATCGATGATATGTGAAGCACGAATGAGAAATGTTGATATGTCACTTTAAAATCAGCACAACGTTACGAGGTAGAGGTAAATGATGCCGCACACGACTTCCGTGTCATGATTATCATGTTTGGATGTGTCGTTTACCTTCGTCATCTATTCGTCACGTGATACCAAATTTAGTATATGTGGAGCTATAGTGAAACGACCACGAGCACGCTATGAGTGTGGTATGTTGTCATTTTCTTACATGACACGCGAGTCAGGATTATTATGTTTGCACCAGTCATATATCTCGTCACTCATTGACGTCTCGAAACACCGAATTCGGTATATGTGGAGCTAGTAAAATAGCCGCGAGCGCATCATGAAGGGCCCAATTTACTCCAATGTAGTGTTGACGCGCGTGCACACTGGGCACAGCGACACTATACGTTAGCAAAACGCGAGCAATATATATAGTACGACGCCAGGCGTGGCCAGTGACCGTTGGCGTGGCCCGACGGCAACCGGTGCAAAGTGCGACATGCTGCATTTCATGGCGATGCGTTAGCCAGACGACACTGCGTCTCCCTCTTTTCGTGACGGAAGGACGCCGGACGCGCTGAAACGCGCATGCGTCAAAGCAACGGAGCGTGGTGCGCAGCTGCAAGTATATGGCAGGACCGATGCATGGCGTGGCAACGCCGGCGTGACGCGACGAATCGAACGCCGGCGAGCACGCGCACCGCGTCACGTCAAAATGTATTGATTGGCGCCTTGACTGTGGCATGTAGTCATGTTCTCACATGACACGCATCTCATGATTATCATGTTTGCACCGGTCACATACCTTCGTCATCTATTTACGTACTGTAATAGCAAATTTGACAAATGTGACGCTAGCGAAACGCCCGCGAGCGCATCATGAGCGTGGCATGTATTCATGTTGTTACATGACACGCATGTCGTGATTATCATGTTTGGATGTGTCATTTACCAATGTCGTCCATTCGCGTCACGTAATACCGAGTTTGGTACACGTTAAGCTAGCGAAACGGCCGCGAGCGCATCATAGGCGTAGCATGTAGTCATGTTGTTACATGACACGCATCTCATTTTTGTCATATTTGCACCAGTAGCATACCTTCGTCACCCATTCACGTCCCGTAATACCAAATTTGGTATAAGTGAAGCTACTGAAACGGCCGCGAGCGCATCATGAGCGCGGCATGTTGTCATGTTGTTACACGACACGCATGTCATGATTTTCATGTTAGGGTCTGTCGCTTGTGTTCGCCATGCAATCATGCCATACCACACCAGTTTTGCAACATGCTATGTGAACGAAACCACCGCAAAAGCTGCAGGACCGTGAAATGTAAATCACGACATTCATGATATCTATGTCATGATAGTGAAATACGTTCTTCATACAGTTATGTTATGTCATACCAAGTTTTGTATCGGTACCATTATCGAAACGGCCAGGAGAGTTGAAAGTCGTAGGCGGATAGATAGATAGATAGATAGATAGATAGATAGATAGATAGATAGATAGATAGATAGATAGATAGATAGATAGATAGATAGATAGATAGATAGATAGATAGATAGATAGATAGATAGAGAGATAGATAGATAGATAGATAGATAGATAGATAGATAGATAGATAGATAGATAGATAGATAGATAGATAGATAGATAGATAGATAGATAGATAGATAGATAGATAGATAGATAGGGAGATAGATAGATAGATGGATAGATAGATAGATAGATAGATAGATAGATAGATAGATAGATAGATAGATAGATAGATAGATAGATAGATAGATAGATAGATAGATAGATAGATAGATAGATAGATAGATAGATAGATAGATAGATAGATAGACAGGCAGACAGACAGACAGACAGACAGACAGACAGACAGACAGACAGACAGACAGACAGACAGATAGATAGATAGATAGATAGATAGATAGATAGATAGATAGATAGATAGATAGATAGATAGATAGATAGATAGATAGATAGATAGATAGATAGATAGATAGATAGATAGATAGATACGCTCAAAGTCGCCGAATTACGTTAAGAAATGCTTCGCATTTAATACGTATCGAAAAGATAGGTGAGCCGTAGATACGAGAAGCAGACCACGTGACGCGGATGAACACGTCTTCAGGGGGCTTTCACTTTTCCTATTGGCCGAGAAGCCCCGCAGCTTCCACAGTGCTGCAAGGTACTTCTGAGATGGATCCCAGACTATCTTGCGTGCCTTTGCTCGAACAACTTGTTTTCTTTTTTTCTTTTTTGTGCCATGGCGAATGAAAACTTCTGCAGTGTATTGAGCAGTCACGTTGCTAGGGGTAGCATATCGGGCCCATGCCATCCGCCCCGAAACTTTTTTCGCCATGGCATATAGAGCCAAAAAAAGAAAAAATCCCGACCACATATACCAGCCCGTGTCCCACTTCAGATCAAAGAGGTGCCCACATGAGAACGAGGAGGTGCACTTCAGAGCGAGGAGGTGCCCCACCCTCAAAAAAATGTTCTGGTTACGCCCCTGGAGGTGAGGGTTGATGACAACATCCTTCAAAATATAAAATGTGTTTCTAATAAAATTCTTTAAATGACACACGGTGCCGTACAAAGGAAATTTTATGATTGATAGGCTCATATACGCGTCATTCGGCGCAAACAACACATTTGTGACGTTGAGCATCCACCCGCGGTCAGAAGTGTATGACTTTTATAGTTAAAAATGATGAGTTGACAATACTGTTACGGCATTATTACATGCTCGCATTTTATGATTTTTGAATAACCAACAAAATACTACATGTCGAGCTGTTCTTATGACAAAACTGGCACTTTCAGTTTCGTTCTTGTTGACGGTGGGTGGTCTAACATTCTTGCTGGCATCTTTGGAAAGAAACTGCGTAGACAGAAACTTTTTGCAGCAAAATAATTGGCAATAAATTGTGCATTTGTTATGACCAAGACCACGAAATGAGATTTTGTAGAAACAAAGTTTGCTTTTCCCACTTGGCCTTATACAACAATCCAAGAGACCCCGAACAAACCGAACAAACAGCTGTTTCTTGACATTCCTATAAAACATGTTCCATCGCAGCTCTTCCAAAGCACCTGTACACTTGTTTGCCTGTACGTTGCTTTATAACTACTACTCGTGAGGTATACAGAGGGAAGAGAGGAGAAAAGGAAGGACAGGGTCGCATACAGGGCATATCACACTTGTTGGGAGCTTCGCGCGTTTTCAGCTCAGCTTTTTATGCTCATTTTCATGGGGACCAGCAATCAATATTGTGTATAAGGAGGCGAGAGCGGGTCCCCTCGGCGAAAAGGTGGACGCGGAAAGAAGGGGCTTACATCTCACAACGCGTCTTCTAGAACTTTCACCACTATGAGGAAATTTGTATTGTCCCATCTGCTGCAGAAAGTGGTTCAAGTCGACGCTTGTCCTGGTGCCTTTGTTCGGTGCTCACTACGCATTTCTGCTGGGCATGTCGCTGGCTGCTGCTGGGGACCTGCTCGAACTGGTGTGGCTGTACGTCGATCAACTATTCTCATCTTTCCAGGTAAGTGCCTGGTAGGAAGCGACGATTATGTTTAGACTTGCTTACAATTTAGAGTACTCGTTCCTGTTGACGTGTGAGCAACATGGCAGCAGAAGAAACACGTCTAATTTCGGCGTAGAAGCCCTCTTTATCTGACGCCAAGCGATCTCACGCGACTTTATACTTCTTCAGAAAAGCTTTTAAGTCCGCCAAAATATACGCAGGAGTGAGCTATACGTAGGTTTGGAAGCCTGCGCATGTTGACAAAAAGTCACAGCTTTGTCGCAAAGGCGAAGCAATGAACGCGATAGCAACAAATTGGAAGGTCATGCGCAGAGTGGAAAGCAGATCAAAACGGGACCCATGTTTCTCACGCAAAAATGAGGCCCGAAACGTACTCGCAGGTACATATGCACGCAAATAGGCGATTCAGTTGTTACTTCGCCGTGTCTGAAAGCGCGCGCTATTCGCAAACGGAGACAGCAATGATTGCAGTTAGCTTTGTGGGCCCGGTAACTACAACGGAACCGTTCCAGGTAAAACACGAGGCCGGCCAAGACGTACGATTCTCCATTCCTCACCAACACGAGATAAGCGCGCGCGAGGGAGCATCGCTCCCCTCCTCTAAACGGGGCAAAGTACGCATGGGAGATTAGGGTACGCGCCACCACGCGATTTGGCGATGCTAAGGTTCCTAGATGAAACAAGTTTCCAAGGCGGCAACACCTTTCACTTTCCTCCTCGCCTATAATCCTGGAGTGCCCCCCTAGAAGGTTCAAAAGTTGCATCAAAAAGCGACTGTTTGGGTTCAGTTGCCACGCTGAATAAATGTAAATGAAACAAAATGGAACGAAGGGAGTCGTAGAATGAACAATTACCTTTATGAACATAAACGCTACAACACAAAAGCAAGCGGGATCAGCGATACCCAACTGGCAACGTTGTGTAGTTCTACATTTTACCCCACTAGCCATGGCGTTTCGCGTCGTTCATCGTAGTTCGTACAGTCCTCTATTTATCCGAAAGTGTTTTGTCGTGCTGTGACACAGTGAACGCGCTTCTTGCTGGATCTTGTCAGTGACCACAGGGTGTGACGTTGTGACGAGTGATTACAGTGGACTTGTGCACATGCAAGGAAAAACCACGGTCATACTAGCAGCACTACAATGACGTTTTTTTTAAATGTGCCCATTTTGACAATCGTGATGCCAGGTGACTCTGGTGCGGTGCGCGGATCTTCCTGAAAAGTGCGAGTTTTACTGATTAGGTGTCCCGAAGCAGCACGTTTCGGCTCCTCTATGCCGTGTTCTTGTCAACTGGTCAAGCGTGAAATGTTGCTGCAGGTGTGCTGATTACATGCTCCAGCTGCTCTGTATACGTGCATACGCACGAGTATTTGTAACAACTGCAGCATGCACTGGACGCGCATTAGACGCGCTCCTGGAGTTTCAATGAAAAGCGACAAATAAACTCGCTTCGCAGATCCACGTCGACGTATGTCGACGGAGTTGCACAAAAGCGTTTGCGAGAAATGTTTCATAGCTACACTTCACGGCGTGATTCATTTCGAATAGCACAAGGTAAGTTGAAGAGAGCAAAACCATTTTCTGTTGTTCTACAGCAACCCAGATTTGTTGAAAAACTCGGATATTGCATTGAAAAAGCACCACGAAACAATCTCGGCCAACTTGGCGCCAACTGAAACGCTCCTCCTCTTCAGTTTATGTCCTCACTACGATTTCGCCGTCTTTGGTCCCGGCGAGAATCCGTCTGCGACCATTTGCGCATGCGTACTCGTTTTGAACTTTTTGCATAATGATAAATATCACCACCAGCCATTTGCAAGATCACGTGCAAGGAATGGACCAATTACAGACGCGGATGGCAGAGAAAAGGAGGGGTAAGCGAGAGAGTGATGAGGACGACATCGAGAACAATGAGTGACGCTACCTTAGAAACTTGTTTCATCTTGGACCTTAGGCAACGCGCGCTAATTGCGCCATCTTGCTGGCAATGCTCAAAACACAATAGTCCCCAACCCCGAGATGCCCGTCAGCAGCGGTAAGGTGTAGATATAATTAGCTTGCCGTTTAAACGTTGAAGGACGTGCTCCTCGGTGGCTTAGTGGTTAACTTTTTTTTTTAACGCCTCGCACTCGTGATTGAGAGGACCCAAGTTTGATTCCGCGCGACGGAGTCTTTTTTTTTGTTTTTTTATTTCTTGCATTTTCATATATATATAGATACGTATACATGGACGGTGAGTGACGGCGACGTGTACGCCTGCGGCGAAATCCAGCCGAGGGTGTTCATATGATTTCTGTCGCAATAGTAAGCGACTTACGGCGGAATATTTCCCTGAAAAGTTTTATGGCACACTTTCGTTGTGGTCAGGCCCCTCGTAACACCTTACGATTTCACCTGAGTCTGCAAGATGTCAGTTCCGCTGAATGACTCAATCAAATTTATCCGAAGACCCATTCAGGCCATAAACTTGGGCACATCGAGATTAGTCGTCTGTCGCTTGGATAAATAAAATGCACCCTGCGTGGGAGCTGAAGATGGTCCTAAGACCTGCTCTTGGCTGTTTCCCTTTGACCCTCATGAGTTAATTACATAAGAATTGAACGCCACCCAAACACCTCTGTCTACGTCGTCACTTCTGTCGCAGCGTCAGTAGTTCGCTTTACTTCAACTGTGGCTCTAACTTGGGTCACGGCACCTTACGGTGGAAGCCCAGAAGCTTTTTTTGTTTGTTTAACGCGGGCAAAAATAACTAAAAAGCAGCGCTGGTCCACGATGGCGTTTCACTTATTTGTCTTGTTTGCTGCTGCTACTCTGCTGCTCGAACATTTGACACATTACAACAGAGTGGCCTTTTCCCTGCAATGGGTGTAGCCAGGCTGATGATGATGATGATGATGATAGCAGCAGAGAGGTGTTAGAATGTGATATGGTAACATAGGCAGTGATGTCATTTCTGTCACCTTTTCGCGGTCTGGAAAATTGGTAATTTACTCCTTTGTTGGGCTACGATGGGAAGTTTGAAAATATGCGTCAATAGTAGGACAGGTAAACCATGTTTGAGAGGGAAATCGCTAGCATGACATGATAACATGAGGTGTGTAAAATGTTAACATAAGTCATGCATGAAAGTTTAGCTTTACACAAGTACCAACAGCGGTTCGATACCTAATCACACCTTTGATAAGCATGCACCTGATTTCCACATGCACACTATCATTGTTCAATGAATCGTACACATGTCTGCTCAAACCGTATCTTTCCCCTTCGAGAGCTGGATCCCACCAGCATCAAAGCTTCCTAAGCACCACCTATACCATTTCTAATTTATACAATTTCACTTTTCGTTTTAACGTGGTCTTTAAGGATGCACTTCAAGAACAGTCGGTGATCGTGACTAATATGCTGCACTAATGATGTCAATTCATGCAGGGTTTCGTGGTGGCGTTGCTGTACTGCTTCTTGAACGGCGAGGTAAGTTCCTACAAAAGTTCAGAAGGTTGCTTGGCAAGACCGTGTTTGCTATGGCATCGCTTTCTCGCCATCTTTGTCGCGTTTTAGCAAAATTTACCAGCGCTAATTAGCCCTGTTAACTGTATTTCTAAAGCTACGAAAATTCTTAAAGTTCATCTCTTCGATTAGCGTACGCGTCAGTTAAAAGGGCAAGTCAAGAATGCTACAACAGCGGACTTTGAGGCAAATCGACCGCATAGAACCATTTAGGCTCTGTAAACAAAATTTTAAAAATTTTGTTGTTCTCAAGAAAGATCATTGAAAACGCTTTTAACATATCTAGTCGTTTACTCAGACGAGGTGCCGCATTCCTGTCACTACGCTTTTTTCCGAGTGGTTGTTGCAGCCAAATACGGCAATGTTCTCTGTGATGCTACAGCATACACCTGCGTAAAAACACAGCCCGCATGATCTCTGTCGCGCAACACCAGTTTTCGGAAGCGCCGTCAGAAAGACGGAGCCGCGAGACAAGCAACAGAACGCCTTTAATGGCGACAAAAGAACACTCAACTGTGATGATAGTGCTGCACGCACCTGTTGGCGCTCGCTGAGGACCACGATCATTCCTTCTTCATTGCCGTCTGCTATCTCCTACAATCTCCTCACGCCAACCAACTTACGCGTAACACAGCACTATTCGCGCCGCCAACTCAATACGATGGCTTCGACGATTGAAATTTTCAATACTTGTCCAACGATGCACGACCAAGCAGGAATGAAATGACCTGAAAGATGGCGTGGTGCCCCAGCGATGCTGTACACATATAAAACCACCTCGTGGATCAAGGCACTGTGAATACCCCTCTGATGCCCCTCTAAGACTTCACAGCAGCCGATGATTGAAAAGATTTTATTAAAAATATTTCATAACTAGCTTTACCAACTTCGTGATTAGGCTCTGTAACCGGTCAACGCTGATTGTCTCATTCACTCTGTTGTAGGTGCAGACAGAGCTTCGCAAGTTGATTGAGAGATGGCGCTGCGACAACCAAGGACCCGGCCGAGGCGACAAGCAGCTTCAGCATCGCCACTCTCTCTTCACGCAATCTGTGACGTTCCTCAGCAGAGGTCGGAGTTCCATCCAATCATTGCACTCCAGTGAGCCTCCCATATACGCCACGCTACGTCGGCAAGTGCACAGCTTGTTTCGCAAAGCGTTCACTCAATTCGCCCTGCAGCTCAGCTCAGTTGAAATGATTATCGATGGGGCTTGCTGCGAATATCGGTGCCACTCCGTGGCACAGCCAGGATATTTGCTGTGGGCGCTTTGCATACAATACAAGCTACGAAACCAGCCTTTATTATGTACATGTTCAACAGCATGTATATGTTTAGGACCAACAGTGAAGCTTGTTTGTGAAAAAGAAGCTGATATAAGAGAGATGGTACGCAAACATTATCATAAAGTTTACCACTAAACTAAAAAAGTGTATATTACCAGCATGAACATAAAAAACCTGTGCGCCACCGCTGTCACCTGCTTTGTTCATACCACCCCCGCCACCGTGCAATAATTGTGGCACGCCGCCTTTTGTCTTTTCCTTTAATCCTAGCGGAGAATGTGGACATCAAACTTATTTTTTCAATCACTTCAACGGGAAGTTCTTCTCGATCTGCCCATGTAATGAACTGAGCAACTTGAGCTTGCTTCTTAACTGGTGACCTGAAGAGATAACACTCTTGTTACGTGCACAAAATCTGGTTGATTGGTTCCTCAATATCATGGCGCGATCCACACTAAGGAATAGGCCATGCGTTGGACAGTGCCTTGTTTAAAAAACTCATGCACTTATTGTGGTTACAGGTTGAAAATTAATTCTTTTAATCATTCAAGAATAACATTATGAGCTCGCAAGGTCTAAAAGTATAAAATTTTGGAGTACTAAAGCATTAAACTAAAAAAAAGATTATAAATACGCCAAATGGATTAAATTACACCTGAGACTCGATTCTTTTGAACTCTCTTAAGTTACTTACAGCATTGAAAATGCTCCTGTGGCTAAAACCGAATATTTTTGCACGAAATGAAAGAATAACCGAAAGTGACAAAGTTCAACGTTGGCAGAGGTTCTTCTAATAGTCTTTTTCTTTGCATTTTAAATCCTCAACACGTCAAAAAAAAAAGTGCTCCAGAGATTCACTTTCATTACAGGGAACGAAATCAGCCAAGCGAAAATAACTTTGCTCATTTTGTATCTTTCCCCTCGAATCGTTCCCACTCGTAATAATAATGGGTTTGACGTACGTTTGTCCAGTACCAGGCCACCAGGCATAGCTGATTGTGCATGGCAGTCTGTTGTGCTCAAGACTCAGATGTGGCCACGTGTTTCTTTTTATTTATTCACGTGCTAAACCTATTGAAGTCTGGCATTTTTAAGTTTTAGGAAATTCGCCGCCACAATTGAGTACCTGTATGTAAAACGGGCTAGATACATTGTCTGCGCGCTATGATTACATAGCGCAGCACGCGCAGCAGAAAAAAAAAATCTCGAAAAGCAATGAGTCTTTCGTTAGAAAGCTTAGTTGGTGTTTTAGTGGACCTACGCTCAAAATATATTTATATTTCATTGACAAAATTGATGAGGAGGAGTGTAAATGATAAAAAATAGTATGAAGATTATAATTGTAAAGTGTCTGGAAATCAGAACATCGGAAGGTGTTTCCACCGCCTAAAATAGAGAGAGTTGATCTAGTTGGTAGGTATACATTCTAAAAGACAGGATGGACAAACATGGGCACAAGAAGAGAGTCGAGGCACCTCAAATGGTCCGGTGTTTCAAACAAAGTTTCAGTAAATATAAAAAAAAATCACAAAATGAAGGCGTGTTCTAGCATAACGAGTTCAGATATTATGTGCGGATATATTTTCCTGCGCCACATAAATTTTTCTCGAAGAAAAGAAATAGTGGGGAACAAGTCTGTTTTCTGAATGCACACCGCCTAGTTACTGCCAGGTACCGAGATGGTGATGCGAATACAATCTGTTAACGGCGACTTTGCATGTGTGACCATTGTCGGTGTTCACGTAGACATAAAAAGTGCCTGCATCAACGTTCTGTGCTAACTGTACGCACCTGATTTATTGCCAAATGTACATGACAAGCACACCTTTACAGCACTGAGTTGTCCACTGATGTGCGAAGGTTTAGCTGGAACACGAGGATGCTTGTTTGTGCAGTGGACAGGACCAAGAGCCCTTCTCCCAATCTTGCGAACAGCGGACGACAGTTTGAAGGGGAAGGAACGCCGGCGAATCAGCGCAATGGGGACATGCCCTGGAGCACACCCGAGGACAACCTCCTTGAGAAGGAAACCTGTCTTTAAGCGATCAGGGACGCGTTCAGGGACGATTGCTGTGTTCAATCGCGTGACGTGTGGCCATTGAGTGACCGTCAATATTGTTATGGAAGCGATGCTCCGTAGCCGGGCAGGTTTCGTAACAAAACTATGGGTCACGCGAACCACCTGCCATTCTGGTCGCGAAGGGTTACGAATATCGGCCCACTTTGCTGACCAGACCCCGAACATGGGGCCATGCATACCACGTGTTCCGCCCGACGTTTACTGCGTGATTCCGTAAATTGGTGCACGTGACCGAGGGTGCACGGTTGACGGTTCTCTTGTAAGGCCAGAGTGGGCACAGCTGCTGAGGTGACCGCAAGATGAGCAGAAAAACTCCCTCGTGCAGTTCTTACTCCAGATTTTTTTTTCTGCACTGATCGTCAACAGGCGTTGTGTCCAAGAGCCGAGCCAGTGTGAAATTAATGTGGTTTCTACAAGTCAACAACACGTCTTCGGGAGAGTCCACTCACTGACAATGGAAGACCGTGTTTCGTGTTCTGTTTTCTCATTCCATAGTGCGTTCACTGGTGTATGCAAACGAATGTATTTGTGCCCAGCCTTTTTGCGGTAGAACGAGTAAACTACTACGAAATAAACAGAAATGTGCTTCTCGCAGCCAGTATATTCATACAATGGAAGTCATCAATATTTGCACCATGGATGCCGAGGGAAAATAATCCGACGTAGTAGTGCAGCAGAATCCTCGAGCTCAAATTTCCTCTCATTACCATGTATACATAAAAAAACTGCAAATTCCAGAAAATTTCATTGGCGCACTGTTTTTTCACATATTCATAATCAATGTATGGCGTGATGTCCTACAAAGAGCACTTGACCGTTATAGCTAAGCACCACTTTATCATGTTCAATCGTGGTGAATGTTTGCCTCGGGTAATGTTCATATTCTCTTTCGCCCAATTTCAGTTATGTCTGAACAAACAAATAAAACACGTTTCTAACGCTCCGTGTCGCTTCATTTCAGCCCTGTGGCCGTCTTCCTGAGCCCCGCATATCAATGGCGGAGGAGAGCGAACGCAGCGACATGCGTACGTGCTTTCAAGCGAAGCACGGCCACGGAAACATTCGCGCGCCCGGCTACCGCGGACTGCATGTGCTACCACGTGCAGTCTGGTACATGGTCTGCACATGGTATCAGAGCTGCTCGTCTGTTTCCCGAAGGCCGGTAGCAATCGTGCATTGCGGAGACGTTGACGCACAGGTCAATCCCTGTTGTCGCAACGAACCGGAATGAACACAATGCCCGTATACACAAACCCTCCTCACTTCAGACCGTGTCTCAGACCTTATCCTTACCACATGGAACTGCTCCGCATCTTTAAAGTATTGTTTTATTTATTTTATTTTCTGTTTGTGTTGTGTCTTGCGAGTATCCGTTGGCCCCTTGAAGTGGCCCTCCTCCTTGTTTATGGGCGGCTGCTATCGGCGAGCCTCCCATAACTGCGAGCGCCGAGTCGGGACAAAGGAGACAGCCCCGTTTTACTGCACTTTGCTGGTTCGAATGCAGGAAGGGGAAACACGACACTTAGTGCATCCGCGGCCTGCGGGACGTTCGACACTGCTTCCCCAAATTGGCGAAGCGAAGGACCATACCCTCTGACCTTCTGACTTCGTGGAACCATTAATGCGTGTGTGTGTGGGGGGGGGGGGGGGGGGCGTGTTTGTGTCAGCGTGTGTGTATGTGTGCTCGGACCTGTGGTCGGAAGAGCAGAGAGGGAAAAGGCGCGGGAAGAACCAAGAGACGGAGCGAGAACAGCGAGCGAAGTCTGCATGCGAATTGCTAGTGATAAGAGCGGTTGTGCGTTGATCGATGAGTGGCATTGAGCGGTTGTCCGATTAATACTGTAACCGAGTTTACCTTATTAAATACAAGCTTATTTTTCATCTTTTAACAGTGCGTGCGTTGCGTGTTGCGTTTTGTGTCTATATGTTTTTACGGCCATTTCTGCGAAACCCTAACATTCAACAAAAGCGGGATAGAGGACGCTAACATTTAGGAGCTCGTCATGCCTCCTTATCTTTAGAGACTCGAACCTTGATAAAGCCAGCGCAAAAGCTCCCTTCAACTTTTTTTTTACAAAGCGCCGCCTCAGTAACGTATACGTGTTTGGCAAGTCCGGGCTCGAAATTACCTGTGAACTATTAACTAAACGTTAGTTTTTAACCAATAATAACGTGTATTTTGATTCATGTCAATGAATAATAACATGTACACTGCTTTATCACGCTTTATTGGCGCACTTAGCTTTTTGTTTATTCGGCTTTCGCTAGTTGCACCACCAGTAAAACAAAAGGATGGCCGATTAACCTTGAAGCTCGGTACTTTGATTGATGTCCGTTATGCAGTTTATACCCTTCTTGAGGGAGTGAGCAACAAAGATCGTTGAAATAACTAAGGACGTGAGTGCGATTTATTTTCAGCTCGAACCGGTGTTAAAACCACCCCGCGTTCAAAGACGAGGAGGTGGTTTTCTCCTCTTTCTCGCAACCCTTCGCCCACGCAATGCATCATCCTCTACCCTTAGTTATTCAAAAGAACGTGGACAACGTCAGCACTAAGCGCTATGGCCTTTTAGGATTTCACGCTTCTCGGCTACGCGCTGTTATCGCCGCTTGTGCAGTTGTAAACACTCAAAATGAAGTATGATCGGTTGATCATGCGCGATATTTATGCGAGAGAAGGAAAAACGGATGGAAAGCTTGCGTGGCAAAGCAGTGCAGGAGAGAAATCACATTTGATATTTCGCGCACATGGACCAATCGAGAGCATGCACTCTATAGACGTCACAGGAACTGCTGTCTGCGTCAAAGAGGTGCACGAGAAGGACCAGAAATAACAGGAGAGAATTTTGCGCTCATTTTTGGTATTTGGAGAGCCTAGTAAGCGGCCCTTTAAAATTGTGAAATTTGCTCACTTCGGTGCAATAGTTCCTCGAATCTGCTTATGTACAAGTGAATGGTTATGTTTACATTCAGAACAATGGTGTTTCTATCTGGTCGGGCATCACGTGTCTTTGCGGAGCGACCCCTGTTTTGAGCTAAGCGACAGTCTTACAGCAGTGGCTCCCAGGCAAAGGTGTAGTTACATTTTTTTTTTTCGGAGTGGGGGAGACACGATGGGGGGGGGGGGGGGGGGGCACAAGCATCAGCTTGCCCCTGTGACGTGAAAATTGGCGGTAGATTAAGATTGAGCAGATTGTGTACATGTATACCAGTGATGAAGTATCCACCCCCCCCCCCCCGCCTTTCCATGCGTATATGCTCATGAATTGAAGAGAGTAAGTAAATGTGAAGTAATCACAGTAAAATACAGTAAACGACAGGTACAGTGTGTGTTTGGAGCAACAGGCTGTCGTCGCACCATTGAATGGACTATAGTCTTCGAAAACGCATAATTACGACGACCCGCCCGATCGGAGAAGACATCGTCAATGCCTGTTAAGCGTATATGGCGTATATAGTCCTCGTCGGGGCGAAGTGAGTTTTTGAGTTACACAAGTCAAGGACGGCTCCACTTACAACGTGAAATGAGAGGTATGCGGAGCATGTTTTTGTAGATTCATAATTACATTTCGCCTTTGCTTACTTTACTAAGCAAATTTCTTACTGTCGATGCGTGTGACTGCATGCCATATGGGAATGATTTTTATGTTAAGCTCTATATTTCAAGCAGCCCTGACGCAGTGATATACCTTTTAGTCAACAGTTTTTACTTTACCGCGCGCATCCAAGCATGCTTGCGATACGCAATAAGTGTTTTTATGCTGCACGTGGGTAACGCGATTTCACACGCTTTATTTTTCGAGCAGACTTTCTCACAACCTTGGTTGACATAACAGTTGCACTGTGACTTTTGGTAACAATGAAGTACTCCAACCTTAGAAGTTTTATCGTGAAATTTGTGAGGGCAAAGCAATGATTGTTTACAAATGTTCACTTGGTCTCAATCGAAAATGGACCTGGGGCCAGACTGTACCTACTCACACAGAAATAGCTTGTACGCTGCGTACAAGCGCTAGAAAACTTAAGTACGCGCAAAAGTGTGTAATGTTCTCGTTTTTTTTTTTTACGCTGTACTATGTGATTGTCCATGTCTGTCGGTTGTACTTTTCGGGCTAGGCATCAGCTGCGCGATGAATAAGAAATGATGATGATGATGATAAAGACACTGCACATATAACCCTCATTGGAGTGATCTACAGTGCTGACTGTGAGGTCTGCGGCCCTCGATTTGCTTCAGAGAGACAAAAACTTTCTGACACGTTGCGACAATAGGACGATCGGCGTCACTCTGGGTTCAGATGCTGCTGGAGCACCGTGCTCGTCTTTTGTCGGCTTGGCTCACAAGGCAGTTAGTTACTCTTTCGCTTTCTGAGGACTACGGCCCTATGTGAACGCCTTTGACTTCTGCACAGTGTCACCGCTGCATACGCGTCAGCTAATGTGCTGACAATTTTATCCTCTCTTCCTCTTCTCTTTTCTCCCTCTCTCATATTTGTACACCCCTTTCCCATTACACCCGCGTAGGGTAGCCAACCGGGCATGTGCCTGGTTAACCTCCCTGCCTTCTCTCTTGTTGTTGTTCTTTCTTCTATGCATAGGAACATGAAAAGCGTATAAAACAAAGAGCTGTCATTCATGAAAGGCGCCAGCACGAATGGTGGGGGATGACCGTTTCGCATGTCTTGTCTTCCTTTGTGGAGAGAGAAGATAAAGAGAAGAGGAAGGCAAAGAGGTACACCATCTCGGCGTGCTACTAGGAAACGAAAGACGGCGTGGAAAGAACCACAGGTTACAAAACAAATTCTCCCGAGGTTCTCTTTTCGTCGTCTCTCGTTTCGTAGCGGAACACTGTAAATGTCAATTGCCATAACTGCTTTGGTTTTATGTCCCACAACCATATGAACCTCAGAGACGCCGCATGTGGGAGGCTCCGCAAATTCAGACCTCCTGAAGTTTATTATCTTTTAGCCACTTTGTGCGAGACAGACAAGAAGGAAGCAAGAAGTGAAGCGCGGGCCTCAAGCATTTTGCCTCCGTTGAAAATGCGACCATCGGGGCAGAAATTCGATCCCGTGACCTACGGGTCAGCACGCTGGAAATTCTAGCTTATTACAACCGACTAGCCTCTCCCCAGCTGGCTCTTCTGTTTCTCCTTTTTCCCCTCTCTTTTCCTATGAAATGCCTGTATGAGTGAAACAACTTTATTCGGTCCACAATAGACGCGAGTAAACTCAGCGTCACCTGGCTAGGCCCACTCGGGGACCATCAGGTTAAACCTGACGGCCCTCGCACGGGCCCTCTGGACGGCCAGTAAAGCATGATCTGACAGTAAGTGTTCCTTCTTCGTCGTCTCCATGTACCTTGTCCTCTTTGCACTGCGCCACTATAGCGAAAAAAGGTGCACATCCGCTCAGCCGCACGCCCCGTTCGAAAAAGGGCCTGGCGAGCAATTTTACAGCGAAGGATATATCAACAGTGTTTGTACGGAAACACATGGTATCGATCGGTGCCTTTTCGAGCGAGGTGTCTCTAACCAAGTACAAAAAAGAAGCATAATCTCGGTGCGAGGTAAGAAGACACAGAGTCGCCGTAGCGCTACCTTGACTTGGAGGAGCGCTAGTGGGGGAACCATGGTGAGGAGCATTCTAACGTACCAGATAAAAAGCCCTCAAGCCGCTCCCTTACTGAGCCATAGACTGAGCCATACGGGCCATAGACCTTTTTTACAGAAGGCTCCCTGGACACCAATACTTTCAAAAAACATGAGCCCCCCCCCCCCCCCCCAAAAAAAAAAATAACTGCCAAGGCAGTAACGTGGGCCTTTGTACTCTCATGGTACATTCCACAAAGGAGTTGCTTCTTCTTTGATCGCCGCTTGAAACATGTCATACATGACCTGTAAAATCAGAGAGCGACTTTGCCGCATAGCCGTGGTTGATAGCCGGACCAATGAGCAACTCTGCCACTCGAAGGCAAGTATACTCTCTTTCGCTACCGCTTGAAAATAATCATTTTTTCATAGGTCTCGGGAAGAAATTTTTTCCCGGTTGAAAATGCACTGCTGCACGCATTGCAGCATTGCTTATTTCCGTGTAAGTATCTGTTCATGAATGATCGAAAATTTTCTGGGTCCTGTACAAAGCACGTGCTCTTAACGCCATGCAACAAATGACGGGAAATCAATACATCGCGCAATGACCACTCACGCACATAAAAAGAAGAGAGTAAACTAATTTAAATTCATTAAAAAAACTTTGATGTCCCACACAATCGCCCGAACGTTACGTGACTTTGCAAATCTGTGAAACCTCGTAGCGTTACTAAACAGCGCATTACTGTAGTGAACAAACAGTAACTCATTTTGGAATAGCCGGGCAGTGTCTTATTCTGAATCCGTTTCAAGAAGCTTGCTCGCCCATCACATTGGCAGCGACAATGAGCATCTGGTGCGATGAACTCATTTTCAGAATTAGTATAACGATGAGCATTTTGTGTCTGTATACAACTCTCTGTGAACTAACTGATCCTCACCTCGAGAGAGAGAGAGGGAATAAATATAATTGGAGCAAGCAAAAGCCTTCGCTGGTGGGCAGACTTTAAAGAAAACATGAACCCTGACCATCTCTTTGGTACGGTCGATCAAGTTTCGAGAAGCTGGGTTTCTCAGTTTGCTCGAGTTTACTGCTTTATTGATCACCTCATTACAAACCACCGCGATCGCGGCAAGCAAGGCGGAAAATAACAGAAAACTAAAGGGAGGACCTTGTTTAGCTATATTTCTGACTGAGCCCATCTAAAACAGTAAATAGGTGCTCCTGCACACTGGTCAACTTACAATAGCTAGGATATGAAAATGCTGTCGACCCGTGTGCTCCATGGCTCTGAGAGGGTCAGCGCAGTCTTTCCATTTTATTTCTAAAATGGAACAAAAAAAAAAGGAAGTGGACTGAATCAGTATACGTAACTCAAGGGATTCGTTTCAATGCCCATGTAGCTCATATGGATCAACAAAGCAACGCCCGACACCGTATTTAATATATATGCAAACGACATCGACAACCATACGGTGCAATGTTGTCCAGGCGTTGCGCAGCAGATATACGTTGCAATAACCAAAGTTCACGTTGTACCAGGTGCATTGATATGTTTGCCTAACCTCGGAAATTGTGTTGTTAAACGGGCATTGTGTAGTGAGCGCCGTAAAAAGTCGCGGCACAAAGAAAGGGAAAGTCGCGGAGAGAAAAAGCGCCTCAGTGGCCAGCGCGCAGATCGTGCGGTAAAGGAAAATTCGGAGTAGACAGCAGCGCCGCCGCATCGTCTCGAAAATGTGGCGCCTCTAGCGCTCCGATCTGCGATGTTGACAGCTGACGCCGGCGACACACTTCACCGACCTCACCCTCTAGACACCATAGCAAACCATGGTCCATTTTGTGGAGGTTTTCACGCAGCGTCAGCCCAGCCCTGTATGGATCTCAGTGCTTTGGTTCCCAGTCTTCTACGATAACTTTTATGAATTTGCTTGCTCCATGATCCATGCTGTGGGCCCATCAAGTGAATGAGCGGTTGATGACTGCACTCAAAGCATGGCCGCGCGTAAAAGTATCATACCTGGAGGCTTCCGTGACCGTGTGTTGTTTCTGCTCATGATGTGCGGCATTCCCGTCATCGTGTTTTTCAACTTTTGCTTCGTCGCACCCAGGTTCGTCGGTACAGCCAACGCCGGCGTTTCAGGGGGGCGTGAGATGTTCAACACTCCACCGTCTCGCGTTCTCTTGTAGTACACCTGTTCATTGTAAAATGGAATTGCCTTCCTTGACACTTTCAGTAGTTGGATGCATGCATGTCAAATTGAATATTGGGCAATTATTTTGTTTCGAAAGGGTGGTCTGCGTGTACTAACATGTATTTGCTGCTGAGCCTTCCTTTATTGTGCCCAGGTACCACGACACGTTCAACAAGTTTATGTGGATGCACACTGCTTCGGCTGCATTTATCACGTTCAACATATACGCCAACCTGTTCAAGCTCCTGCAGACTGACACCAGTGCGCACCACGTAGCGGACGACGTACTGTTGCCTGGCTGGCGTTACTGTCCGGTGTGCGCGATGAATGTGCCGCCCCGCTCGCATCACTGCAGCGTGTGCAAAGAGTGCATACTCAAACACGACCACCACTGCATGTTCACTGGCCGCTGCATTGGCTACTACAACCAGCGATACTTCGTGGTCGCTCTCTTCTACATGACGGCTGGTAAGCTTTTCAGCGCTGTTCTCCCGAAAATTCGCAAATCCGAAGCCACCATAGGCGGAGAGTATTCACTAAAGGGGCTAGAAGGTTTTCCAGCCTCTATAGTATTCACTGTGTGTGTGTATGTGTGTGTGTGTGTGTGTGTGTGCGTGCGCGCGCGCGCCAGACGCAAAAATACCACAATATCTATCATGATCTCGAGCGGGAGGTTCTAGATTAATTTTTCATTTACACAAAGGCATCGATCAACATCAACACGTAGCTCAAAGTGAAAAATGAGGCTTGGGAATCACTGACTGCTTCGCATAAAATGGATAAATTGATTTCCATAGTGCATGGCATCTGATGAATTTTTCATTGTTTTGCTTTGCTTACTTTGCTGAAAAATGCACAAAACAGGACAGAGTGGGCTCATGCTGGCATTATGCTAGGGAATTCCGCTTAAGATACTCAAAAATAGTTCTCAGATGTTAGAATAAACTATAGACAGATACAACTTAGTCAGGGGAGGCCTCGCCCAGATGGTCGAAGTCTGGCAGCGTTTCCTCCTCAAGGCGGATGCACACAAACCTGCACCAATGGATGTGTACTCCAGACTGACATCATGATGGCCGTTGACCCTGTCTGCATAGCACTTTGCCGAGAGCAAGAGCGCGTCTATTTCTTTAGTCGTTAATGTGATCAGATGCTAAGCTTCGGTCGTCTGGACGGTGCCTCCCCTGACTTCTTAAGTTATATCCATCTATAGTCACCTTGTGCAAAACAGCATTCATTGAATTTTTCTGCCATAAGGGTGATTTCGGGACGTATATATGAGTTCTGTTTTGGTGAGTAAACTAATAGTAAACCCTTTCCTGAACAATAAAAAAAGCACACCATCTTTGTTTAGCACGTTTATAAGCAGGCATGTCGAAGGTTACAGATTTGTAGACAAGCAAAGAAATTACACTTTTATTATTGGCGAGGAAGTTTGCATGAAAGCATTCACTGACTGACTGTTTCAGGAACACTGTATCCTCAGAAGTATTTTGGTTTTCTGAAGAGCGATTGCTACCTGGTTCAAGACTTGTTTTAAAGGAGCTGTCTACCACTTGAAAAAAATATTTTTGATTTGGGTGGAAATGAGATTCCTTGTCACATCGGTGGTAACAAACCTCCTTTTGTCCAATAAAAAAGAGAATTGGTTTGTTGAATTTTGTTTTGAAAGTCGTGAAAGTATGACAGGTAGCGTCACCCTAGCAATGGCGTTGAAGCTATTGGTGGGAACAAAAAACCCACAAATAGGCTTACCTTGCTTGAAAACAAACATGTGTAGTCTAAAATCATACTTTATGAATATTTTTCGTAGCTTTTTATGGTGCCAGACAGTAATGTTAGCTTTTTTCATCTCGCACATTGAAAAAGACACCCAGTACAGCTGCCAGCACTGCATTCAGCAGCCTGCATACTGTGAAAAAAAAACTGAGCACAGTGTCCACTGCTACTCATAATAAAAAAAACATGTTTCAAGTGAATAAAACGACGATTAGCTTCACGCTTTTTTCAAGCCATGAGCATCAGTTCTCTTTCGTAAAAGTGTGTACCAGTATTCAGTGATACTAAAGCAACTTCACAACACGATCAACTCTCATGGGTTTGACACTGAAGAAAATTTTGCCTTCAGGTTTCACTACACCAAGGTGCCCGTGCTGGCTGTCATGTCGCATATGCAACTCAGAACACCTTAATTAAAACTGAAAACCAGCATGGACTTTCTCTTTTGTGAAGTCATTTCAGTAGCACATTTGGTGTGAGTGGAACTACCGCAGATCATTTCACAACACCTGTGTATCATTGTTGTAGCACTGCATCAAGTTTTTCACTTGATCGCAGTGGTTTTGCAGGACAATTAACCAAAAGCTTGAAAGAATGTGGTTTTGATACTTTATTTGGCAGTTTACGAGCTATAATATATCATTGCAGTGATTGTTGTATTGTTTAACAAAACCTAATTCAGCCTACGAAAACTGCATGTGGTTTTCACTTACTTTATCTTGCACAATTATTGTCATACATGCAACCATTGTTGGGGGATTTCACAATGATAAAAGATGACAATGTAGGTTGAAAAATTCCATTTTAAGAACTTCTGCTCACTTTCCGGAGAAATAGAGGGTTAGACCAGACGGTATGCTTTCTATGGCGACTCAAAACAGAAAACAATAGTTGACAGTCCTTTTAACTTGTCATAGCCGGTCACTTCAGTTTTTTGTGAACATAACATAATTTGCGCACACAAATTTGTTTCAGGAGTATTTCCCACTGAATGTTCGCCTTGTCACTAGCTCGTTTTCTAGTCTTCAAAAGCCTAGAAAAAAATTAAAATAAAAGAAGTGGGAAGAAAGAGACCTTTATGAAATAGCTGCCAGATGGAGCCTCCAACTGTCCATTGTCAATAGACAGAGATCCTCAATATGCTCTTTAAAGGGGCCCTCCAACACTTTTGAAGCACCTATTTTTTGTATGTGTTTTGCGAAGACCAATGGCCGGGGATAATTCTAGCATAGTTCCAAGCACCGTTATCAAATCATTTAGTATTTTAATCGTGCAATAAAGCCACCTCATTGCTGTCGACGCACAGTGACGCTCGCTAGAACTACGTGGGCGGAAATGACGACGATGAGTGCAGCCTATCACAGGACGCGTAAAGCCTTGCTCTGAAGCAAAAGGACCTGCTCGAGTTCTGACAAGTCGGGGAGGCTCATTTCTACCAGCCTCACCCAGCTGTTCGAACGCATAAACAAAATTTGCGTGGTCAGGCACCACGTTGCCTGTTGCTGTAGCAACAGCGTCATAAACACATTTGACAGAACAGGCAACAATGGTGTACGAGCTTCCTCTATGTAAGAGCTTTCAGCCCATGTCGTTGGAGGTCCCCTGCAACGTCATAGCAGAGAGTGAAACGTGGTCATGTCACCCCACAAAATTCGAGTTGAGGGTAGGCATTCTTTTTCTTGTATTTTGAATTTTTTTAATTGAATAACTTCGTATTGCGTGCCGCTATCGCTGCCGCTCTTGCTGCACTAATTTGTCCGTGCGTCAGTCTATGCAGTCCATGAGTAAAAAAATGGAGGGTTGAAAAGTGTTAAAGGGCCTCTTTAAAAAATATCCCAGGCCAATACCAAGTGGAGCTTTGTCCCCCACTAAGTTGTCCAAGAGAGGGGCGAAGACACGCATAAGCACTTATTCATATCTGGTCACCATTTAATGCTGCAATGATCCCTGATGTGTAAAAATGTTACTAGCAAAAATATGTGTATATGATGCTTCTGCAGGCCTGTGAAAAACAAAAAGGTGGGCCAGTTTTTTTTTTTAGACAACCCCATTTATTCCTGCTTTGAGATTTCTGACATCTTGAGGTGGCCATGTTTATAAAGGTTCACATTACCATTCACAGCACAAATGCTCATGCAAACTTTCTTATTGTTTGCACTGTGAGGTAGTTGAACATACTACTTGCATTGAAAAAGCAGTGCTCACATGCACTGTGCACGAGTTAGGGGATGTTGAATGTTTTGCACATAATTTGTTTTCTTTTCTAAAAGGAAGCCTGCTTTGCTATCTATAGTATCCAAAATTTGTTATTTGATGCTAAAAAAAATAGTGTTTCATTTTCTGTCCATAACCTGCTCTAAATTTGTGCTTCAAGAGCAGCATATTGCTGCTTCGAAAATGGCTCCAAATTCTATTCAGGCTGTTGCACCACTGTCTATTGAAACAGACATTCAGGTCACCGCTAAATGCAAGAAATATGGATTGCTTGCATTTCTTAGTTTTAAAATTGAATAAACAGGAGAATAGTGCTTGTATGTGCAAAGCAGCTCATACTGGCCGCTACCCTATATTTTTATTCAGATCACCCTGCCAGCTACAAAGCACTAGTGAAAGTATTTCAATAAAAACTGAACTGTACTGAACATTGAAATTTGACAACCACAAAAAAAAAATCAACCTTTTTCACTGAGAGCAAAGGTTGGCAAGATTTTTGGGTTTTCCGGGCTTGGGGATGAGCACCATTTTTGCATCACGCCATATACTCACACAACATTACAATTTGGGTGTGCGATGGAAGAGGGAGAGGGGAGAGGGAGGAGGCCTAGGCTTAGGCCACGAATTTGCCGGAGTTATAATAAATTTGTTACCACCACCACCTTTTTCACTGTACTCTAAAAAATAGCTATGCAGACCATTTCACTTGAAAAGTGATTGCAACAAAAAAGAAACAACCATTGAAAAAACCATAGTTCTTATATTTAGACTGCTTGGTGCATGTTTATAGAAAACGAGAAACAGTACATTTTATGGTTCAGAAACGGACTAACTTCCTACTTACAGTGAAAGCTTTATTGTGCATTAGGCAGTATATATACACTCTTTAATGATGTGACAGAAAGGAAAAACAGTTTCAAATTGACACATGTAATGAGGTATTTGTGTTTACAATTCTATGTACTGCCTTTTGCAGGCCTCTTGTACAGCCTCTGGTACAAGTGTCCCTATGTGCTTGAAATGCTTGGCGGCCTCAACCTGGTGACTTTGTTACACATGGTGGCACCCCATTTCGGCCTTCTGCTTGGTCTTGTCGATGGTTGGCTGTTCGTGTGCACTCTGCTGAACCTTGTGGAGTTGGTGGTGTTCTTCTTGTGTGCTTACCTGCTGGCAGTGGAGCTCATCTGTATGGCCAGAAACCAAACCACCTATGAAAAGAGCCACGGCATACGCACCTACGGTCGAGGCCTTAGAAGAAACCTTAAAGAGGCGCTGGGTGCCTCATGGTTCCTTGTCTGGCTGTCGCCCTGGGTCCGTTCCCCAGTTCCTGGAGACTTTGATGGTCATGCGGTGTGTGTGGAAAAAAAAGATCTGTGATCCGTGTAGCTACTGCACAGGTTTTATTTATTAGTTCAACCAAGAAAACCTCATAGTCAGGATCACACAAGCATTAACTTCCAGCATTGTTTCATTGTTGAAGGTTGCAATCGATAACTGAATTTGCAATCATTGCAAGGCAAAGCAAAGAAAGCGTGCAAACATGTTCACTGTCTTTACACGAGCTATCATAGCCAAGTGCCACATTCCTCAAAATATCATACACAAATTGCTATGAAGTAATGTCGAAAGTTAATGACCATATGTGCTCCAGCCTGTAAATTGTTTTAAAGAGTTAGAATTAGTGGTTACGTTTGCAGCAACGACTATTTAAAGGATGCTCATGCACAGTGAGCCCAGATGGGCTTTGGTGTTGTGCAGCCTTGTGTCTGTCCTCCATTGTGTGTGCAATTACTAAAAAAAGGATGGGATATATGAGAGCCATTTTGTCGGCCAATTTCTTGTTGGCAAATATGTGCCTGAGTTCACTCACTGCGCCACGTGAGTACTTGTAATACAATCTTAAAGGCATGTCTGACTCGTAGCTATGTATATTAACGAGGAACTTTTCTAAATATTTGTGTGTCTATGTACGAAGGCTCGTGAAGTGGTCTGATTCTGCTGCAACTCACGCAGGCTGAGCTATTTCCTTCCCTAAAGAGAGCAATTTATGTTATATGATGAAACATTTTTCATTCATATTATGTGGCTCGTAGCAATGTATATTAACGAGGAACGTTACATATATTTGTGTGTTTACGTACAAAGGCTCGTCTTGTTCTGCTGCTACTCAAGCAAACTGAGCTATTCCCCTCCCTAAAAAGAGCACTTTATGTTAGATAATAGAAAATTTTTCATTCAGATTATGCTAAACATTTCACGATCTCTCTTCATGCTAATGTTCAAAGGCAGATAATGACAGCTAATTTATTTTATGTTGCACCACCTGAATGCTACTGTCCTTGTGACCTGCTATGTTGAGTTTCCCGGTTGCCAACATAAGCGTCTGCTATGTAGGCACTTTCAACTTTCACTTTGAAAAATGTATCTTCATAAGTTAGTACTAATCTGTGCTTTTGAAGTATGCTTATGTCAATAATTAAGGGACAACAACGTGTCACAACAGGATTTGAAGAATGTAAAGGAAAAACTTGTGGAAGTCATTAAACCTTATTGCACAACACCTGCCATTTTATTGTAAACATCTTATTGTAGGCCTATTATGTAATAGTAAGTTATCTAAGCACATTTTGAAGCTTGTGGGACATGATGTTTTCAGTTTATTTTAAAATTTCCACTTTTTGGCTGCGGCACCCTGTTGTTTAAGATGCAGCTGTTTCTGCTCGGCTGTCTGTGCCTTTTTGTATGCCATTTCATGCTCTGGTACGTAGTTATAGCCTTTCAAAGAAAAAGTTGTAGTACTCCATGAAATACGGAGAATTACAGAACGAAAAAAAGCATCAATGCAAGTTAGGGAATCAATATACCAAGTGTTCCCCTTTTGTGGAGCACAGGGATAAGATTCAGTTGGATATTAAAAATGAACTAGGGAAAAAAATATGTGCTTCTGATCTCTTAAAAGAAGATTGTGCCACTTCAAAAAAAAAAAAAAAAGTCCCAAGCTACAGGCATGATAAATTTCTGATGCACTGAATCTTTTTATCACATGCACATTCCTTTCAAATCGTTAAAGCCATTTATCTCAAAACATAATTTTTTGCATTCTACAGCTTCACAAACAATAACTTTTCTTTTAATATATATGTTCATAAAATATCGCATGCTAATATTTTAAAGATGTATCTGTGCATTCAAGCAAAATGATTGAATGCGAGCGCTAACTTTTTATACTATGGCAAATTTCATACAAAAAAAAAAACTATTGAAATATCATCAGTCTTCAGGGGATGGCTGCCATAGTGGTGCAGTTGGTAGAGCATCGTATGCATTTTCAAAGGTCACAGGTTCTGTCTCTGCCAGTGACAAATTATCTTTTCACAAACTTTACTTTCTTTGCATTTACATATTAACCGCTTCAAATAACAGTCCCTATATCTTCCTTTGCTTTCTTGTCTTTTAGGTCTCAATAATGTTATAGTAGTTATTGTAGCTCGAAAAAACATGGACAGAGGAAGGACACTAGAAGTACTAATTCACAACTGGCCCATTGGGTCACCCCATGAGAAACCAGTAAACTGTGTGATGTGCGTGTTTGTGTGCACTCTCTCTGTGCTGTCTCTCTTTCTTCATCTTTAAAACTCTCTCTCAAGTGTAGGATAGCATACAGGTCCTTCTAGACTGGTTAACCTCCCTGCCTTTCCTTTCGCTCTTGTTTCTTCCTTTGAAAGTAGCCAAGCAATCACGTGCGCAGAAGTACGTCACGGCAGAGAAAAAGAAAACTCAAAGCGGCTTGTCTCGCAACAAAAAGAGCCGGTTGATGTACGGCTGACCCAGTTAGTGCCACTTTTTCCTGATGTGATGTGCTTCCAACAGTTCATGTGCTGTAGTCTGATTGCTTATGACCAGATTTTCAAGCTCGCGAAATTGCGTCTGACACTTTCAAGGTCATATAATGTGAAGGCAGATGTACATTGCCTTTATTAGTGGCAGACAGTTCATGCTCAATTGTTAACACTATGATCAGTTTGATCTGCGTAGGCTCTCAGATCAACGGTGTCATAAACAATCCCAGTAGCGAATTCAACAAACGGTTCGGTTTGCTTTATTACAAAAAAAAATGGCAGCATATCCACGGAGTGAATGATGGAGAGTGGGGCGAAGCACTCGTCCGTCCATGTGTCCGTCTGTGTGACCGTCCATGCGTCTGTTTGTGCGCCCGTCCCTGCGTTCTTTCATGCATCCGCCCCTGCGTCCGTTCATGCGTCCATCCATGCATCTGTTTGTGTGTCCGTTCGTTCATCTATTCAACACTCCAAGTCCCACCATCTCTCATCTTTTTATCATATATTCCCCATATAGAAGCACCGCCATCCAGCGGACATTCCAAGGGCTAAACGAGAGGTGGCACACGCACACTTTCTTACGGCCTGCGCTTTGGGTCCACTTCCCACCTTTAACCACCTCGAGTTCATGGTATATTCTAGTTCACTGTATTCATGGCACTGCGACCAAACGCTCGCTAAACCTTTCGAAAACCAAGGAGGTTACGCCCAGCGAGTATAACGTAGCAACCTTTCCCTGTCAGATAGGGCTCAATTTACATGCCAATGGCTGCTAATGAGAAATGAGAGACAGGAGAATTCGGCTTTTACTTTCTTACGGCTTGCGCTTCGTATCTACTTCTCATTTTTAACCACCTTGAGTTCATTCATGGTATATACAAGTTCATTGTATTCATGGCACTGCGGCTCAACGCTCGCTAAACCTTTCTAAAGCTAAGGAGGTTACACCCAGTGAGTATAATGTAGCATCCCTTTCTTGTCCGATAGTGCTCAATGTACATGCCAATGGCTGCTAATGGGGATCGCAGCGTGCGCGTTGACTAAAAGCCGAATGCTCATGTCTCTCATTCCCCATTAGCAGCCATTGGCATGTACATTGAGCACTATTTTTTATTGTTAAACAACGCACAGAAGAAATCTCTCACTGGCACCACCTTGGAGGTCAAGTGTTATACCTATTTCGGGTATGTGCCACTGGTGGTTACATACGGGGGACGCCCAAGCCACGCCATAAGGAGCTTCGCCCCTAAAAATTTTCAATCGGAGGCCGACGAGTTGGAACTGCACCAAAAGAACATCGGTGCACCATAACTAGCAGCAGACGTCTTGGAATCGTGGGCCATGATACTACTTCAGTGGTCGTTAATTTTCAGGCTCCTGGGCAGGCTGTTTGTCTTGGGTCCTTCGCCTTCTTGAGGAGAGCTGCTGAGACAGCTTCAAAACCCAGGCATGGATAGCTTGTTATAACGAGCTTTGTCACTTGTTTATCAAAACTGACCCACCTTGTATGGGGTCAGGACTTCATGAGCATGGATTCTAGGCAAAATTTGGCAGTTCCTTATTTTGCAAGTTTTGAATGGACAGAGTTGTATAGCATGAATGCTTCTGCTACTCTGGGCTATAGGACCAACAGATGTCCTTACTGAAGGAATTTCAATTGGATTGAGTCATGGGAAGTGATCTCCGGTGTAAACAGCATGAAAGTAGCCAAGCGTAGTGCTGAGAAGTGGCTAAAATCTGTTCCACAGAACGGCTGAACCTTAAAGACACAGTTTTTCAAAATAGCTAAGCAAATTATCATGTTTAAAACCTTCCGGAAAAGTTTTGTCACTAGCAGGCAGTAATTCACCATCACTAACGAACGAAAGTATGGCGGAGCATCGGGGCGATGCAAGATTTGGTAGAAATGTCCTTGCTTTGCTAGTACACGTCAAAACGAATGAAAGTGGATTGAAGATACAACTCCGCCAATGCCGTCATCAAATATACCCGGCTTGTTGAAACAGAATGAGAGAAATGTTATGTTTTATGGTATTACTTCATTTCAAAGTAAAACTGAAATTTTTATCAATTTTCGGTTCAAGGTAAAGTTAGGCAATCCAGAACAACCGAGGTTGGGCAGCATGCGCGTAAGCCAGGCATGTACAGTCACGCTTATTATGACTCGCAACATGGGAGCGCATTGCCTCACGAGTTCAAAGATTGCGCATGGCTCCCACTAGCCTTTGTTTCCATTATTATATGCGTTTCTCTTCGATGACGATATATGAATTTAAAATAAACAACGTTACGAGGTGGACCTAAATTATACCATACATCACTTCCATGCCATGATTAGCATGTTGGGATGTGTCATTTACCTTTGTTGTTTGTTCATGTCAGGTAATACCTTATTTTGTATATGTGGAGCTAGCGAAACGGCCACGAGCATGCTTATGCGCATAGCATGTAGTCATGTTTACGTAACATGCATATAATGATTATTATGTTTGGACGTGTCATTTACCTTCGTCGTCTATTCACGTCACGTGATGCCAAGTTTGATATAAGTGGAGCTAGTGAAACGGCTGCGAGCACGCTATGAGTGTAGTTTGTAGTCATGTTTTACATGACACACATATTAGGATTATCATGTTTGGATGTGGCATCTTCGTCGTCCATTCACATCAAGTAATACTAAATTTGGTATATGTGGAGCTAGCTAAACAACCACGAGCATGCTGTGATCGTGGCATGTGATAATGTTTTACATGACACTCATGTCATGATTATTATGTTTGCACCACTCATGTACATTCGCCATCCATTCACGTCCCGTAATACCAAATTTGGTGTATGTGACTCTAGCGAAACGACCGCGAGCACACCATGATTGTGGCGTGCAGTCATGACTTGTCATAACATGAAAATCATGATATGCATATCATTATTTCCACGTTAAGTTCTGTCACTTATGTTCGCTATGCAGTCATGTCATACTATACCAATTTTGTAAAATGTCATGTGAACGAAACACCGCAAGCACAGCAAAACCATGAAATGTAAATCATGACAGTCGTGACCTACGTATCATGATTTTGATGTTATGACTAGCCAATTATGCTCTTCATACAGTCATTTTATGTCATACCAATTTTGGTAGCGATAGCATTATTGAAAGGGGCCAGGAGAGCTAATAGTTGTAGGCGGCTAGATAGATAGATAGCTAGACAGCAGACTGACAGACAGACACAAGCAGACAGACAAGGTGAGACAGAAATGTTCTCACCTTCATGGAGAAAGGAGGGGGAAACTTAGACAAGACTGCTTGCCAAAATGTCGGTTTAAGCACAATATTTTTGTCCTATCTACCCAGTTTTGTGAAAATGTCCGTTTCTCCACCTGTTGTTCAAAGTATACTAATTGTACATGATTTGCGGGCGAGCTACAACTTGATGAGGTCTGGTATACAAATAGTTGCTTGTACAGCAGAAAAAATAAATAAATCTGTGTTTGGACTGGGCGTACCTCAATATTCGGATGTTGCGGGCCATGATTCATGTGACGCAGCTCTTTCGTACCTGCTGAAATTATCGAACTGAGCACCTTGAGTTCGAGAGCAAAGTTTATGTTGGTTCAGATATTCATAAGGATCTCAAGTTCGTAAGGATACAACGTTAATGGTGTTTACAGTAGTTTCGAAGCAGTTAAGGCGCTGGAACTAATGTTTCGTAGGCTGAAGAATCTTTCTATGCCACTGTCGAATGCCCCGGAAAAGCCCTTGTAAAGGTAAGCTTCGCTTCTCATACTTACTGGACGTTACCAATCGAACACCGCCATCGGAGGAGTAGCTGCCCCCCTAATACTACTGCCTGCCTCCCATTGCCCCCCCTCCCCCCACAAAACATGCTCGAAACACAGAATAAGTTCCCCAAATACCTGCCCCCCCTCCCCGAATGAACTCGCTTGAAGTGGGTTCTCCACCCGCCCAATAAAAAATATCCTCTTGTCGCCCCCTTAACCAATTAACCTTAATTCCGTAATTGTTCCTTCGCGTAACATGACATGACAAGAATTTTAGTGTAGTCCTGAGTAAATGATATTTAGTGAAACTGAAGCCCCCCTCCCTAAATCAATTCGGTGATGCCGCCCTCGAGGAAATCGAAAACGAAGTTCCGTCTGCATGGAATTGAGTGTAAACAAAAAAAATAGTGGTTCACTTTGTCGCGAATATGTGCTGTAATCTGGCGCATCACTAACTTGTGAGATGTAAATATTTGCATTGAACTTCATTTATGATTCTACCAAGGACCTCTGATGGCAAGGTACAGCCTTGCACATTTGCAGCTGATCTCTTCCATTGCCTGGGACAAACATGTGAATGTTTTTTTTTATAGCCTAACCACGTGTAATCCCTAACCACATGTATGCGTTACAACGCGTCCGCGTGTGTGGCGTGTGGATTTGGTGTCCCATCGTGTTCATATATGAAGGAACAGGGCGCACATGGAAAGCGTGCACGCTGTGCAAGCCCTAAAGCGTCGTAACGCGTACGTGAGGCCAGAACTGCGCCGTGGTAGTCGGCACACGCCAAATATTCCAAGCAAGTGCACTGGCTGATCCAGCAGGGCAGGCGATCTCGCGGTGACCGATCGGGTGTAAGCGCGCGCACTTCAATTCCATTGTTTCTATCTCTCTAATGCTCCATCGAAAACTGAGACATCATGCACTCCCGAATACTTTAAAAAATGCAGCTGAGCCCAAACTGGCAGGAATGACCCGTGCGCCTAGAACCAGGAACACTATTTAGAACACATGACAGGAGTATGTAACTTCAACTAAAATCACTCGCCACCGCTACTCTCTCACCTCACTCCTAATATGCCCCCCCTCACCCTGTCCCACTCCTTAGATAGCAATGGAAGATCTTGCTTGGAAGTCCCGCCCTAAAAGACCAGCTGCTGCTCGTTACGAGGGGCTATGCGGCGAGAAACGCATTTGGATTTACATGAAGAGGAGACCGCTTCCTTCCGGTGCATTCGTCAAAGAGCTCATTAATAAACTTTTTCATTCCCTCGTTTAAATATATAGCGGCGTATTCCGGACAGCACACGAGCTTGCGACACACCGTCTAGACGTCACCGTGCCAAAGACGTAGTGTTGCGTGAAGCAGAAGCTGAGTGCCAGTGGAGGCTCCGAAATGCGAATTCACGAAGCCGAGGCAACATATGGTAAGGAAGCGTTCATGGTACTACTGAGGGCACCAAGGGCCACTTCAAGAAAGGCCGCAAGAGGATCATCACGCGTTAACAGCTTCGGTGTGTGGCAATTTCCACGCTGTGAAGGGGCCATAGACTTTCTCCCTCTGCCATCTCTGTCTTTCGAGTCATGAGTAAAGGTGTAGCATGGTTAAGCTATAGCACGTCTACTGCAATTAAAAACGGATGCAGATACCACGGTGCACCTCGTCCAGCCCACTCACGTTGCCCGTTCAGTAACACAAGACACACAAAGACGCCACGGGAAGTAATAAAAATATTATACTTTTAGTGTTATTTATACCATCAGTACGGTGCAGTTAGCTGGCTTACTGGCATTCGCGCTTTGCAGATGCTGGTGAATAGCTTAAATATTAAGATTCTTGCCTTTAAACCGAAGGGGCTAGGTTCGATTCCCAACACTGTATAAAAGTTTTTTTTATTAAACAGTAAACGGTAAGTTTCGTAGTTTTTTATTGTTTACATTCATTCTAGGTGACATAAACACGGGCGGGCATGCTATTTTAGACGTTGATTGTGTTGCATTCTGACGCTATACACATCATCGCTGTGAAAAGATATATATTCTACAAGGTCTCAACGTAGCGAAATAATGCGACAATCCGTTTGATCAAGCCAACGTCTTACCATACCTCATTTTTTACATTGGGAGAAATCTGAGGTAAAGGTTCCCCTGGTGTCTAGCTTCCCCACAATAGATGGTCGAAACTAGTAAAAAGATATCAGGCCATTATCACCCCTGATTAGGCTCAACTTTTGTCTGACGTCACGCCTAGTCATGTGGGCGTACTGTACGTTATTTCCGAGCTAAAGGTTCTCCTGAGAAGTTCGTTTTCCAGCAGTTCATAGTCAAAACCAGCGAAAAATGTTGAGGACCTTATCATCCCTGATAAGGCTCAACTTTTGTCTGACGTCGCGCTTTGTCACGTGGGCGTTTTTTCGAAGCAATGTTCTCCTGAGAAGTTGGCTTCTCGGCATAAGAGGGTCAAAACCAGCGAAAAATGTTGAGGCCTTTATCAAGCCCGATAAGTGTCAACTTTTGTGCGACGTCACAACTCGGCACGTGGTCGCACTGTACGTTTGTTCCGAGCTAAAAGTTCTCCGGAGAAGTTGGCTTCCCTGCAATTAATGGTCGAAACTAACTTCTCAGGGGAACCTTTAGCTTGGAACAAACGTACAGTACGCCCACGTGACAAGGCATGACGTCAGACAAAAGTTGAGCCTTATCAGGGGTGATAAGGGCCTCAATATTTTTCGCTGGTTTCATTCATTCATTGCGGAGAAGCCAACTTCTCAGGAGAACCTCTAGCTAGAAACAAACGTACAGTACGCCTACGTGATAAGGCGTGACGTCAGACAAAAGTTGAGCATTAACAGGGCTGATAAGGGCCTCAATATATTTCGCTGGTTTTGACCATCCGTTGCGAGAAAGCCAACTTCTCAGGAGACCATCTAGCTCGAAACAAACGCACAATACGCCCACGTGACAAGGCGTGATGTCAGACAAAAGCTGAGCCTTATCAAGGCTGATAAGGGCCTACACTTTTTTTGCTGGTTTCAACCATAGATTGCAAGGAAGCCAACTTCTCAAAGAAACCACTAGCTCGAAACAAACGTACAGTACGCCCACGTGACAAGGCGTGATGTCCGACAAAAGTTGAGCCCTAACAGGGCTGATAAGGGCCTAAAATTTTTCGCTAGTTTTGACCATGCTTTTCAGAGAAGCCAGAGCATTAGGGGTCCCTGAGCTCAAGACAAACGCATAGTACTCCCTCCATGGCAAAGTGGTACGTCAGACAAAAGTTGAGCCTTATCAAGGTTGATAAGGGCCTCAACGTTTTTCGCTGGTTTCGATTATAAATTGCGGGGAAACCATCTTCTCAGGGGAACTTTTAGCTTTCAACAAATCCCAGACAACACTCGATGTCCTGAGGTCGTCCTCATATGGTACAATTGTCCTCGCACAGTTCCCATTGACCTTAGTACTTACTGAGGACGACACAAGCTGGTTTTCCCGGAAACGTCTTTTCGAGTGCTTTCTGAGGACAACAATTGGTCCGGAAAAGGTCCTGTTAAGGATCTTTTGGGGATGACAAAAGCATTGCACTGAGCACTTAGATATAATTCCTCAAGACCTTTGCGCACCAAGTAAATGCATTTCTTACGTGAAAACTTTCTCCACAGGTTTGTTTCTTACACTCATAACACGGACAGACACGCTATTTTAGTTGTTGATTGCGTTGCGTGCTGACGCTATACACATCATCTCTGCAGAACGATAGATCATTCCACAAGGTTTCAATGTAGCGAAAGAATGCGACAATCCGTTTGATCAAGTCAACGTCTTACCATACCCCTTTTTTTACATTGGGACAAATCTGAGGTAAGGGTTCCCCTGGTGTCTAGCTTCCCCGCAATAGATGGTCGAAACTAGTAAAAAAAATATCAGGCCATTATCACCTCCGATTAGGCTCAAGTTACTGTATATGCTACCTAAAGGTAGCATATACAGTAACTCTAGTTGGCCACGCGCTCCCATGATCTTCAAACTTTTGATCACCACTGCGCAGAATCTTGAGTGGCCGCAGGGATGAAATCTTGGCATAGTCTTTATTTACTTTTCCTGCATGAATCAGCATGTTTTGCGTCGAATGAGCATAACTTGTCTCGCGGGTGGCGGCGCGACATCACAGGGCGTTAACCAGGCACGAAGGGGGGGGGGGGCACGAGCGTGGTGTGCCCCCCCCCCCCCCCCCGGATACGTTCCTGGAACTCCGTGGCAAGGTGGCAGCGGGCCGACGATGACCAGGTGGGCATGATTCAAAGGGAGAATGCGGCATTGAGAGTGTTTCCAATGCTGTCGAGGCATGGCATATCTTGGAGCACTGGAACGCTACGCATTCACGTCCGACGTCTCAAATAATGCATGGTCAGAAAAACCCTGCCGTAACCAGTCCTTGGGTGGCTCTAATCTCTTGATGAGACACTCTGTTGAAGGTCTCGAACACGAGGCGACGGATGCTCGCAGGCACGAACGGGAGGGTTCTGCTGACGCTTGTCGCAGCAACCTTGTCCTGGGATCCGGGGAGCACCTTTCATATTCGTATTTATTGCAGTGGTCCCGGTCAAAAGGTGTTCTAGCTCGTCGTCTAAAGCGCAAAATTCAACGTGCGGCACGATGGCATTGATAGGATATTCCGGGAGTGCGCGTCCGCTACAGTGTTGTCGCCGCCTATTATATGACGGGACGTCTGTCTGATTTATAAAAATTTTGACCCAGTTCCCGGGTTGTATGCATGTGCTCCACCATCTTGTGGTCGACATGTGGTCGGTGAGGATGACAAACTCGACACATTCCAGGAAATGGCGATAATGTCGGATGGCAGCATACACAGCCTAGTTCTCTACCGAGCTCAACAAGCCCCCCCCCCCCCCCGAACTTTTTTTGCCTTATGGCCTACAGAACAAAAAAATTACCATTTCAAAGGTGCCCCCCCCCCCCCCCCCCCCCGAAAAAGTTCTGCCTACGCCCCTGCCCGAGAGTACTGTACCGGCGTTTGGTAGGGGTTAGCTTCCTCGCAAAAAACGAAATGGGTCGTCAGACTCCACCATGAGCTGCTGTAATACCCCAACGCTGTGTCAGAGGAATCTGCCATTACACACTGCGGGAGCACAGGCGCTGCCAGGGGTGGGCACGGGTGGGCTGGGGTTCCCTAAAAATTTTCACCTATGTCTCCCCCCCCCCCCCCCCAGAGGGAACAGTCATAACACAATGGCCAAGTTCCCCTCGGAGGATTTTGCCATTATACCCTTCGGGACCAGAAGCGGCGCCAGGGGTGGGTGGACATGGCGCATCGAGGGTCTCGCCTCTAAAAGTCGCAAACAAAACTCACTCTCAGAGATCCATTAAGTTGAAACAATTAGGTGTGAAGCTGGGGGCTTCAGGGGCCAGCAGCATAAGCTTTTCAAATCTAGCCCAATTGTAACTCCTGTATAGTAAGTATGTGTTGTCCAAAGAAACGAAGACAAGGGAAGACACAAATGAGCACGCGAGAACTTTTTGACAAAGAAACAATTCGGACGGACATCTTGCAGATACCGGCAACAAGTTTAAGTACACTCGAACTTGATCGCGTGACATTTGTCAAGTGTGCAAAACAAAGAGAAATAATACAGGCCGCTCACATCAGGAAATCTGGCATTAAATAAGTAAGCACACCAAGTGTGTATTTAAGTGACAAAGAAATGTAGTTTTTGTTTGTTCACCTATGATGCGTCTTGACTTGTTAACACTTGCGCATGTATGAAAGCGGGCTTCATGCTTTTCAAAATCAGTTAGAAGAAACAGCCCCCGTCTAATTTGTTTGTGTGTTCCCTTATCTTCATTTCCTTAAACTGCATGTACTTAGTACATATCAAGACATGAACTAACTAGCTGACCATCTAGGGGGGGTCTGCGAAGCCATTTCTATGATCTGCGAAACCCTCACCCACATTTTTCGTTAAGCGTGGCTGTGTCACGTATCGATAAATTGTCCAAAATGAAGTGATGTGGCATGTTTGTTTGATGTTTTTGGTAGCAATAAAGGCACCTGTCTCACCCTCCAGTTGTGCTAACTTACCTAGGTGCTCCCCTCCCCCCTCTTTTCCCTCCAAGGAATCCCCCATCCCTTCCATCAGTCCACAAGTAGTCCCCGACACATCCATGGCTGAGAACCATTGATTTAGACAGTGCAGCTTGACTACTCTAAATGATCACAGACGCTGGGCAAAGCAGCAGGCCTGTGGCAGAGCCACTTGTCAGAGCTGTCACACGAGTAATAATGTAGTGCTTAATCAGTCTGTGTGTCACACCCTGCAAAGGGCCATGCAAGGTTTTTAGGATAAGACAAAGAAAAGAGCTGCTCATGGTCTACTGTAGATGCAACTAATAGAAGTCGTAAGTTGCAAAGAAATGTCACAGATGGGATTGTGCTCACTGTCCTTTCATAGGCACGACTGAATCAATCCACTTCTCTTCATGTCCCTACACTATCAGACTGTCCTGTTTGTTAAGCAGCCACTCTTTGTTCATTGTTATCATTTGAAATCATTTTCTATGCATGGCTTCATGTGCGATTCGAAGAAATGTGAAATGGTCCTTTTCGGTGTGAACACTGTAGAAACATTAAACTTCTATGTCTTCAAAGTCTTCCCTTCGGTGATGCTAAGTTCCCAAAGGAGGTTCCGTGGCATGTTTTGTGGCAGCTTTATCCGTAGCAGTTTTGGCCAGCATGAATATCAAGGTTGGCTCGGCGATGACATGCCTGTTCTCGTCAGCTCTCGATGCTCACATTGCGCTGCTTGTTCCTTGTGAGCAGTCTGCATCATTATGAAAGTGCAAACTAGCAAAAGAACAAAAGTACTCCTTTGTACTTCACTCAGAGACTCACTCAGCTAGTTCTTGCAAAAAGGCTCGATATTCCTCTGCTGAACCACTCTCTCCCCCCCCCCCCCTGGTGTGCACCTCGTTGGTTCAATCTTTCAGCAAGGCGTCACTCTTCCCTCCTCCTGGTGTGCCTATCAAGCATGTGCCTATTGCTGTGAAGCCTCACTCTCAACATGGCTAGCCCCCCCCCCCCCCCCTCCAATGATGCCTCATTCTTGCCACACTGCGATGAAACGCTAGGCCATTGGATGGGGAAGTCTCAACTAAAGATTGCTTCATTAAAATTCATGCAATGTATGGTACTCTTGCAGAAGCATGAGGGTTGATGATAAAGCCTCAGGTTGCTTCCGGTATACTAATTATGATACTACTAATTGTGTGCAACAGTGGCTGCAGGAAGACACAATGAAAAAGAAGAGTGTGGGGGCATGCATGCAGTTAGCGCCATGGCCATTTATTGCTAATCTAAGCTTACCACGCATAAAAAAGATATACTTATTCCTATATATTACAACATGCTGTCTTCATATCACACTTCCAGGCACAGTTGCCATTTATACATTTCGTGCAGGGCAGTTTGCTCGCGACACTTAGTATACGTGACAAAAAGCGGCCTCTTCTGATAAGCAAAAAGATTATTTAAAAAATCTGTTCAGTGTTTCTTCCTTACATAGTTATATGAAGAACCATATCAGTCGCATTTAAGGCCTCGTCAAGCAGTGGAACAAGTCTTGTCAACTGCTACTCAATACATCACGCTAAATAGATTTCTGGTCCAGTGCTTGTGCAGCTTGTGCTAGAACACACACACACACAGTTCGTGAAAGCCACACAAGCTGGGCAGCAACAAGCATGTCGTCCTACATGAAGTTGTGTTCAGATGCCAGGTGAACCGTTGTCTATACAGAAGGGCACTGTTGCTATCATTACGAAGACCAGGTGAACCTTCACGTCGATGCTACGTCTGCTTCCATCATGCTTCGCCTCCTGAAAAAGGAAAAGAAGAGGTTACGCCACACAAGCAGAAAAAATGGTGTCAATTTTTCAACCGTGTTTGTCACACAAACATACCTAATGTCATTGGCTATGAATGCAACCCAGTCAACTGCAAAATGTGCGCTCTAAACCATAGCTTTCATAGTACATTATCATTGATACACTTGAAATAGCATTTATCCTGTATACTTTATTTCATAAATGGCATTCAACAACGCTCATGTTGGAGTAGCACATGGCAGACTTCTCCAGATCAGCACTGCAACAACAGATTCCAGGTAGGTACATGATAAAATTACACGAACATGTACAGCAAAGAAGATGAACTCTTTTAGTTCAGTGCTATTAGGGATTTTGAAATTCTTAAAGTGTGAGAGGAATTGCAATGATTCTAAAAATTTGGGAAGGCTTCCACTAAGTTGGAGAACTGGAAAAACTGGACGATTCTGAAGACTAATCTGGTTGCTTCTAGGTAGTTTTCAGGTCTTGGCTATGTGATGAGGGTTGTCTTTGGGTCATGTTTAGCTTTTGTTTGGTTGTCTGGTTCTTTTAGGTCATCTTTCTGGGCTCAGCTTTAGCTAGGCGATTCTAGATTGTTTCTACGTCGATTCTGAGCACAGAGAGGTTTGAGCTAAATCTCAGACATCCAGACACAACATTTACAGTATGTCCGAACTCCAGAGACAGAAACTCTCAATGAAATCAAGAGTTCGCACCTCTCAGTGACCTACGAGCTAGTTGTCGTCGACATAAGCCTTCTATCGCTTCAGGGTCTTCATGTAACCACGGTTGCCTTTCTCGTTCCCTTGTGTTGGGCTAACGGTTTCCTTCTTCCTTTTCAGTGGACCAGTGGTGAGAAGTGAGATTTATCCAGTTACAATTACAGTTACACAACACTTTCAAATTGTTTCCAAAAGTTTAAGATGCTGTATTTTCCGCACCATGGTACTAAGTGTCAAGACTTAAAAAACAGCACTGCTGAAGCGCTAATAAAGAGGGTGCTACTGTACCTCGTCTCCAGACGCTTGCACTTAGGACAGGCACCAGGCACAAAACAGGTTCTGTGGAAGCATGCCTGGCAGCCTGCACACATGCACGCACAAAAGCAACTAGCACCAAACAATCAACAGAACTTTCACCAGGCACCTCGGGAGAAAGAAAATGGCTACACAGGCTGCCTCCCTAACATTCTCACATTCACCAGCTGAACCTAAAAGAACTTTTTTTTCAGGACACTCAATGGCGTAAATGGCAGATACCCAGAAGTGTCAATCAACAATGTACTCTCAGTGTCAAATGAAACCCGACCAGCGGCAGGCCTTTGCGATGGTACAGTGTGCGCCGCCCACTTATTACCATGAACAGGCAGGCATATACCTACAGAGCTGCCGAACAGAATCCACATGCCTGTAAGTGGTGATAACTGGACAGTGTGCACTATACTATCGTGAAGGCTTGTCGCTGTTCCTGTTTCATTTGAAGCTGACAGTACATGTGACCGCAAAAAGTGCTGCTAGCTTCACTTCTCAAACAGCGCCAAAACAGTGAAGCTGAAGCCGCCCTTTGTCAAGCTCACCCTCCCACATATTTGTGCACCTCTCATTCGTTCACTCGTCACCATGACTCATTCCTGCACACCTTGACGCGGTGCAGCCCTTCCTCTCCTACAGAGTCCCACTTGCGGCACACCGCAAGACTTCATGACCCGTGCTATGCCAATGGATGGGGAAGCCAGGACTAAGAGCATTCTGTTAAAATTGGCACAGGAGCGGAAATTAAAGCTAAGCTCGACTTCTCTCATACGCCGTCCCGTAGAGACAGGTCCCAAGCCATGTTGAAAAGCGCTGTGTTTAGAATCGGTGCTTTGAAGTGAATGGTTGTTTTTTGGCAGATATTCTTTGGAAGGGCAAAACAATGCAGCATGCACTGTTGGTTGTAGAGCCACAGCAGTGCATTTTGTTAGGGCTTTCAACTATCGAAGCACCCAGTGTGATCAAATTTCTTGATGTAGAAGATGAAAAAAGGTACGGGTATGTAAATCCACAGCCTTTCTCTGGTCTGGGCACAATGTTTGGGTTATCCACCATTTCCACAAAAAGGAGGCAGCTCCTTTCAGAATTTCGAGACAGCAGTAGCAATCTCATTAAATAATTGGCCAAGTTAGACTACATGGTCAAAAGCAAAGTCATTTTGAAGTTAGACGACCAGACTGAATGGTGCACAAGATTGGTGTTCAAGATCAAACCATCAGAAATTTTTTTGCCCTGAATATGACTCAGCTGAGCTGGAGTGTTTGAGCACTGTATGTAGCCATGCCAATCCACCTCCTGAGGCCAGGTATAGCCGGTGTGTAGGTGTAGCCGGTGTGACATACATTTGTATGAACCTAGTGGCTGCCTGTAAAGCGAGGATTGCGGGACTTTATACTATCATAAAAGTGAGCATGCTGGGCCTACTTTTGCTGGCTTTAGTTTCACCAGAAATGTTTTGTCTGAAGTCTTGGACAAACCAGGATAGCAGTTAATTACACAGCAGTCACTTCCTGATAAAACTGAAGAGAATATAAACCTTACGGTTTCCAGTTTCTGTGCTGCAATGCAGCGTGGTGCAGCCTCGGGGAATAATGTTAGGGTGCGGCTCAACACAGGAAGTCATAAATGGAGCATTTTGACACAGCTGTAGCACTAGCCGCATACCACACAACATTGAGAGCTGTTGAGAAGGTTGCTACCTGTGCACTGTGCGGCTACAGCCAGCTGGAAAGGGAAGACCAGCTGGTCTCCATTGTGGCAGATCTCACAGATGAAACCACGGCCTGTGCAAATGGGACATGCCAGGCAGTGGCGCTCACACTCATCCTGCAAGCCCTGTAGCTGTGCCAACAGAACACCCTGGCGTGCCTGCTCTAGATCCTCCAGGGAGTACACGTGAGGCTCGCCTAGAAGATGCTGCTGCACTGACCCCAGGGAGTCCTGCAGCCTGCAAGATGTCAGGTGGCTTGATCATGTCTTCTATTTTGTCACATCGCTTGCACACACTATGCCCAAATAATTAAGCAAGCATGCCATCCCACAGTTGCTGAAGATGGGCCGTGTAAAGTGATTTTACTGCAGAACACCGACATAATTTTGTTGAGTAGGTAGCGACACATTTAAAGTAGACTCAAGCTTCTTTTCTTGTGCCCCGCTCAGAAGCTACCGTTACTGCCCAATTAATTATTTTAATTTTCTAAGCATGGCTTGCCTGTCATGTTGATATTCAGTGGTCACCAGTGCTTCACTTCTTAGCTCTATCTCTCAAACATTAGATCATAGTTACTGAATTGGTGCTGCAGAAAGCCAAGTATGAACTGTCAGAACAGAGACGAATTTCAGTTTTTTGCTCTCTTACAGGACTTGATATGGAGGATATTTCGGAGGCTGTCTAAGGCCAAGATTGCAGGCAATTTGTTCTGCTCAGGCTTGTAAAGCATGAGCCTCCTTATTTCAACAAGCATGCAGGAGCTTACACATGAAATTTTTTGGCAGAGGACAACATAGGTGCCTGCCAGAGTGGTACATGGCAGTCCATCTTCCACTGCATTGAACAAGCAACTAAAAAAAATTGGGCCAAATCTGCATGTTACAATGCAAATGTCGTCGAAAGACGACAGTCTTGCGTCTGGAGAGAGTGAACAAAACGTTTATTTGATGTTCTGTGCAAGAAAATCGGTTAATGGTATTCTGGAGACACTGCATTAGAGTGCCTCGAGCATGTAGCAGAGGCGAACGAGCGCATCGAGGCACGTTAGACATGAGCGCCATCTGTCAGTTATCTTCGAAAACAAAGGCGTGCGCGCCCGCGGAGAAAGATGCGCGCCTGTCTCGGAGGTGATAAGGTGTAGAACGCAAAGCGACGAGCAGGTGCCACCCCCGCGTCGTCGTAGCAAAGCGTTGGAAACACCTTTTTGAGCATCGTGTTGCCGTGTTGCACTGTTAGCGCAGCGCGATAAACGCTACAGTTCTTAGCGTTACTTGTGAGTGCCTCTTCTAGTATAAAGGAAGACATACAAAACATCGACGTGTTGTTATGGCACCTCAGATATGCGCAATAATTGCTTCTTAATTGACAATCACACAACTATGAATGCTAAACCTTGAGCAATATTGGTGGGCGCTGCGGATGGGGTTGGCCATTTGATGCCATTTGAGGCATAGTTAAGGACGGACAAACAGACAAATGTACAGACAGACAGACAATCCAAAACTTTTTCGTCGAAGGTCCCCAAGAAAGACTATCGTCTTTAATAAACCATATATGCCTCATAGCAGGGCTGAACCCAGTCACTCATTCCAGGTAGGAAATGGGGGTCTTGAAGCATGACCAAGAGGAAGGTGGAACTATAAAGTGTTAATGCGATCACAAGACTGACTCATCATCATTTCCAGACTATTACGTAGACTGCAGGACGAAGGGATTTTTCAATGAGCTCTAGTTTGCCCTATCCTGTGTGAGGTGATGCCATTTTATTTATTGGAACTTCTTTAATTCATCACTCTCCCAAACTCTGCCTTCCTTGACTGAATTTTCCATCCCTTGGTAATCATTCTGTAGCTATAACAGACCACCAGTTGTCTGTCCTGTACATTACATGGCTAGCTCAGATTAATTTTTGCATGTCAAACGGACTATCTACTTTCCTCCTTTTCTCTTTCTCGTACACATCTTACCATTCTCCAATCCCTTGTCATTACTCCTACCACTGCTGATTCTCTATTTTATTGCACAATGCATGACCCTTAAACTTTTCTAAAATTTCTCTGTTATTCTCCATGTTTTCAGCCCCATATTTCAGTACTTAATGGGGTACTTGCTCCCAACCTATGTAATGTTCTTATCTCGTGGTGCCCCTACGTAGTAACTGGACAGGGTGATAGCCGACATTGTTGCTCAGTTGGTAGAGCATTGGAGGCATTATTTGAAGGTCACAGGTTTGATCTCTGCCAGTGACAAGTTATCTTTTTGTCCACTTTTCTTTCTTCCCATTGAAGGAGTCCATTCACAGCTGGCGCAGAAGCCCAGCTCCAGGTCCATGCAGAACACAGTCGTACTGTGCGCACATCTACGATCCCTTCCCGTAACCCGTGTCATCGCAGCTACGATGGGTTTGGGCGAATAAGGCAACAGACTAGGTCAACCAACACTTTATTGCTATGTTTGCAATAACATATAAATGTGTAGAGGGATAGTCCACTCTGTCTAAAAAATAAAGGGTAAGGCTTACTCTTTTCTTATGAAGCATGGAAACTTGGGCAAGTTGGTAGGACATGAGTGAATATACGAACAGTTGTAGTTACAGCGTAAGTACAGAAGCATAACTACCTGCTTCCGTAGTTATGGTTGGTTCACACCAACGACTAGCAGCGGTCGCGCGACCATTTGTGACTTGTCGCTAACAGTCGCAAAAAGTTGCGAACGATCGCAAACGGTCCCAAAGTGATTACTTTGGCTAGTTGCTTCCCGACCGATTTTTCAGTCGCGCAACGGCAGTCGCAAAGCTGCTGAAACCAATCACCGATGCCCAGAAGTGACACCAGCGATTATTTATATCCAGGCTCATTGCTTTTTTTTTGTTTTTTGATGGCGCAGGCCCCCAGCGACCACATACAAACAAGTGCGTTCCTCTTGGGCTGTGCTATCATGGCCACCACGGAGTACTTGGCTTCAAGATGGCGGGCGCAGAAGTGGGACTTGTTTGTCCTCGTCGCTAGACTGCTAGGCTGTGGCCGAGCTTAAGTTAAGGAAAAGAAAACGCGAGCTCGCGCCCTCTCCCATACTGTTTACATTACAGTTACTACTGACAGCACACCCAATACTTTCCTTGGCATAATTGTCCATTATTTCTCATTGACTGGCAATATAGGCACCCAGCAATGAAATTTTCGAGATGCAACAGTAGTGCCAGAACACACAGCCTGAGGCGTAGAAGCATTGTAGCTGAGGAATCTTTGTACAAAGATTTCAGCTATATGCAGTATGTGTAATTCTGCTGCAATGAAGCAATGAGTACTCTAACAATTGGAATTGCTGGTTGCCTGAGCTATGCACTGCCTCAGGGTCCACAGTAGTGGAGCTGCCATATGTTTTTTTTAGGGGCTTGCTCCTCAAGCTCACGCCCTGTCTGGTGGCCACTGGCATGAACACCCGTGAGGACAGTGTTTTTGGGTCACTGCTCAAAGTCGCCTCTCCGGTGATTTCACCAATGCTCTCTAAATGGTGCGCCGCCACCTAAGGTGGTTTTCGATGGACCACGCGCTCGCCCCGTTGTGACTATGTACACTTCGTTCTCGTGGCTCCGTAGGTACGGCAGCACGTGACAAGTTCCCACGATGAGTGTTACGCACGGGTACCGATATCCTCCTAAGCCCCCTCACCTGCCTGCTGTCAACTTTGTTGAACGCCTGATAGCTCTACGTCTGCCATTGATGAGGATTAGGCCTTTGACTCACAGCAGCAGCCAGTATGGCATAAAGGGGCAGGTGGTTAAAATAACGATCGAAGTAGTTGTCTCACAGCACTGTGCAGTGGCGGCCATGGAACGTGTCTGACAACGCCGCCTTCAACGCACACATCAAGCGCCGGCTCATTAAAAGTCCTTCCAACAGAAATGGTCTCGCCATAAAATGCCCTGTGCACCAATGTTTCTAGAACTAGGTAAGTTGCGAAACACCCCACATCAGCTGACCTATCATGCGTCACCGGAACAGTTTCTGGTTTGGTTGCGCCGGCAGCACAACAAGCTTCTGCTAGCAGATGAAAACGCGTAGCCGCGTGGCAAGACGCAGGAGCAGCCATTTAAGAAGGGGCTTTGCGAACAGTATATTATTGGGATTTTTCGTTGTGCTACTGCAGTAACGTAAGACTGCATAATATTTAGTGGTGTAAGGCAAAGACAGTATAATTATGGTTTTCTGAACAGCCCACGATAAGCGATGCTTGATAGCATATACGAGTCTGTCCACAATTTGCTGGTTAATGTACATTTGCAATCGATGTTTAGGTGCAAAAGACACAACCACACGATGCCCCGTGTCCGCTCTTGTGATTGTGTTCTTCGCCATATCAATTATAACTACATGGTGCAATACCCTGGCATATTTCACTTTCACTTCTTTGAAGGAGCCTCCGTATAGCGACTGTCATTACTTGCAGTTGCAGAGTGGCAGAACCGACGTGTGTGTACCGCAAGAAAAGTTTTAAAATTTATTTACACATGCAATGCAGTGAAACAAATCTTCAGATATTGCATGTACAGTGTGATGCACACAGACTGCACAATTTACTTATAGTCTCACGCATAACACTTTATCAGTGCAGATCTAACTATAAAAAATTTCATTGAGATTGTAAGCCTTCGGGCTAGCAATGCTCAAAAAAAGGCAGTTAATGATCAAAGTACTGCTATAGCGCATTCCTTGTGCACCTTTGGCCTTTGCCTGCTTTAGTGACAATTGGAACGTCACTTGCTGAATAGGTGGGAGTACATTTAAAGCCTCCTGGAGGCCTTTATCTGGTTCTGCAATCAGCTTTTTTTTGTCAGTCACATTCTTTAGCAACTTAATCCATCAGGAGGGCTATGCGTGCAGCCCTTTTCTTGAGCATGTCTTCCCTCTGCTTTTTCTTCTCGTGTTTTTCTAAAAAAAACCTGTTTACACAGCTTAAGCCAAAGCTTCGAGCAGAGACCGCAGTTAGGGGTATCGGTGATCAATTTGCAGTCATTACTCATGAGGCTGCCTGCTGACGAATTGAGACAAGCTGAACACACTTTCAGCTTTTCTATGTTTTTCAGAAGCTCGACCAATTGAGTGATGTATCTACATTGTTGGGTGACTTGGCTAAGTGACCACGGCCACTAACGATGACTGTCATGTCTTCTGCAATGACTTGGCATTTTTCCACAACTGGCATCCTTTTTTCTTCATTGAGCACAAAAAATGCCACAAACCGTTCTGTGTCGCCATTCTCAACAGCTTTCTGCCAGCATGCAAACAAACTCTTTCGATGTCTTGAGGCGAAATGACGCCACTCGCAGACAGCACGTTGAGACTACTTCACTGCCTTTGGGCGCAGTGCTTGAGGATTGACTACTCTTATTCGCCGGTAATATTCTGGATAGTCTCCCACTTCTATCGGGCAGCTTTAGCATCTTTGTCGCGGGTTTTGAAAGGTAAGCGGGCTAATTAGGGAACATCTTTAGGATGTGTCCTTCAACGAGGTCTTACTTTCCTCTGGCGACTTGCACCTTCTTACGATTGATGACGTGAGTGAGTCTTCAGGGTGTCTTTCTCATGAAAGTGCATATCACACACATGTGACATGTTTCACAGTTTCTTATCTGCACAAGGAATAACGTGATCTCAAGCCGCTCGCAACTCAGAATCAAGCGGGGCACAAAAGAAATGTCGTGGTGTCTCTGATTTCCTGTGACCACTCGTACAGCCGGGGACACAACATGTCGGCATGATGAAGACACGCAACACATACAGAGTACAATAGGGCACGGGGAACCACTAAACTGTTTGCACAGAAGGCAGCCTCCATGAATACCGATGCGCTGCAACATTAACCGCCGACGGAGGTGATGGGAGTGACAGGAGCGAGCATAACATAACATCACTCAGTTTCGCAACTTGCCTAGTTCTACAAACGTTGCCGTGCACCTTCGAGCAAGATCCTCTAATATACACTTTGTGGATATGACGGTGATTTTTTTTTTTTCATTATTACTCCGACTCGGCCACATCAAGCTCCTCCAGCTCTGGCTAGCGATCACTCTGCTTGAGTTGGTACAATGGCAATGCACGACACTAAACTACAAGGGCTGCATGCATTGGCACAGTCCATAAGCTTAGACAATAGTCGTCAAAGCTTATCAAACTACATTGCAAAATGCAGGAAGTTAACCCAGCTAGCAACATTGTGCCCCTTAAGTACAGCTAAGGGCACCCAAAGTTTTTGTTTTATTATAGAACAGGAGCTTTGTGGCAGTAACATTGGCAATGTCTTCACGAGGCTAATCTATGCGTTGCACGGTGGAGGAGAGTAACCTTTACTCGTAAGACAATCTGCAGCCAGAAGGCTGGTAGAACTTTATACCACACTCTTGGAGCATTTCACATTTACTCAGTAAGTGGACATACCAAGTGCACTCACTGAGTGGCCAGGCGGCAGCAGAGGATGTACTGGTGCAGGTAGTGCAGTGCAGTGCGGCACTGCCGTAACCGGTTGAGCACCTTGACTCTTCGGTACAGGTCCGTATTCAGGTCACGAATGTCGAACAGGGGGTCCGCAGCCATGCGGTCAAGCAAATCCCGAGCAAAGTTGGACACCGGCTGAGGTGAAAAATCCCAGCGCTGGAGCACACGTCCCGGGATCACTGCCCGGCTGTTGCTATGGCAACAGTGGCAGAAAAGCTTGCCCAGGTACTCACAGTAGCGCAGGCGGCTCAGCTGAGCTGTGTTTGGCAAACAAAGCTTATTACTTTTCAGGGCAATACATGTCTTGAAACCAATGGTGTAGCCAGCAGTCATTATTACATTATATGAGCACTTAACTATATTACATCACAATTTGCGCTTTCATTCCACTAATGGCCAAAATGGCTGATTGGGTGAGTTGGTGATTTATGATACTTGAAATACGGGTGCATAAACAAAAACAGGGACTTAAGCAGACAAGGACAAGCTCGTACTATTATTGGAAAGCTTATTCTTAAATCTGTGACATATATATACTGACAGATAAAGGTTCTGTATTACATAGGATAAAAGAACCCAATGAAAAACAATCAAAAACAATCGATAAAATATTTTTAACAACCATGCTCTGACAAAACCCGCATTGCTTTGCAGAACTTACCGCATAGCATTGTGCCCCTTTCCAAAAACGCAAGCTCCTTATTCGACAAGGCAATTGATAGTTTACTCACACAAGTCAAGTTTTATTGTGGTACTTGTCATAAATTTGGTACATGTTATACTCTTGAAGCACAAAAAGGCAAAAGCATGGCTGCATCACGTAAAACAAATAAGCCACAATGAGTAAGTACACACCTTTTGCATTAAGTCTTCCTTATGAAAACCTCATGTGAGTATTTTTGAGTGCACATCACTTGCAACACTGTGCACACATTAGCGATGTATCGACAACACGTCTGTAAGGTTCTAGTATTCACACCTACATAGCTGCACACTCTGTTGATGCCGATGATGTTGAGCCCTTTGTAAAGGGCAGGAAGGTTTATATACCACTCACTTGTGCAATTGACGGTGTTATTCTATGCTTGTTCCATGCAAGACTGTGATGTCACTTCTTGCCCAACATGATGCCTGCTTCGGGTTCTCTTACAATGCCGCTTTGGGCATACGAGTGGTTCTATGGCACAACACTCGACAGCCCCACAGAATGCCTGTGTTTTACTCTGGCTCAACCCCGATTTTTCCCTGCTTTTTGGATTCTAAGATGTAAATAAATATAATTTCTAATGTGTAGTGTATAAATGACAGCACAGGTGGCACATGCAGTTTGTTTTCACATTGACGCATGCGAGTTCTGCATCCTTTTTCACACAAGGCCAGTATCTGTGTGACTTAAAATGTTACTGAAATGCAATGTGCTAGACACCTAAACTGGTTTGAAATGCGATAAAGAAAATTTATTTGAACATGAAAGTCCTTTTGTATAGAGCAACCTAAAACACATAAATAGCAACCGTTCTTATTTAAAGTTCATCAAATGCAGCAATCAGGACAAGGTGCTGCAAAGCAACCTCCATCACTCAGAATAACAAGCCATGACTTGATTCGGGAGAGGCTATCCATCCTCTGACGTATTAGACAGAGCAGTGCTACCGTACTTTTCACCTGTTCTGGCGAAAAGCTTCCTGTATCAAATAAGGCTAGCTTTTACAACAAGCCAATCATCCGAGTCAGCGTACCTTGGTTCACACGCAGCCCACAGCCGGCACAGCGATAGTTCTGCTTGGCCAGTTGATCCTTGCGCCTGGACAGAGTGCATCAGTGCTGAACCAGCCTCCAGGCAATGTCTTACATTTCTGCCTTGCAACACTTTTCACACTTACACAGCTAAACACACAAGAAATGGCGATCTCCCTTTCTGCTTTAACATGTATGGTGAAAGCATAAATTGTCTGATGCCAAGTACAGGAACGACATATCTGTTAGATCTAATTGTTGTCTGTTAGATCTAAGTAATATTGTCAATAACAAAGAAAATGAGCTTTCAAATGCACACTTATTTCCTTCATACCTGCAAGAAACTCAAACAAGCACTAATTCATTTTTAACAAAGCATTCCCCCCACTATCCTCCCCTATGTTTTTTTTTGATTCTCCTTAACCATTTCATGCCTTAATTATAAAACGACCCATGAAAAAAATAGTTTTTTTTGCATTACATATCAACTTTTGTGTCCAAAATGCAACTTTAATGGATACATTTAGGGTTGTCGCGAATTCACGACAACCGGCTTAAGCCAGTATGTGTCTCAACAATGATATACTACGTTCAATGTCGAACCTCCTTGCAAGAGGCACCAGGTGATGACTTGTATAGTCACTTGTTTAATGCAAGTTTGGCTACATTGTTTCCACAACAGTCATGCGACACCATGTCGGCGACTGTGTGGGAACCCTAGCTTACGCCTCTTAATATAGCAGACTACTGGGGAGTCAAAAGTGACATAAATGTGACTGTACCGAGAAATTGATTTAGATCGTCATGAGGCATAGCCAGTCCTTTGTTAGGATTTTTTTGTGTTGAAAAAAGACAGCTCTGCTCAACAATGCGACCCATGAAGGCAACACCAAAAGCTCCTTGAAATATGCAATAGGACCTCAGACAGGGTCACATTAAAGAAGAGCGACTTTCCAATGTGGAATTTCCCGCTGTTCTTGACAGACCTTTTTTTTTTTTCATCGCACTATGTGTTTTAGACACGCACTTGGTTCATGTATTGCATCTTCATCTTCATCCTCACTGCTTGATGAAGGCAGTCATGCTTGTGCATATGGACCAGAATCGATATCGTCGTCTTTGTCATTAAGATGGCTATTATAACTTTTATCATCTGCTGGCAAGTGTGTGCGAAGCCCTACTTTCCCATAAACTGAGTGGACGTCCATAACCTATCAAAAAATAAAATATGAACTTGTCGTAGCAGCAGTCACCATTTACTGTCTTAAAGTCTGGATGTCGCGAATTCGTGACATACAACAAAAACGAGGATCGTGCAACAAAAAATGTACTTCAGAATAATGTAACGAGTCATGTGCAACATCTTGGATGTGTGCACACTGAAACATTTTTATAGAAGATTAAACTTTGTTCACTCAGGCAAAAAACAACAACGAAGAAGTGAGTGCTGCTGCATGTGCTTGGCGCACTCTGCCATCAGCTCAGAACACTCGGTTTCAGCTTAGAATAGTACTACACATGAGATCATTCGGTTTCAGCTTAGAATACTACACATGAGATGGCGCTAGATGTCTCATGCTGAAAGATACGTTCGCCGCGAATACATGACACTTGGATTGAAGACAGCATGCGTTTCGAGTGATGTGTGGTTAGCGTTTTTCAGTATGTCGCAATTCGTTGACACCGAGCAATAAAGGGTTAATTATGTAATAGACCCTTCTGAATGTCAAGAAGTCCTGTTGAAAAAAAAAGGGGGCACAGCACGGTCCCAGGTTAATTAAACATATTCATATGAAACAAACATGCAAGTACTGAGCTCCACACAGGGCTCGGCCAACAGCATGCATTTATGCTGCCACCAGACAAAAGCCCTGATAACGTCCACAATTAAACACTCTGCCACTGCCCCGTGGTCGCGAACACACTCTAACATTTCCTCGGCCTTGTTTTAAATGTGGATTGTCAAAGGACCATGCAAAACTTGCAGGAAACAATAGAACTGGTGGTTTCCGAAGATGTTCTACAATTATGTGTCTCATACTATGGTTATTAGGATAATAAAGAAAGTAGAATAAGTGAACATAGTAAACTAGTTAATTAAAGGGTAAATAAAGAACAGCTCGAGAGACCATAGGTTAGTCGTAATATTATCCACTCAGTTCAATTTGCTTTTTACCTGCCTTTCATTTTTCCTTTTCATGTCCTGGAGAAAGTTACACAGGACAAACTGCATGTGACAGCACCCTGTCAAAAAAGTCAGCACCGTCAAAACCAGGAGTCTTATGCTAATCTAAGGCACTGCGCTCTTGCAAGAGCATGAAATCTAGACTAGCCTTGCACACAAGTGTTCCCTTTAACAGTGGACCCGTCTGTACATGTACAGTTGTGTTCACAGTTAAAGGGAACACTTTTGTGTACACAATGTCTAGTTAAAGGGAACACTTTTGTGTACACAATGTCTAGATTTTGCTCTCTGGCAAAAGCACAGTGGCTTAGATTTGCACAAGACTATTGCTGGTTGACTGTTATGACTACTTTTGATAGACAAGTCCTGTGCACGATTAATGTTTCTGCGGCTACTTGTAGTTATAAGGCCTACAATATGACAGGTTCCCGTCATAGTGTTTCCTTTAACACTGGACGGTACAGTACATTACCATCTAATACCACAAGACTGTCAACAATTGACATGTGCTGCCACACTCTGGAATTGTGTGCGATTTCTTCCTTGTATCGATGTCTTAATTTTGTTCTTTCATTTCTTTCTATGGCAGCGAGCCGGCCAGTTTAGGTTTCATTCTTCAGCCCGTTCGCTACTGACATTAACCCGCTTGTTGCACCCGCATAAATGACGGCTTTCAGATTTATATTATTTTAAAAGGCAACCAATCTGTTACTCTCTTGTTCATTGCTCACTGGTATGCCATTACGCTTCTTTCCATACAGGCGCTGACTGACACAAATGATGACGCTGTGGTTGAATTTCCCGTTTCGGGAACCCACGGAAACCGCTTCCATTTCGTTGGAGATAAGACGGAGGGTTATTATAGATTTCAGGCTTCTTTTCATTTTTTTTTTTTGGTCACGCTCACAACTACAGAGTTTCTTCAGCGTGCTCACTCGTGCATTTTGCTCAGAAGTGCTGCTCGACTGCCGCATCAACTTCCGATTATGCAGTCCGTCATACAAGGAGTTTGTTACGAGTTAAAACTTAGATGTTCAGTAAGTAACATCTCAAAAGTATGAGTGGCGAGATGGTGCTGACTGGATCAAAAAAGGTTTTTCTCCCCATATGTTTCACCACCACTTGGAGCACTTACTTTTGTACCACAGTGACCTACATAGATGTTTATCTCAACACAGTTTTCGAACAGTCTAATGTGTTTCTTTAGATTTTATCTTGCTGGTACTCATGAATAAACCATGTGTATGTAACAGTGCAAATTATTTCCTTGTCATTTTAAGGTCGCCAAAAAAATTTTAGACTATTTTTTTCATACATTCATCAAAGTATTTATTTCAGCAATAAAAAAAAGTTACAATTTTTGGGGTCATATTTTTCGGAAAAAAAAGTCGACCCTCATAAACTTGACCAATCACAGGCCTGCACTTGGCTTCGTCATTCCTACCACAAAGCACCCACTAGAAAGTACCATAGTGTGCTAATGCAGTCAGCTGCCTCATAGCAATATCTTTGCTTCCAATCTGCTGATATCAGTGCTTTAAGCTACACTAAAACTATCTCCAGTTATCATTCTATTCAACCTGCAGACGTGTTCACAGCAGGTCTGTTCAATTTCTCCAGAGAAGCAGCTAAAAGTTAGATAAATGCCATCTAATTGCACAATTGCATGTAGTGAATAATGACATCTAACTCTTGATTAAAGAATATCAGGGCTACTGACATCAAAGAATTGCTGTGTTTACCTCAATTCTGGCTGCATACTGAAGATTATTTGCTCCCTTGGTGGTGCCCACTCAGAGTTCCCTCGAAGACGCATCTGTGAAAACAACAAGGGCCCTTGTGGAAGAAATTGGAAGCAAGCTGACCCTTATCAATGCACTTTAACTAATCACTATGTGACCAATGATGTTCTACTTTAGCACATGATCACTAGTGAGTAACATTACCTTATCACAATTATTCTCATTTACATACGCAATGCACACTTTGCTTCATCATTCTGCAGTTAGTCATGTTTCATTTTGACATAAAAAGAACAAAATCTTAGGCCCCATATGTGTGCTTAATTAGATTTTGATTGCATTAATTCCAAGAAAAGCAACATTTTTGATGTTTGTTCTAAAGTGGCACATCAAATGACCCATCAAACATCACAGTGCCTTCACCAAAGTCATCGACTGATGTGATACACAGCACACTGATGCTAAAAGTCAAGACATACTATGCAGAAGGTTCAATTAATCTTATGAACAGTGTATGTTATCCTCTTTGGCCATAAGCTGACACAAGTTGCACAACTAGCATAAACAATTTCCATACAAAAACGTAGTCACCACTGCTGAAGGGAATATTTAAATGCTCGACATTAACAGTGGGAATGAAAGATAAGACTAAAATCACCGACTAAAGGAAAGGAACAAAAAACTACGCATCTTGACTACACATTGCAAAACACTAATGTTACCAGACATGAAGAAATATGCAACTAATGTGTTTTAATCTTCATGGATGAAATAAAATTCATGAACTCTTTTGTGCATGCTATAATATAGTGCTAGTTATCATGACATCTTGAGGAATATTAAACATAACAAAGCAGGCCTTCAAGCTAATCCTGCATCACAATACACAGATCACTTAGTTCCAAAGGGAGGTGCGGTGTCTCGAATCCAAAAAGAAAAATGCAGCTTGTATCTACAGGGTACCTCGCTGGCTTTTACCAAGGCGCTCAACATGCAAGATCTGCTATGAAAAATAATCAGCCAGTACTCAGGCCATGTAGCATATTAAGAGATGCGATGCAAGGCTATCCCCAACAGCGCTCACCTTGTGAACGGCATAGTAGTCCTCCTCTACTTGGTCGGGTGAAACAGGCCAGGCATCAGGCAGGGGCAGCAACTGAAACGTCCTTTCATCTCAGCTCCAGCATCACACGTGTGCAAAGTGTTAAGACTGGACGCTGTGGTAATGGATAAACTAGAGGACACGAGCGAAACCTAAACAAAGATAACAAACCTGCACATTTGCCTCCACACTGCAAGGCCTGCTAGTGTGAACCACGATCTTATGTACTTAGCCTTCATGAAGGAACTAGAGCGCCTAGTGAACTATGCGATAAGTTCTGGCAACACATTGCTGAAGCTAAATGCAGGGGTTGTGAGCCATTCTTCACACTTCTCCGACTCGTTGGCAGGTACCACTAGACCCTCAGCTAACAACGTTCATGCTGTCACTCATGAGCACCAAAAAAAAGGGGATGCCACTGTTCTGCTCAGTACAAACAAAGCGTATCTGTGTTTTAAGCTAGAAAAGATTCATTAAAAGTGTGTTGCATTCCAATGTTAATATGTATGAAGACAATTGACAGCATACACCAGTAAAAGGTCCCAGGATCACCAACAAGGGCATCTTGTTGGCGATCTTGGGATGAATCCACATTTAATGAGAAAAACAGGGTTCACTTTAGACAATACCACAATCTTTCATTAAGTATGGTTATCTAAATTCGTGTTCCAAGCAGTTCTCTACACCTTTGAAGCCTGGCACAAGTGCGATGAAGTTATGTTGATGTGTGCATATTAATATTTCTGTGGATTGTGACGTAGTCAATTGACGTCTAAACTTGGTGAAAGTCGAGAGACGTCAAGAGTAGGGCGTTGAAGAGCAGCGGGCATCAAGTAGCCTAAATTCGCGCAAGCGTGCGCCCGAGACCAGTGCTACTACTGGCACTGAGGCTTTCGGGTTTGCTCGTGCTCTTTGTTGTAGTCATCGCTTCACTACAAGATTAAACTCTGTTCATTTTTTTCAAATATGCAAACAAGATCCAGCAACCAAACAGTCCATCTTCACCAATCTAACTGCCATCACCGACTAGCTGGGTAAAATGTCGAAGTCCCTGTTAAAGCAACTAGAATTCACAGACGCTATTACTGCAAATGAAAGCTTTTTCATAGAGTGCACCACTTTTGCAAAAGGCGGTCGAGTAAAAAGCTTAGAAAAATCCCACACACTGTGGGAATCTGTTGTGAAGCAGTCAGCAAGTAGCTGTCTATGCTTCATTTTTCCGACTTGGGTCAGGCATTAGGAGATGGAACAAGTTTTGTAAACAGAGTAGTTGTATGCGCATTGTGAACTTACCAGGTGCTCTGACTACACTAAAGATTAAATGTTCACTTCACAAATACACTTCTCCATAAACAGACACAATCACTGATGTTGCGTTACAGCAGTGACTTATCTAGAACCAGTGTGTAATGGTGGTAGAGAATAATGGAGAGCTGAGCTAGTTGGTAAATATTCATTCTAAAAGGAGAGCGCAGAAATACGGATACAACTAAGAAGTCAAGACACCACAAACGCCGACAAACAACTGAAGAGGTGCACAATGGCAGAACAGAATGAAAGCACGAAAACATATCTGCGCATGCTCATGCAATAGGTAAACCTATCAATCTGGCATGCACAATGGTCTTTTTGAGAGAATTGTTCAGACACGTGATTTCTTCCTCATACAGGGTAATCGATGGTTGGCTCATGCGTTCACTACCACTCTTATTAATATGCCAGGCCTCAACCATTAAACAAACTCTTCATCTCTGTGCCTGCACATTCATTGAATTTTCGCGTAGACTTACACTCTCGACAATGTAGAGCTACAATAGATGATGAGCCTCTGGTTAGCCGTATTTTATGTTCAATCAATCTCTGGCACAACGACCTGTCTGCCCTGCGTAGAAGCGGCCACAGCTATACGGACTCTTGTACACCACACCCGTACAGCAATCAGTAAACTTGTTGGTATGTTTGACGAAACAAATATCGCTCCACTTCTTGTTTATCACCTGCCCATTTATTCTTCCTGTGGTGAGAAATATTTCACCTAGATTATTGGTAGCTGTAAAATAAGATTAATATCGTATTTCCCCCCTTCTCCCCCACACTTGCTTAATCCTGCAAGAAACGTTTGTTAATCTTCCAAAGGCATAAATCACTAAGTATTGGAGCAACTTTAAAACCAATACAAATTCCTGATTTCCACCCAGAAACACCTTACTTCCAACATACCAGCATTGACTTTGAATAGATGAAAGTGATTTCTAGAAAAGCCTCCGTAGAAACACCACACTTATCAGTGAAAAAACGTTTCCTGCACTTGTTCATCATTAACACAATCTCTAACACATTTAATAACCCTTCATGGGGCAAAGAGTAATAAAGGTAATCAATTTCCATGCTAAGGGTTCTACAACCTTCAGGGTTCCCCTCTCAGAAAAACTGAGAGAATTACGCATGCAAAACTGGTCTGAAAAAAATAAAAAAATAGTTACACCATCTCTCACAAAAGGGAACCATGTGGGGATGCAAAGCAGTGCTCATGTTCACTTGCGTTTCCATTTGTATGTTTTTGTGTATGTTACATTTGTGTGTGGAGTTGTAGTTATGTTGTGTACAGCTTATGTTACCCCCCTCCCACCCTCTCATTTGTGAGTATTACTGTGTGTGTGTGTGAGCTGCAAAGTGAGCACCCTGTGCTGCTAGGAACGTGCAACGAAGCGAGAGCATGCAGTATTATGTATGAGCGCACAGCTGTGGCGGAGAGATAAATGGGAGAAGAAAAATGAAGGAGAGGCAGCACTGTGCCATACCCTCGTGCTCATGCGAGGAGAAGTGGGTGAGTTGGCGCATGCGCAGTGGGGGAGCGGATGCTCGCCGAGGGATGGACACAGCCCCGAGCAAAAGCTGCTTTGCTTCTAAAACGGAGTTAGGTTAAGCAGTTTTGCCAGTAACTATAAACAGTGATTTGCCAGGTGCCTTTCCCAGAAACAATAGCTCAAAAATGAATCTCGTTCTTGTGTGTTTTTACTTTCAAAAATCAATTCTAAGGTCAACGAGCTGGTGAGATTATTGAAATGCTACAGTAGTGGATCCTCAATTTTTTCAGACATAATGCACTCATGATTTTGCAGGGCTAAAGATATCATAGTCATGAATGAAAGTTCTATAATTCAGTTTGTCTCACTTTCATGCAATATTACAGCAAGGAACCATTGAAGCATCGAGATGTGGGCTAGTCAGTATACATTTGTGTTCACAGCGTAAAAAAACAGCAAAAAGAAGGCAAAGCTGCAGGACGAGCACCTGCCCTGTAGTGACCGTTCCTCTGTCCTGTTCTTTTTTGCCCTCTTAAAATGAAAATTAAAGCATGGCTTTTCTCAGTCGCTATAAATGTGCGTGTTTACAACTGCTTTCTATTCATCAGCCAGAGTGGGGAACAGGTGTGTTCTGTCCCTGAGCACAAGAGATACTGTAACAAGCTCACTCTCGAGCACTACAATGTAAACTATTACGGTGGCGACCAACTGAACTGCAAAAGGTTTCTTGAATCAATAAATGCACAAGAACCGGGTAGCCAATACGTACCGACTGGGCAGCATCCTGCTCAGAGACCAGCCACTGCAAGTCGGACGCCTTGGGCAGCTGCTTCTCGGAGAAGCGCCTGAGCAGGTTCAGGGCCACAGCCTCGGCAGAGGAGCCCCTGTCATGTCCCACTCAAATGGTCACCAATGCACACTATGCTATGCAAGCAGCGACACCACCTCTTGCATCGTATGTGCAAAAAAAGACATTGTGCATCTCAAGCATCGATGCATGTTGGAAAAATTTAACTCTGGGGTCAAAAACCATGATATCACGACGCACAGAAAACTACCCTGTACGACGCACAGAAAACTACCCTGTTTAAAGTGCACCTAAATCTGACTACACAGCTGCTCCATACATTTGAAATCCATGAAGTTTCAGCTGCTAAAGCAAGGAACCGACTTTTCAAGCTTAGTAGCATAATGCTGAGCTGCCCAATGGGTAGTGTGCGTTGCAAGGCACACTAGCACCCATAACAATGCTAACAATGGTTTAAAAGCCATTACAGAGGTTATTTTTCATCAGCCTTCCGCTAAAATGTTGCAGCATAGCTTGAACACTCACTGTAATAATTTTGTCCTTGCCTACATCGTAGCACTGCTAAGTGGTGCACAACTAGGCCAGCCCAGTGCAAAGAAGTGCACTAACGAGCTACAGTTTTCTACACAGTAGCCCCAATTGATAAGTAGGGAATGAACCGTAATGAAATAAGCAGCCAGTAAATATATTAAGCTTTAAGGAAGCCAGAGATTTACTGCAACTGCTTAAATTACCAGTACATCTGAAACCTTGTGATACTGCAGGACATCACAAGGTTTGCTACACACCACAAAGCATACCGCGTAGTTTTGTCCTTCAGAACTCATGTTCATAGTGCTTCTGTCCCATTGTTTCACCTGGTGTGCGTGCTGCCATATGACATAATCATCAGCCAACTAGCCCAAAAGTACATTGCAAGCACACTGTTGAGGTTTTACTGTACATAGTTGTGCTCTGGTGAAGCTTACTAAAACAAATACTCGATTAGGAAAGGCAACGTCCCTGCTGCAGTGAGAACCATCGATAACTCTAGTCGCACACGTTGCTTACTTGCCTACATGGCCTTTAATACAGACTCGATGCCCTTTCTAGTGCCAAAACAGTGCCAATTAATCAGCATAAGTATATGCACTTTTTGCAGGCTAGTTAGGGAATTTTTACTGGTGTAGCATTTGAGGTACCCCATTCGTTTATTTGTTTATTTATTTATACTGAAATATGGCGTAAAACTTGGCAGGGTGGGTATACATGAAAATGCACCAGAACTGTAGAACATAAAAATTTGTAGTGATTGCAGGCATTCTTCAAACATTTGTAAAGCATTCTATTAAACACTGGTAGTGAACACAGAAAAAATATGAACACAAATTCATAACATTTCCAGACGTTTACCAAACAATGGTAAGGATTTCTGAGTAACAATTTCGGTATTAATATTATTGAAGTCTGTTACTGTCCGAGGAAAAAAACATTTGAAACAGCTGTCCCTTGTGTTAAAGATAACTAAGATTAGAGCATGCCTTCGTCTTGTTTGATAAGTACGTAAAAAAAAGTTGAGATGTTAATGCTATAATGGCTATTTACGAGCTGAAAGAGAATGTGGAGGTCTAAAGGAGTATGATTCACATGTGCTATACTACATAGCAAAAATTGATCCGATGCATTAGTAAAGACATATGGTAGTGCAAAGATTTTCTACATCAAAGTTTGTTTTTTGCTTGTTTGCAATGATACGGCCCCCTTAAATGTGTTCACTATCCCACACGCTTTGATAAATTTTGATTGAGCCAAAAAGACCAGGTTTGCAAAACCAACTGACAAACAGCCATCATCACCAAGTTACGTTAAGCATTTCTGGATTGAATTTTGAGAAACTATTAACTAACATTTCTCAAGCGATCTGCCTGACGCAAGAGCCAAGGGCAACATTAAACAAAGTTTGTATAACTTCTTCTAGCCCACCTCTTTAGAGCCTATCTAAAGTAGCATACAAAATGTTTTCTCAAAAAGCCAGCCTAAGGGTACCCCAGATAGTACTTAAACATTTGCATCCCTTTTCAGTGTCACTTAAAGCAAGCAGGTATTACAGAAGATGACTAATGGTTTCACAGGTGGAAATACGAACGAGCTCACGTTTGAATGTTGTCTTCCCGAGGCCAACACACTGATGACGTCTTCTGCAAATCTGCATCTGCAAAGCAGCAAGAGCAAAAAGATACTTGTAGAAGTTACTTTTGCCAACTGTGGCATCTGAGTGCCACTGCTTTCTACTGGAAAATTGCAGGCCCTTCAGTTCACGAAAGTGAGTGTTCTAACTTAATTTTTGCCAAAAAGGTGAAACACTGTGCAAATGTTCAGGCTAGTGGTCGTTGGTGCAAAAGCTATCGTAACTGATTCATGTGCTTGCTGCTGCATTAGCTACACATGGTCAAGGAGCCCCCTAGAAGTTACGGTCTGCGGCACATTGGTCACACAAGGTGTGACATGGCTGTATAAAAAACTTGGGCTTATATGCATCCTTTATTGTGCTGCAGTTTCGCTTCAAACAAATGAAACCACAACATTTATTTACTGAAATTCATATACTTCATTCACATAGTAAAATTTAAGTGTGGATCAAATAGCAGACACAATTAGAAAAATATTTGAAAGCTCTAATATACCAAGCACTCCGTTTAAAAGTAATGAGTGAGCAAGGTAAATGAGATGTTAAAAGTGCCAAGCAAAACAGTAGCCCTAAAGCATAGATACTGCCACTGCATAATGCATAGAAACTGTATTTAAACACCCTGGCATCCAAACGAACTGATCAGCGGGTGAGATAACTTATAAATGCTCTGGAGAGAGAAAACTGCTGTCATATGTTTAGCCACTATCGAAGGATGTTCAATCGGGATCAGTTTTACATGGTCATTTTCTGCATACTTTCTGCGCATTATGGAAATAACTTGCTAAATGTTTCCCTTTTATTCCTTTTTTTTTTCTTTAACTTTGCAAACTATTTAAGTTGTGCAGCTGGATTAATGAGATGCAGTCACTCATCTTGCTGCAACTGAACTGAGCAAGGAATCATGTACATTAGCAATACATATTGCATAACACTGTTTGAACAGGTACAAGCTGAAAATGACGTTTAAGTGGCATCACAGGGCTCGGTTAATTTCTCAAAAGAACAACAGCTCACCTGAATAGAGCGAGGCCAGGGAGAGGGACATTCCACATTCCCGCACTTGGGACAGGTTGGACTCGTCTGTTGCGACAAGTGGATGAGGCTTAGTACATTTGCTGTCTCTTCAATTAGCACTGTGGGCCTGCATTGGCACCCACATCTTGCTGCAATGCACCCTCATTGTTAATTTATTATTCGAGCAGCAGTGTGTTTGCCTGCGCTCCTTACTACAAGACAAAGATACCCAACATAAATCCACAAACAGTGCCCTCTGTTGCAATTACAGGCAAATACACAATTATTTTTCCTAACTGCCAATTTCACTAATTGTTTTCAATTTGCACACAGATGAATGGCTACTTGAACAACAGCATAAGTATTTCGGCATACAGTTTAACTCTTTCATAACAGATACTGATGTAAGAGACAAGTGGGTATAAGAGCGATAAGTGCCCCTACATTGAAACAGACGATCAGAAAATGCGGACATCGCACCCTGCTTATAAGAGACACCTCGTGCAAAAAACAATTGCTGCCCAGTGTGTGTATCTCATAAAAAGGTGCATGAGAGTTAACTGTTCAGACACTTTGTTTATTTTGTCAATTAACCTTAAGAAAAAAGAAATCAAGTGTCTAAGCAGTTGGCTCTGAAATAAACCACCGCACGTGCCGTACAGATAAGTTAGCCTCTTCAATGAGCATGTGCAGATAAAGCTTTGATGTCACCCTTTCTTTTCTGCTGCTGTGCATTTTTTTAAAGTCTTTAGTCGGCATTTGGGGCACCTGGACTTCTCTTGCATCTGTTTTTGGATGCCTTATCCTCTTAATATAAAAATTTACGAACTAGCTCGGATCTCCCATCACTATGAAAGTTCTTGTGAGCTGCAGTTATGCATTTCAAATTCGCTTTATCACGTGGCATCTTCCACGGGCAGCTGAGCATGCCCATAGCATTGCTGCTCCATAAAGGAGCACCTCAAAAACTGGCTTGCCTTGTCAAACACTCTAACACTTATTTTCCACTAACAGTATCCTTTGTGGTATCTCACACACAAGCATGAGACAATTTCCGTGAAAATTGTCCCTTGTGGATGTGGAACCCAGATGTATAAGGAAGCCGACACATACTGCCCAAAAGACTCATCATTTCCCTCTCATCAATACCATTCAGCAGTGCCAAAACTACGGGTTTAAGTAACCCGGCCACATGCTTGTGCAGGAACACACACTTATTCCAGGTACAACTATCTTACAACTGGTAAAGTTTAGATATTTGTGCTTGTTTGGCACGTACTATGCACAATATGTTTATTTGTCTTTGCATTTACACTGTGCTTCTAATTGTTTTATCAGCAAATGATGGTAATGGCAATTACAAATTAACATAACAGTGCCAGCTTGGATTCCAACTTGTACTTGCTCACCTGCTGTGCAGACAGTACAGTCGATCCATGATATGTATATTGAACTCTAAGGGGGTCCAGAAATAGTTCAATTTATCGACAATTCGATACAAAGTATGTGCATTTGAGGCCTAAATTAAAGCACTTCAAGCCTCACAAATCACTACAGGTGGTAAAATAACAATTTGTTCACAGTACTATATAATGAAGAACAAGATGTGAACTGCACGTTACTACACTTTATTTCGCACCAAAAGAGTCCATAAACTTGTCTTTCTTTTTGCGCGGAGTCAAGCGCCAGTCATTCCCAATATCACTGAAGCTTTTCAAATAAGGAAATTTAGCTCTTTCGGCCACAACAGCGCTGATCGATGCAGAACGCCGATGTAAGCTTTGTAACGTGGCAACCGGTTGGTTAGTGGCAGAAGCAAAAGCGCTGGCATATTCATAACCGCATGGGTACACTTCTCCGGCACGGGCAACCATGACGTCAGCATCGATGCAATCGTTCGTTGTCCAGGATGGTGCCCGGAAACGCTGATACTTTGCAGAATTCGTCGAAACCGATGTCAGCGGCCAAGACGCACCCGAAGTCATTACCTGGCTCGTAAGGAAAGTTTAAGACGGTGCTTTACTTGGTGTCCCTCCAAGTGCCAATCACAATTCTTATCCCTATGTGCTATTCAATTTTCTGTTCAATTCCCGAATGAGAATTTATTAGTAATGAGGCGATCCTCTTTGAGTTCAATATATCCAGGATCGGCTGTATCAAGAAGCACTACTTTGAAGGACGAGAACGTCGATAACGATGTAGTTTGTTGCCTGGTTGGTATCGACTTGCCAGTGACCTACAGAAGCTACAACGATTTACCCACATCTGCTACGAGGCTGACGAGGCAAAGCCAGAAGTTTCACTGCAACTAGGCACAGATGCAAGAGTAGCCTAACAGCTCTCCATTGCTACAGTTCATGCGTTCTTTGTTCCACAATAAAGGTCTATATTTATGGTACCGTAGCAGGATAAAATCACTGGCTCAGTGCTTACCTGACAACTCGTACTCATCAATGTCATCATCATTGTCGCTGAGGTCCACTGGTGGCAAAAAAGAAATACATCAGGACTTGTGAGAGGCCTGCAGCATGAGGCTCCCTCCCCAACAACCAGGCCAAGTAATTAAGTTCATATTTGGCATAACTGGCACAAAACTAGTAAAAAAATATGCTTAGTGTCAGTGCTCATCTTAGTTGCTTCTCTGTCTTTTCGTCCTTTTCTGCACTGAACCCAAGTTCAATAGAATATAAAATACCAACTAGCCCATCATGATACTCCACTTACAATAGGGGTTGCACCTGACATTTTTGAGCTTTTATAGTAGTACTATAAACAACTTCTAAAAGGCTATTCCCCTATTTCGACAGTTTTCAAAGATACGACTTTTTGCACTTCGTGTGGGAAAATTTTCAAGCTTAAACTTCAAAAATAACTCACAAGTGGCATCCAGAATTTACGCTTTCCTATAAAATCTAAAATGCATTGTGAATAAAATTTAGTATCAGGAATAAGCCAATATACCAAAGTGGAAACAATGGCTTCTGAATATTCAATGTTCTGAATAAAGCGGGGGAAAACGTATTTGAAAATCGTACAATGTATTTTGTTTGTTTTTATCATGTGGCTCTTGAAACCAACTTGGAGCACATTCTACAAAAAGGACTTCATTGTGCCCCCCCTCACCCCCCCGCTCCTCCCCACTGTGTGCTAATTTGAGTATTTTACAAGTTCTAGATGCTCTCGTTTGTACAGCACTTTCTCATCAAGACTGATTGAAACACCAGAGGGTACAAAGGATGCTGCATAAAGTTCTTCCCGTTGCCATAAAAGGTAAGATATTGCCGCATGAATTCGCGTGGTTTTCGTGTGGAAGAGGACGAAGAGGTTGGGTTGGAGCAGTTTTTCTTTTTGTCCTAGCTTGACGAGCAGTTCTGCGGAAGGTTTCCTTGAGTGAGACAAGATTGGTGACAAGATTGGTGGAGGTGCTGGGTACGACAACTGACGACGCACCCCATGCACAAGAGCCCATCCAGGAGCCGGAACACAAGCCCTGTGCCCGTGGACACGCCAGTTCACAGAACAAGCCGCCGCCAACGAGGCCTACCACCAGAGACACCGGCACAGCTTATCCATAGAGCGACTATGACTTCGCCTCAAGGCGTCATGGAAACTCCTACGTCGTCGGCACCAATTTATTGCACTGTCCAGAACCCGCTGATGCCTAGTCCCTTTCACGGAGAGCTGTTTGAGGATGTGGACGACTGGCTGAGCGAGTTCGAACACGTCGCAGCGATCAACTACTGGGACGAAGCCGCCAAACTCCGCAACGTCTACGCGTGTTTGAAAGACGGCGCCCGAACGTGGTTCATGAACAGAAGTGATGTCTTGACATCCTGGCGCGAGTTCCAGCATCGCCTCTTGGAGACCTACCGGAGCCCCGACCGCCGCGATCGTGCTGAACGTGCATTGCATTCACGCATCCAGATGCCTAATGAGACCGTCACCATGTACGTGGAGGACATGACGCAGCTTTTCAGGCGAGCGGATCCGGCAATGCCAGAAGAAAAAAAGCTACGCTATCTGATGCGAGGCGTGAAGGAGCAGCTTTTTGCTGGTCTAGTGCGGAGTCCTCCGAAGAGTGTAGCAGAATTCCTGACCGAAGCCACTACGATGGAGAGGGTACTTCATCAGCGGTCAGCCCTACTCAACCGGCAAGTGAATTCGGCATCACCTACTGAATTTTCCGCCAGCTTCGGGAGCAACAGCATTGAGTGGATTCGCGAAATCGTCCGCTCCGTCGTCCGCGAGGAAATCGCGAAACTACACGGGGCGAGACAGCCGGAGGTAAGCAGCATCACCAATATTATTCGGGACGAGGTCCAGCAGGTGCTTCACAGCCGTCGCCCTCAACCAACGGTTACAAATCTAGAACCACCTCCTGCGTCCACTGATGTTGGGAACCGCACATATGCCGAAGCTCTGCGCACTTCCATGCCGGTCTCAAGCCCTGCAGTCCCAATCCAGACGATGCCGCCAGTTTCAATTCAATCTGCGCATGCTGGTTTGGACATCGACGGTCGCCGTGCCCCTCCGCGGAAGTCCGATATTTGGCGTACGTCGGATAGAAGACCCCTCTGCTTCCATTGCGGTGAAGCCGGTCACATCTACCGGGAATGTCCATACCGACAACTTGGACTGCGCGGTTTCTCTATTCATTCGCCTCGTCCCCTAGTTGGTCAGAGGCCAAGAGAAATTGAGGACTACCTCGCGCAGCAACGTCTGCCTTTCCCACGGCGTCAATCGCGGTCTCCATCTCCACGACGACCCGCAGCTATTGGACCACGTCTCAGTACGATGGCACGGGGACGTTCCCCAAGCCCTCGTCGGGAAAACTGAAGGCAGCGACCTTCGGGGGCGAGGTCGCTGGGACTAAAAGTGCGGAAGACCTCCTATCGACGCTTCCACAAAACGCTGCAGACATTGAATTGACGTCTGAGTGCAGTGCGAGAGAAATGCCGGATTGTGCGTCTGAACCCAGTGGCCGAGTCTCACTCGACATTCCTGTGCTGATAGACGGTCTTCAGGTCAGCGCATTGGTGGACACAGGTGCAGATTATTCTATTATGAGCGGAAAATTGGCAACCAGTCTTAAGAAAGTGATGACACCTTGGAATGGGACGCGTATTCGCACTGCTGGAGGCCACGTTATTACTCCATTGGGTCGCTGTACCGCAAGAGTGGAAATACGCGAGTCAACGTTTGTGGTAACCTGCCTCGTACTACGCGACTGTTCTCGTCAGCTCATCCTTGGAATGGACTTCCTTCGAGAGAATGGCGCGATCATAAATCTCCGCGAGCGAATGGTGACTTTCTCGACGCAACTTGCAACCGATCGAGGCGCTGATAGCTGTCGTAGACCTGCGCTGCGTGTTGCCGACGAAAGCGTGACGTTGCCTCCCCGAGCGACTGCTTTCGTAGAAGTCACCTGTGAAGACCTCCAAGACGGTGACGTGGTCGCCGAGAGCAACGTATCCCTTTTACTGCTTCAAGGTGTGTGTGCAGTGCGAAGCATTCTGCGTGTGCGTGACGGACGGTCGCAGATACTCGTCACAAATTTTAACTTCGAGCACCGACATCTTTTCCGCGGCACCACCGTGGCCTTCGGAGACCGTGTAGCGGATGTCACCGAGTGCTTCGCATCCGAGGAAATGGTTGATGGAGATAAGTTTCTGGACCACATCGACGTCAGTTCGAAGCTTTCGGACGAGAAGAAGGCCGCACTGCATACCCTGCTGAAGGAATTTAAATCTTGCTTCGCCTCTTCATCTAGAGTCGGTCAAACACCCCTCATAAAGCACCGAATTATTACCGACGATGATGTTCGCCCAATCCGCCAGCAACCTTACCGTGTTTCGGCTAAAGAACGCGAGACTATACAGACGCAGGTAAAGGAGATGCTTGACGACGGGGTGATACAACCGTCGAGCAGCCCGTGGTCCTCGCCAGTCGTTCTAGTAAAGAAGAAAGACGGAACGCTGCGATTCTGTGTTGACTACAGGAAACTCAATAGCGTCACCAAAAAAGACGTCTACCCGCTTCCACGGGTTGATGATTCTCTCGACAGGCTACGACACGCGAAGTATTTTTCATCGATAGATTTGAAGAGCGGCTATTGGCAGATAGAGGTCGATGAGCGAGACAGAGAGAAGACAGCGTTTGTAACTCCCGATGGGCTTTATGAATTCAGAGTTCTTCCTTTCGGCCTCTGTTCGGCTCCCGCAACATTCCAGCGAATGATGGATACCGTCCTCGCTGGCTTGAAGTGGCAAAGCTGCCTTGTATACCTTGATGATGTGGTCATCTTTGCCGAGAGTTTCGAAGAACATCTGAAGCGTCTAAGAATGGTTCTGGAAGCTATTCGTTCGGCCGAACTCACGCTAAAACCCCAGAAGTGCCATTTCGGCTACGATGAGCTGAAATTTCTGGGACATGTTGTGAGTGCGGATGGAGTGCGGCCTGACCCAGAAAAAACTGCAGCAGTCGCCACCTTTCCTGTGCCGTCAGACAAAAAAGCGGTACGGCGTTTTCTCGGCTTGTGTGCTTATTATCGCCGATTCATTACCAACTTCTCGACGATAGCCGAACCGCTCACGCGACTCACCCGAGATGATGTACCGTTTGCCTGGACTACAGAGCAAGAAGCAGCTTTCACAGAGTTACGGCAGCGAATGCAAGAGGCACCTGTTCTTGCGCATTTTGATGAGGACGCTGATACCGAAGTTCACACGGATGCAAGCAACGTCGGACTTGGCGCTGTCCTTGTACAACGGCACAACGGCGTAGAACATGTCATAGCTTACGCCAGTCGTACTCTCTCTCGAGCCGAGGCCAACTACTCCACTTCAGAGAAGGAATGCCTCGCAGTCGTGTGGGCAACGGCAAAGTTTCGACCTTACCTCTACGGCCGTCCCTTCAAGGTGGTGACCGATCACCATTCGCTGTGTTGGCTGGCCAATCTCCGTGACCCGTCTGGTCGTCTCGCTCGGTGGAGTTTGCGCTTGCAAGAGTTTGACATCATGATTGTGTATAGGTCTGGGCGCAAGCACGAAGATGCCGACGCACTTTCTCGAGCACCCGTGGGACATCCTGATATGGACTCGGAATATGCTGATGGTTTTCTCGGAGCCCTCAGTGATTCTGACTTTATGTCTAGACAGAGAGCCGATCAGGAATTGCGCCCTATTATTGATTCCTTAGAAGGCCGAAATTCTCACACTCCTCGGCGCATCGCTCGCGAATTGTCATCCTTTTGTCTAAGGAGGGGCATTCTTTACAAGAAAAATGCTCGAGGTAGCAACAAAGCCTTCCTCCTCGTTGTACCAGCCGACATGCGGGATGACATCCTCCTCGCGTGCCATGACGAGCCCACGTCGGGACACTTGGGCTACTCGCGGACTCTCGCCAGAGTGCGCCAGCAGTACTATTGGCCACGACTTTCGACCAGTGTACACCGCTACGTGCAAGGCTGCCGCGAGTGCCAGCGTCGCAAGACGCCACCCGTGAAACCTGCGGGCCTTCTCCACCCTATTACACCACCACGGACACCTTTCGACCTCGTGGGAATGGACCTTCTAGGACCCTTCCCTTTGTCGGCCACTGGTAACAAATGGATTATAGTGGCAACCGATTACTTGACCCGGTATGCTGAGACAAAGGCATTACCCCGCGGCACGGCGTCTGAAGTGGCGAAGTTCTTCGTGCAGCACATCGTCCTCCGGCACGGCGCGCCGTCATGTGTGATTACGGATAGAGGAACATCATTTACGGCACAAATGCTAGAGGACATTTTCAGACTGAGCTGCACGAGTCACCGAAAAACAACGGCTTACCACCCACAAAGTAATGGACTGACGGAAAGGCTCAACAAGACCATAGCGGACATGCTGTCAATGTACGTGGACGTGCAGCACAAAACCTGGGACGATATCCTCCCATACGTCACGTTCGCATACAATACGGCAATGCAGGAAACAACCCGATTTTCACCTTTCCACCTTGTTTATGGACGCAACGTACAAACGATGCTTGACGCTATGCTGCCGTACGATAATAGCGATGCTCTTTCTCCAGAAGCCGAGCAATACACGCAGTACGCCGAAGAGGCTCGTCAACTGGCTCGCGTGAACATCGGTCACCAACAAGACGCAGATGCACGACGTTACAACCTTCGCCGTCGAAACGTCGCATACCACCCGGGTGAACGAGTGTGGGTGTGGACTCCTGTCCGACGACCAGGCTTGTCTGAAAAGCTTCTGAGCCGTTATTTCGGACCATACAAGGTTATCCGACGTGTGAGTGACCTTACATACGAAGTACTTCCGGACGGCACAGTGTCGTCACGTCGACAACATCGGCCCGAAACTGTGCATGTCGTACGACTCAAGCCGTACTACACACAATAGTCTCTGTGCTTGCGAGTTACTTCGCAAACGTGACAGTGATCTCATGTGGTGTTTTTTTTTTTTTCTTGACTCTTCCACTGGTGCTGTTGTGTTCGCGCATGGTCCAAGTGCTTGTGCGCCCTCTTTGTTTTCCCTGGCACTCACTTTGTCATTCTCTGCGTCAACGCGTGTTCTAATTATGGGTTTTTTTTTTTTCTTCTTCTTTTTATTTAGAAGCATCGAGTCGATGCTTTTTAAAAGGGGGGACTAATAATGCCGCATGAATTCGCGTGGTTTTCGTGTGGAAGAGGACGAAGAGGTTGGGATTGAGCCGCTTTTTAATGCCGCATGAATTCGCGTGGTTTTCGTGTGGAAGAGGACGAAGAGGTTGGGTTGGAGCAGTTTTTCTTTTTGTCCTAGCTTGACGAGCAGTTCTGCGGAAGGTTTCCTTGAGTGAGACAAGATTGGTGACAATATTATTCACAAGTCACTGCTTGCCCAGCTCTGGCTGCACTTGAGAACAGCACTCTACCACTATTCAAGCCCCTCTTTGTATTTACATAGGATGGAACAGGTAGTGTATAAAAAAGACAGCACATAGAGCAGGCATCACAGCTTTTTTTTCAGTGATAAATAAGATCTCAGGCATGCATAAAGTTGTGCAGAGAAGATATGGGGGCTCGTGCGTATGAAATGAAACATGCAAAAAATGTTTGTTAAACGCTCCCATAAAGCAGTCTATGAAATCCCGCTCGTGCAGTCATTGCTACATTGGCCAAACTGGCCAGCGTGTACATTGTCACCTCAGAGGACCCTGCCTCTGAAGGGTTCTGTTCGCAGCTACCCTGCCGTGCACAGCTCTACGTATGGTTGTCCCACTGCATCTGATCAACCCACGAAAAGTGTGTATGTGTCAAGCAGCTCCCAGCATAGTACTAGTTTTTGTATTGTATAATACAAAAACGAACTTTCGTTTAGAACGAACAATATCCGCGTGACTGTAAAAACATACATTGGTTCAATGGCACAAACTTGCACTTACAATGAACTTCTCCGAGCGCTGCTGATCGGTTACAGCGAACGGAGTTAGGGATCTGTCGACTTCCTGGGAAAACCATTTCGCCCACCGATCAGGCATCGGCCAGGTGCCCATACATTCTTATTGTTAAACGCCAACCCTGCCTCCGCGCCCCTCTAGTTGCCGCTCTCCCCGACCGCTTCTGTTATGCACCCCTCTGTCCTTTGTCCCCGCTACTCTTGAGCACCCCGCATCGCCAGACAAGGCCCGTGTTTTCACACTGCCACCGATCTTTCAAAGACCAGTCGGCCATCTACCTTGTTTTTGATCGCTGGTACTGTCGTTGATGTTGCCAGCCTGGAGTGACCAGACAATTTTCCAACATCGTCGGCCACCAACTGTATCCGATAGTCTGCGTCTAGTACCGACTCTGATAACTTGCGATTCGTTTCGTGTTTAGGACTTCGTGTTTCGTGTTTAGGACTTCGTGTTTAAACGAAACACGAGATATCGAAGTTCGTGAGCCCGTGCAAACCCGTCGGCGCAACAAAAGGATTATTTGACCCCGGCCGCCGATTCTTTAAACACCACTGCGCACACCGATTCAGGCGGTCATGCACTCTTTCCAAGTTTTTCTACGTGCGAGTTTCGCTGACCTTTCAAGCAAGCTACCCAACCTGCCTCCTTCCCATGTGTTTTGGTTTTCAAGGTCGCCCTCCCGCCGCATCCTCCCCTCTCTTTATCACAACTCCTTGCCCTTCTCTCGCAAGTCTGCTCTCCTCTCTTGATCACATCCCCTTTGCCCGTCTCCACCGCTCCGCGACGCCACGCTAGCTCGAATTAGTTTTGTTTTCCGACTGGAAACGGGCCCAGAGCTATTCCACGCGTTTTGGCATGTGTGTCACGTGTGCGCGTCTTGCTCGCTCTTGGCGTGCGTGTGTGGTGATGATGGCCGACGGGAGGACTAGCACGCTTTTTTCTGCCGCTCAACAAAACGTCAAAAGTGTGACCGCTTGGCTTGAGCATAATCCGCGCGTTAGGTGCCGCGTTGCGAAGCGCTTGCTCATAGCTGTTGACCACCTGGCAGCCAACTTGCTGCTTCAGGAGTCCCGGTATTTAGCTGTGGAGATGGTGAATATTTCGTGGGCGGTAGTGATGGCTACATGCGAGCAAAACTGTTTTTGCGAGGCCGACTTCGTCGCGGTCGGGCCCGATGCCAAGCCTGAAGCTTCCGAACAGGACCACTGCGGCGGCGAATTGTGGCAGCGCGTTGTCGACTCCAACCTGGGAGAACGGGTGGGACATCTGTTGCGATGGTTTAATTACGGCCGATGATGATGCCGACACTGCGGAACTGTGCACGGATTAGGGCATTGTGAATGAAGTACGTGGCGAGAGCGATTTGGAGGACTCGATTTGTGAGAACGACGAAACTTTGGAGTCAGTGCCTCATGCAGCTTTTGCTACGAGCCTCGGCAAACGAGCACCGTTTTAAATGAACTCGAGACTGCCCTTATCGCTTCTGCTCTTCAAAACACGTGCATCGCGGGCTTTTTGGGGCAAAAAAGTTTGTTTTTTCACTCGCAACTTTTTTAAAAGCTGAGTTTCATTTACTATGAACTTCGGGATACACAGCAAACGGATGACGCGTCACGCTCAGGTTCGTTATTAGCGGGCTCGACTGTATGACAAAGGGGTGTTTAAGAGAAGTGAGGTTGGTATAAAATGAGATTAAGAAATCGAGAAAAAGAAGACATAGAAGAAGAAAAAAGGAACAAAAAACATGAAAGGATGATTCAGAAAAATGAAGAATGAACTCTTGCTGCATTCGCCAGGTAGTGGCACCTGCTTGACAGCTCTGCGGAATGGAAGGTAAAGCTTTAGGACATGGATTTAATGTAAAAATAGTAAGTTGATTGATGGTATTCAATGATCTCAATGATCAGGCAGTGTCCATACAGGGCTAAGATATACCGTGCGAAAGCGAATTTAAGTACCTCAGAGTATGCGTAAATGAGGGCGACCGGTACAAGGAGATAAGAGGCAAAATCCTCAGCAAAAGGGAAAGAGGAATGCTGGAATAATGAAGAACAGAGCATCGTGAGAATACAATAGGGAGAAGGTCGTTCAAAGTCTGTGAAAAAGTGTGATGGTTCTGGGGCTTACATTTACGAACTCAGTGGTGTGCATGAAGTGAGAGCAGAGATGCAATCGGAAATAAATGTGAATCAAATAACTGTGATGTGCCCTGCGTTGGGTGCTCATGGGAAGGTGCTCATGGAAAGATGACCAATGAGGCTGGGAAGGGCGACATCAGGTGGACAAGTTTTGGGGCGAGAGAAGCTCTGGGCGAAATGTTCAAAGAGAGGCTAAGGACTGTGAAAAAGAGCAGATGGGCAGAGAAGGTGTTGCATTATTTGTACAGCAAGAGCGTTGACACACAGATAAAGAGAACTGGAAGGCTCGCCAGCAAATATACAGCTGTGAGCAACAATATATTGCCCACAGTCATATATGTACTAGTGGGCCGCCGACTTGGTAATGTAGGGCAGGGTTACCCCTCCTAGTTGAAAAATTAACATGCAAAATTAACACAATAATTGTGTCTAGACATGTAATATACAGTCGAACCCACTCATAAATCTCGGATATAATGATGTATCGGTTACAACAACCATATTTCGGTGCACTGACAATTTTCCTATGCTACCTATTGCAACTGTGTCCACATATAGCGAACATTTTTCATAGCCTTCTGCTTTTGCAACGAACACTTCCGACATGGTCAAGGTCCAGATGGTCAAGGTGGTCCAGATGGGCATGGTGGCTCCCCAGGTCCTACAGATTATTCAAAAAGTCAAAGACCTCAAAAATCACTCATTGGTCTGGTTTCCTGCGCACCTTGGAACCATTGAGGGTGCCTCGCTCAATCCCAACGAGGAGGCGCACTCGGCTGCACGAGGTTTGACTGACCGTGTGCCGGGTAACGCGTCATCTCCTGGGCGACCTGAGCCTCTCTGCTCGTACAACGAGATATGCAAGCACCACTATCTGTCAAGAAGACTGCTGCCTCTACCACACTCCTCGCTATGCAGGGCCCAAGCTGTTACTCTCCGACTGCTACAAACAAACACTTACCCGAGCCCTGCGGCACTGCACACAATGTACCCTGAACGGTTTCCAAGCCCGGACTGCCCCCTGTGTGGTGGTTATGCGGACTTCGAGCATGTACTGTGGGGCTGCGCCTCTGCCGGTCCCCCTTTCACCCAAGAGGAAATGAAGCGACTCATTAAGGCCCAGGACCAGACCTCTTAAATCCTGGCCGTCCAGAGGGCCCGCGCGAGGGCCGTCAGGTTTAACCTGATGGTCCCCGAGTGGGCATAGCCAGGTTACGCTGAGTTTACTCGCGTCTATTGTGGACCGAATAAAGTTGTTTCACTCACTCATGGTCAAGGTAAAAATATGGCACATGCTAAGCAAAAAAAGAAAGGTTAAAACAGGCATTCTAAAGCATGTATTAGGCGTGCACCCTTGCGTGCTCGCTCCACTGCAGTTTACTCATGAAGATATCTAAACTGCAGCAAGCACAGCACGTGAATTTCGAACGCTAAGTCGCTCGCTTTAAAGCCATTTTTTCACTACCAGAACAGAAACAAGGAAAAAAAAAAAAAAGAGAAAGAAATAGGAGGTAGCATGAAAACCTGCGGTCGGCTTTCGCCCAGCGAACATTTTCTGACGTCACTCTCGGCATCTATGAGTGCGCTGACAATTAACGAAAAAATGGCTTCGCATGCAAGAAGCTATAAATACTAGAAGCAATAACTTTTACTCCCATAAATGCTCCCTGTGGCGCTCCACTCACCGACACCAAATGTGTCGCAAAAGGTGTTCCACCTTTTGGTAACAGCAGAGACCGGTTGGTCAATGATACTGACTTCCGCATGATTGCGACAGTGTTTTAACAGACAAGTATCAGAAAAGAATGAAGGCGAGATGGCAGGTGGGGATGACATGCCATTTTGACTCATTTCCGATAACCTTATAACATTCATCTGCAAATAATTAGGCTGTGCGGTACAAGCACGTCATGTTGCTGTTTGCAAGTTCGCTGCCGCGGCATCGTGCTAGACCGCTTGCGTGTTGCTTGCAAAATGCTTGTCTCCGCCATGTTGAACGAACGGGTAGCTCGCCGCACCTGAGCATGATAAAGACTGAAGTATGCACGAAAAACGCATGAACATGTGCATACATTAGACCAGTAGTTCTCATATTTCGGTCCGCGGACCCCTTAGGTCCGCGAAGCCATTTCTAAGATCCGCAAAACCCCCACCCGCTTTTTTTACATTTTAAATATTTTACCTATCCAACTCTGTTTGAGACTATGCCATGTATTGATGAACTGTCCGAAATGATGGGGGCACGTTTGTTTGATGCTTTTGATAGCAACAAAAGCCACCTGTTTCATCCTCTAGTTCTGTTAATTTACCTACATATCCCCCTTCCCTCTGCTCCAAGGGGTCCCCCATCACTTCCACCAGTTCACAAGGGGTCCCAGACACATCCATGGCTGAGAACCACTGCATTAGACTGCTAACGACTTGGCATGCCACAGCGAGAGCAGAGTAAGTGATGTACGTGCTGCATGACTACCCAGGAATGATCGGTTTCACGTGGTGGATTCGCGCTTCAGTGGGACGGGACGAGTTCATTGCGAACGTGGTTTAATTCATTCGTGAGCAAGTGGGTGTCACTTAACATGCGAAAAGACCTAACTTGTAAATGGAGCGGTTGGTAGCACCTCTTAATAAAATAACTTAAAAAAAGAGAACTGTATGGCCACTACATAGAGATTTTTATGGGCGAGCCCATATACAATGAACTAAAGACATAACGACTAGTTATCGCGACCTTTTCAAGTTATTGTGGCCTCTCCCGCTTACACTCTCTCAGTAACCATGTGATGGCGTCAGGGAATAAGATTTTGCAGTTGCACAATGAACCCACACATATCTTAGTCGGAACGCGCTGGCACGCGCTAGCATGTTCGGGCCTGCGTAAGTGGCTGTGTAAGAGGCTGTAGCTTCTCATACTTACAATCTCTCAGCAATCACGTGATGGCATCGGAGAATGAGATTCTGCAGAAGCGTGATGAACACATGTGCTCTAACAAGAGTTTGGGATGAAAAAAAGCAACAGAAACTACAGTGAATTCATGGTGCGCTCCACTTGCAAAGAGTATTAACATTGGGTAAGGTGCTTGTGATAAATGGAATTTCAAGTCAACCCATGCGCTGCTTCGCATGCTAATTGTGGTCCCCCTTGGCAGGAGATGGCGTAATTTTTACTTGTGCTGTTTGTTTATATTTGCTGTGAATCATCACTTGTCCAGTTCTCTATACTAACCATGACCTGTGAATGCAAGTCCTACCTTGAAAGCAGGGTGATGAGTAAGCCGAGCTCGGGGGTGACGTGCTTGTGGTGGCCCCGGTGTGAGAATGGCACCACCCACTACTGGGCTGGCCACCTTTATTCAGCTGCTGTTGCTGCTGCAGGGCTTTCTACAAGTGACAACAGAACATGTTTTCACTCAGCCCCTGCCGGCATATGGGCTTTGCTCGGTTTTGACAAAAACCGTTCACTTAAAATGTGCTGTACAACTACAAATCCCAATATTCAACACTACATTTGCACGTACTGAAGCAGCAACTTTTGAAAAGTACAGCCACAATAAGTACAGTAATAAATCAAGACTGAGTGGTTTTATTATTTCAAACAGTCTATAGCAGTGACTATTGCGAACTCTCACTTGAGTAGACTGACAACTAGAAAAAAAACATTCATTGTTCACTATACTGACTATGCATTAGAATATGAAATAGCATACGAAACAGCGTGGTGTCAAAGGTGCGAATTGCAATTCTTGAAACAATGCTCGCACGTCAACATATGCTAAGGGCGTAGCAGTTTGCGTCACTGCTTGTCTGACCTTCAAAAAGGTGATTCATTTTTGTTCGCATTGGTGTTTCTAAAGTGTGACAAGTAACCAGGCTGCCTGTACAGTATTGTTTTATGCACCTCCTCAAGCACAATTTTTCGCTGATACACAAAACCTTGCAGGTTGTTAAATTAAGGTTTATTAGCTGTATTTCATTTATTTATTAATTTTGAATTACCCTCAGGGCCAGAGACATTATAGAGGCATGTTTAATGGCTCTGGTGCGTGGCTAGCGTTAAAACTGAATAATAAGGAAACAAGAAATGATCTTTCGCTATGCTTCACAATTGCTTTACTCTAACATTAATAGCATCCTGCATAATGTAATAAGTCATGTCTGTGTTCTGAGAACTGGCACTTTTTCTTGAGACAAGGCTGAAACGGGCTACATCATATCTGAATGGCACCCACACACTGACCAGGAAATGACCAATTAAGTGGAGGTGCTTCAACTCTTGTGTCACTCAAATATGAAGATACCTTGATGCCATGAGAGCTTTCTCTGACGTAGCCTCACCTCACGAAGGCGCTCCTTCCTCCGAATGCGTATCCGCTGTCGCAACCGAGCAATCTCCTCATCACTCTCATCATCATCGTCCTCAGCCCCATTCAACGCTCGACTGCACCGCATCTGCTCAAACGCCGCGATGAGAGCTTCCGACACGTAGATGTGCGCATTTTCCTGCAAATACATTAGGCTCTGTAAATGGTTCATGCGGTAAAAGGTGCGAGGTAATTTTAACTGCTGAAGTACTAACACGAGAGGATATATTATCAGTGATGTAATAAACATAAAGGTATTTGACACAGCTTCTTGAGTAGCTAAAACCTGACTTTACAGCAACAAATCAGTCTTTTCAGAAAATCAATTCCAAAGTTTCATCATTAAATCTTGCACCTAAATCTCTCCGCATAACATGATAGATTCAAAGTGAGTTTTTCATATTCTGCCTACATTCACTGAACCAAATTTCCTGAAACTTCCTGACCACCTTGGAGAACAATGTACTTCGGTTTTGTCGATTAAGAAATTCATAGGCCCTAGCAGATGCCACCAAATCTATCTCGTCATGGCGAATGATGCGGCAAATTCAAAGTAGCATCGCCACCCGAAATTTCTTTTTCCATCTTTTGTTTTCCCTTATCCCATGTTTTGTGTAGTGAGATTGGTGACACATATCGGTATTGTTAAGGATGGATTTACGAATACAATAAAAAATAGTTTTTCTCTTTAGTGTTATTCATGTAGCCTGCTTCACATCCCTCAAAACAAAGCCCTGCCAATGCCAATGAATGTGGCCAAACTTCCCAAGTGACCACGCAGATGAACTCTCACAGAGAACACGCACTGCTTGCAGTCAGAGCAGAGGAATTGTTAGCTTGGCGTACAGGTGGCGCCCCTACTGAAATGCCCACTGATCTTTCTTAGATAAACCACACTAAATGTTAAATGTATATGCTTCAAACATCTCTTCTTCCGCAAACATGGCCACACTCTAAATTTGGTTTCTGTATTAATGACTCAATGAGTTGTCAAGCAGAAGCTTTGACGACTTTACGAAATCATTTAAAAGTTTTGCAGTGACATCGTTAAGTTGACAGCTGTGAGGGCACCAGGATTTCAATACATACAGAACAGTTCCTGTGGAACAAGTGAAGACGAGGCAAGCACGTATGCAGTCATCCTGCACTCACCCTGTCCAGTTCTCCGCAAGTGTTGAAGTCAGCTGATGACAGAAAACTCGTCAGACTTTGGCCTCTGTGGGGTGTGGGGAAGAAGCATTCTGTGGCAGGTGCCAGTCGACGGCCTGCAAGTGACAATAACATGCTGCTTTGCACGACTACTCTCTCCTACGGGAATCGATCAGTTCTCCTAACCTCTCCCACAATTAGCTTCCAAAACTTTGTTGAGGTTGTGGTACACACAGTCAACTAAAAATGGTCACTTGGCATTGAGACAAATACTCGAAAGCTGTGACAAACACTGCACAACAGCCACTGCCATTGAAGAAACTTTTGAGGAATTGGTTGATTGAAATAGCACAAATAGGGGTAGTACATGCTTTAACACTTTAGAGAATAAACTAATTATTAAACAATTTATAGCAATTAACCTGTATACTATTGGTATTTCACATTACCAATGTATACCAGTTATATGAATTAGGCTTAAATAATATTTGGGTCACAGTTTTTTGCAATAATGCCCATTACCTTGGCCACACTCATTACATGTTTCCTTTTTCATATTCATTTTACCACAAATGAGTTCTCTAAGAAGGTTAGGGTGGAATAAAGGTCATGACAGGATGTTGTACACAGAAGACCATAACAGGTTTATCTGAATGAAAGCTGTGTCATACAGGTCCAAGGTATCCATTCCAGACAAAGCAAAATTTTTAGGAAAAAGCAGTGGAATCTCCGTGGATATTGTGGAATCTTTGGTATGGTGAATCAATGGAATGTTTGTAGACACTCCAAGCTATATGACAAAAGTGTTATAGGTGTAGTATTCATGCTTCAGCTATCCTGTGGATTGGCATATATCTGTCAGATTGGACACCGCATGAATGAGCGGGCCAGAGAACAAGAGCTATCTTTACAAGCCAAAGAGGGAGCACATTCGCGTGTGCACTGCCAAGCACACCAGTGTGGGCCATGGCTGAATTAGATTAGCATTCTGATTGATATGTGGGGTTTAAGTCCCAAAACCACCTTATGCTTATGAGGGACATTGTAGTGGAGGACTTCGGAAATTTTGACCACCCGGGGTTCTTCAACGTGCACCCACATCTGAGCACACAGGCCTACAGCATTTTCGCCTTCATTGAAAATGCAGAGATTAAGGTTCTCGGCAGAAGCGAAGATACAGCAGCGGGGAATTACTGGGGGCTTTTCATAGCAGAAAACTGGGAGGAACTTGTATCAGCGATACATATATCGATTTCTCTCAGCCTAATGAAAAGTCATTTCTTGAAAAGTGTATTGACCGTGATGTATTGCGCGAAGGTGCGTTGCTTGGCACTTTGAGCAGAAAAAAAAGTTTCAACCGTAAGCCTTGATATAACAAACCCGGATATAACTAAATATCACTTATAACAAAGTAACTTGAGAATAGTTCGGCAGTAGATATAGTGCTGGGAATATACCTTCATAACAAATTTATGGATATAATGAACATATTTTGCTGTAAGATGAAACTTTGTTATAAAGAATTTTGAGTGTATATAACCTGCATACCATGTTGTAATAAATAAGTCGAAAGTTAAGGTTCACATTACTTCTTTTCCCTCCTTTTTTTGAAATTGTTTTGTATCAAGTGACCATAGCTTTATGGTCAATACAAAGTATGATTCATTGAACTAACTAGCTCAACAGCAAGTACTTTTGTGTTCCTGAACAATGCCTCTTCGTTTATTCACAAGAAGTTATCATACATTCATACAAACGCAGGATACCTTGGAACATAAAGTGTGCAAATGCCTGCACTTTTACCAAAGCCCCTCTGAAAGGAATGTATGCCAATGCCGCCACTACTTTCCTTTGCTATACTGGCACTCTCTACAATTACTATACTTTTGTACTTTGCTACATGGGTACCCGTTCCCTGTGACATGAATGCATGCTTAGATGCACATGTTTTCCTCGACTGCACTACCTGTTCGAGACCTGGCAGTGAACTGGCCATTCCATGCTTCCTACTGCACTCCTTCACTTATATTTTCACTGTGATGGTATTCAACCAACCAAACTGCTGCACACTCTCAAAGCGTGTGCAGCATAATAACAGCCACCCTTACAGCTCCACCAGCACTTGCACACTATCTAGAAAACGCCCCTAGTATCATCTACACTGAAACCAGTGGCCTTGACCTTGGGGTGGTTCTTCTTCAACCTGAATATACACAGACCAAGAAGCCCATCGCCTTTTCCAGTAGCTGCCTAAGCAAACCAGATGGTTGTTACCCCACTTCAGAACTCAGTGCCTTGCTTCGCAGTGGCCTGGGCCGTTGACATGTTGCATCCTTACATGCAGGCAAAGATTTTATTGTGGTTACTGACGCATTGGCGCTGCACTAGTTCCAAACAAAAAAAACTTAAATGCTGAATTTGCCTGATGGGCCCTAAATATTCAAGATTACTGCTTTATGGTGGTTCACCACATCGGTTTGCGTCATCGATGTCCAAACTGCCTTTTGTGCAACCCTGTTGTGATAAACTGCCCTGTGCTGACATCTGCAGTGCTCAACCTTGAAACTGCACAATCAAATGACACTGATATCTGCGACAGTGTGCAGCGCTTCTCCGGTGATACCAAAACAATTAGGTGCAGCCTAGAGCAGCTCTCATGGTGTCCTTTATCACTGACACACGGGAAGTGAATTTCGCGTAACAGTGACCCCACCATAGTCAATACCTTTCATGAGTCATGATGCCCCCTTCTGCTGTCCACCTAGCCAGCAGAACACCTAGGCTCCAATCAAAAAAAGTTTGAGGATCTGGCATTCCTGATGATGTCTACTATTAAAATGAGTGTACAAGCTATTAAGGAGTGTACAAAACACAGGACCGAGTGCCGAAATCACCATCTAGTGGAGAACCATCTGCTGTTGAGAGAATCGCACTGACAGAATTCGTCAAAGGAATACTTTTGACAGCAGACAGCTCACCACTAGACGGTACAATTGGCAAAACTATAAGGTCAGCAATGGTTCATATACTTTTGCTCACAAGTGTATGCATCTGCACTATTTGTCAAGCTTCCAAAGAAGTCATCATCCCACATCTTGTGCCCTTGCAACCAATCATGCCTCCCAACGAATTACTCGATGCAGTGGGCGTTGATCACAAGGGCCCATTTTTTGGCAGCAAGTTTTTTATCAACAGAATGGACAAAAAAAGTAAGCGGGTAGAAATACACACCATTCCTGAAGAAGCGTCAGATTTGTGACCTTTATTAACAAGTCCCTTACATACAAGCATGGCACGCCGAAGTTGTCGATTACCGACCAAGGCACGGCATTCATGTTCTGTGCCTTTAAAACATTCCTGTCGAGGTATGAAATACACCCCATGCCAGAGCTTCCTCTCAACTTCCACAGACAAACTGGCTTGTAGAGTGCACCAACTACACCATAAAACACATATTTTTATTCTACGTCTCTACCACACACAACTGGGATGACATTGCTGCTGCGGTTTTCACTAAGCACGTGAGCGAGTTGGTAAATTTACATGAGAAGGATGGGAAGGCTGAGCGAGAAACCAGAACCACTCAAAGCAAGTTGCCCTATTCCCTGTAACTTCCTTTTTGCAGCACTTATTCACAAAACTCTTGCGGCAACTGTTTACACGTACAAATGTGTAGTTATTTCTCCATCAGAAATTTTGAACTGCAAGGTTGTTTACTGGCCCTTTGATCCTTTTGCATGACAAAGCAAAATGTCTATTTTCAATAAACCCCGTTGAAAGTTCAGCACTGCGCGTGCCACTTGTTTTGCTCATCTTGTGTATAGAGTGCTGTTTTATATTTATATCATGGAAGGGCAGCCTTGACTGCTCCCACTGTGGGGGCGGTTGCTGCAGTACGCTATGTGTAGCTTCAGCAGCCACCTAATGTCATGGTGCTGTCTACTTTGGCAAATGATCCTGAAAAGTGTGGTGAAGTGCACTGTCTAGCTTTTCAGAAACTGATTTTTTAATCATGATGTGCGGGTTCCAGAAATGTTGGGTGGCCGCCGTCACAATTCGCCTGATAAGCATCAACTTCAGCAGATGAAGTGTCCTGTCGTGTCGCATTTTGCACAGGTTAACTGCCCTCAGCAGCTTTGCGAGGCATGGATGGCACTTGAAAGAGCGCTGTGTATTTGGAATGTAAGGTCTGACTTGCCATAAGAGATAACCTCTTTCTATTTCCTGTGGAAGTGTACAGAGTGTTATATGTCTGGTTAATATTTCCCAAGTTTTTACGTTTGATTTCTGAGAACAGTGTACCTGTACAATATTGTCACCTTTCCATCGAGCCAGGAGCTGACCATCAGTTAAATTCATGATCTGACACAGCGCCCTCGACATTGTCCGATTTACGGAGCGCCGTGACAGCGATAGGTTTATTCACAAGAGCCACAAGTTTCGCTAGTCTAACTACCACTAGAAGGTACCAGTGGCCATCTCGGTGGCCTTGTAGCCACTACCGATAATCTCAGGCTCAAGGAATGGCGAAAATTTTCGGGCTTTTTTTTTTTTTAAACAGTTAAGAATTGCAGAACATTAACCGACATCTGGCCGGCCTAAGTGTCGGCAACTGTTCAGCTTTGCACTGTTCCCTGCTTGAGCTATTCCTGCTTGGGCAAATATATGTTTTGAATATGCTCTTTGAAACCACTGCCATCCATTCATAAAACGTACTTCACCTTTCTGAATGAAGACAGAACAGTGTAAGGTGCTTCAAAGAAATTACAATGCAAATTTGTCAACAAAAAATCGAGAAAAAAACCTTATGGCTGGCATGCATTACACCAAACGAAAAACGGGCTTTCCCAAACGACAGTAGATATGTGCTGACGAGACTTTTGTGCAAATTTAGTTTGGAAGATAATGTCACTCGATGATATGCCACCCGAGAGAAGATAAAGCAAGAACACACGCCCTACCTTCGTCCAAAAAGCTCCTGCGTACACCGGTGGTCAGCTGGTCCGAAGTGGCGGAGGTGCGCAGCTGGCCCACCGATCGCGAACGAACGTGATGAGCTCGCGACGCAGTCATGCCTCTCGTCAATTCGCCCAAAATCTGTCCACCTCCATTCGCTCCAGCCGAGTTGCATGTGGAACAACAAGAGTGCACCTGCGGGAAAACTGCACGCCCCCCGTCACCACAAGAGCTAAGGTAGAGACCGGAAACCGTAACCTCTCACAGCAGAACAAAACGGCGGCGTACTGAATTGCAACAGCGCGAGGAGAGACGGCACTACAGTTACTATCATACCATTAAACGAAATATTTTCATGGTTTTCGTCTGTCGGGAAGGCAGGAAGGAATAGTTCGTCCATAAAGCGTCCACAAACCAACAAAAACTAATGTGTGTGTGTGTGCGTTTGTCTAATGATGATGATAGCCAGTGCGCCGCCGCTCTCCCATTTTTGTGCTACAGCCGAAGGTTGTTTCTGGGTTTCCGTTCTCTTAAGTGGTAGGTAATGTCTGGCACTACAGTCCTACAGGTGTTCTCTGGTCCTACAGACTACAGCTGAAAAGGTACAGCGGGTGCTGTGCATTCTTTCTGATGCTGCCACAGACATTTACAATCAACTAAAGCGGAAAGTACAGTTCCCGCTCTCGGAAGTGATCTCTGAGCCTTGGAATGGAACCGCCGGCGAAGCGTGAGCTGCTCGGGAAGGTGGCAATCGCAGTTACCGGATGCAGTGCCGTGGGCATCCTCGCAGTCGCTGCGCCTTTTTTGTCGCCTGCGCTGCGCAAAATCTGCCTGCCGTACGTGCCGGCGACCGACACTCAGGTGCGCAACGTGGTGTCTCTGCTGCAGCGACGGCCCCGATGCTCGGCCGTGGTCGACCTGGGAAGCGGCGACGGCCGCATCGTCCTCGCCGCCGCCAGACTGGGCTTCGCACGTTGCGTTGGCGTGGAGCTCAACCCGTGGCTCGTCGCCTACTCGAGGCTGCGAGCGCTGCGAACGACGAGCGCGCGCTTTGTGCGAGCCGACCTGTGGCACTTGGACCTTACGCCGTTCGACAACGTAGTCATCTTCGGCGTCCAGCAGATGATGGCCCCGCTAGAACGAAAGCTTGTGCATCAGCTCAAGCCTGGTAGTTGGGTGCTGGCATGCAGGTTTCCTTTGCCCACGCTCCCGCCAGATGAAACTTACGGCACTGGTGTCGACACGGTCTGGCTTTACAGCGTGAAGAGTGCAGCAGCACATCTCGTCGACAGATCGTAGTGTTTGGCCGTCGCTTGTTTGTGGCTCTGGCACATACCCACTTGGTGAATTGGCCAAGAAAACTTGTAGCCTATGGATATTACTGAACTTGTTCTTTTCTTGTGGTTCACACCCACTGTGGGGGATTGACCAAGGATTGAGTGGTCTCATAAAATCTTATGGAATCTTATAGATTAAATACATCACAAACTTTATATGAAGTTTTATGTGACAAACAAGAGATGACGGAGACAAGGTGCCCTACTCCACGTTGTCCTTTTCTTTTTGCATTTACCTGCATTTCTACTTTAACATCACTATTGCAGTTGTGAAAGATAGGCTGAAAGACAAAGTGAATATTTGTTTTGCCACTCAGCTAAACCTTTACAATGAGTTAATCATGGGCAACACTATCCAGGACTTCAATATAATCTTGGAATATTAAATCGGCTTATAGTTAACTGCAATAATGTCAACTATAGTGCACAAATGTATCATAGTGAAAAGCACTTTTCAAAATCCTTGTGAAATTGAGAGTTCTAAGAATTTATTCAAGCCAGGTTCCCTGAACATGTTCTGCACACCCACGCCAGGGGATTGATTCAATTAATGAGTTACTGTTTTCTTTCTTTTTCATAAATTTACAGCACAATGATCTTGAGAAGACTGTGTGGTGACATAAAGAAAGGTCACTTGGGCTGATGTCCAGTCATATAAAAATTCTGCTAATAATAAAAAGCGAAAATTAGGTATTTGTTGCATAATAGCCTTGAAAAAATGACCAAGAAATGGATTGGGGACGTTTTCAGGGCCAGAAAAAGTCAGTTTCGATCAACTTGGCCAAAAGACAAGAGGTGCTATTCCATGATCGTGATTGGTCCAAGGGGTTGCTACGACTTCTCCGATTGGCTTAAAATACAGTCAATACAGACTCTGATAGCGTTTAGTAATAAAGTTTGTGATTCACTTTTGCAACGAGCACAGTAACCGAAGGGGCACTTATGAAAGTAGTCAGTGAAGTGTCCAGCAATGGCCGTTTACATAGTTCAGCAAAACTATTTCTGGACCTTTTTAATGGGTTAAAGTTCTCAAGAAATGCACCTCATGTAAAAGCTTTTTATTAGAGCGTCAGATAAGTCTGTGGCGAGCATTTTTCTAGAGTCTTTGCCTTGTGATCTAAATGAACTAAGCTTCTTTTCATCTATGAAGGTAAAACTTTATTGCCCAAAGAAAAGTCCTGAAAGAGACACTCAAGAGAAATGATTCGATTTAGATTAATAAATTGTGTGCTAAGAACTCCAATGTTGTTAATTCCACCATCATAGGTTTATTTATGGAGGAGAAAATCAACTTCAAGGTTTCAATTCGAAATTTCTGTGCCAAAATCATCACAAATTTCAAAGTATATTTGTCGTATTTTGGCATCATTGGCTCAACAGAATTTCTTCAATCTTGGTATGTTGAGCCCATGGCTCCCTTGGAGGACACCATACTTCATTTTTACTTATTAGGAGCTACGTAGCATAGAGTTGACTTAGTGGGCAAGTCAAAATATGCAACGTAACTGAAAATGGCGAGGACGCTTCAATGTGGCATCACCATCCACGTTATCCTTTGGCGTGTTATTTTTTTTGCTTACTAAGCATCTCGCTGCAACAGCAGCAATGGAAGTGCTGCTCGAAACTGCCCCAAAAGCGAAATGCTGCTCCATGCTACTCCAAAGTGCAATATTTCCTAGTAATGCTCCAAACCTGCTCTGAAAGGATGTTGGCAAACTAAAAAGAATGAAGTTGAACCATGGGACGATTTCATGAGCCTAAGCGAAACCAAAAGCAAGCTACTCAGTGCTACTCAGTGGCGCAAATCCAGAAAAATCTCAAGGGGTGACACATATCAGACCATGGTGTCCGATTCATATTTTTAATATGGGTTGTATTTTTATTTGTATGAGAATTAAATCATGCTGTCAAATAAAATTAAAAAAAAACAGGGTTTGAGCTCGAGCAATTTCATTGTTTTATATAATCTTTTTTTTTTCACCTTGTTTTTATTTCTATAGTTCACACAGCTGAGGGACGTTTAACAGAGAAAAGATAAAAAGCCTTTTAAACAGTTGATTACGCTATACATAACTCCTAACACAATTATATCACGTGCTAAAGCTAAATCTCAAGTAGAACACTTGCAAGGGGTGTCCTCCCCAGCCTAACAACAGAAAAGCCCGAAACCCCCCCCCCCCCCCCCTCCAACCCATGATTTACACCAACTATACTGCTTGAACACTAGCTGCATACTAGTGTACGGTGTGTTTAATAATAAATATAAATATTTTAAGGCTGCTTCAAAGCACCATTTTTTCTGCTCCAGAATCTACTCCAAAAAGCAAAATGTCACTTCCATCACTGCAAGAGTGGTGTTTTTGGTATCATGAAAGAGTAGTTCACTAATATGAGAAAAATCATTTTGCTCATTAGTATTCCTTGAAAGACACTTCAATGGCTGCTTTCATAAGTGCCTCATCAATTACTGTGTTAACTGCAAAGGTGAATCATGTAAACTTTCTTAGTAGACGCTATCAGAGTCTGTATTGATGGCATTTTAAGCCAATCAGAGAAGTTGTAGCAGTCCTTTATATTGTTGGGCACCTTTATGCATTTGTCAGCGAGAGGAACAGGTAAAGAAAAGGCAGGTAGGTTAACAAGGTTGTACGTAGTTTGCTACCCTGAAATGAGGGAGAGGAAAAGGGGAGGAAAAGAGAGAAAGCAAGAAAGGAAGGAGTGATGCGTGCTCATACATGTCACGCGTTCTCCATGCATACATATTCACAACTGGGGAGTGTGTGACACCAGCAAGTTCGCAATGCAGTAGAAGCCTGTGCATTTCAATTAGTTTGCCAAATAATAAAAATCTCTATCAGCATAATATACTGGACAAGTTTTTAGTTGGTTGGGAATGCGTGAAACATGGGCACAAATGTGTGTAGTCCATCATGCAGTGGGAGGATCAGTACATTGTGTGGTACCACAGGAACAGTGAGCTAGCTCTCTGTAAACTGAAACATGGTAGGGATCAGACAGTGCACCAGATCAGTTACAACTGTGGATGTGCCATGAGAAATAAGCATGAAGTATGAAACAGATTTTGAGCAACCTTGATAATGCATTGAATTATGAGCTGATGCCGAATTGTGTGAAGCATTATTTCAGACCTGTTTACATGATTGGTGTTAGATAAAAAAGATACAGAATTTTCAGTTTATTCCAGGCAGATTTAGATCATTAATCACAAGGACTTCATTTTTCCTCATATATGGATATGAACCTTTAACATTAGCAAGTATTTGAGGGTTGATTTGATTGATATGTGGGGTTTAACGTCTCAAAACCACTATATGATTATGAGAGACGCCATAGTGGAGGGCTCCGGAAATTTCGACCACCTGTGGTTCTTTAACGTGCACCCAAATCTGAGCACACGGGCCTACATCATCTCCACCTTCATCAGAGTATCTGAAAGTGAGTCTGGCGGTCTGTACAATACTTATAAAGTGAGAAAGTTCAAAGTGACTTCGCAAAGTTACTTTAAAAGAATGGTGTTATCAAGTTTCTGTGTGGCTTGTACGTTCTTTGTTGAAAACACTTTTTATTGCTACAGGAGGCATTATATACACTCGAAGATAAATGTTATTTTCTCTAAATTTCATGTCACCCAATTTATGCTAACTAGTTTCCATTTCTGGGCATGGAGTCGGGCACCGACATCACTGCGAGAGAACATGTGGGTTCACAAAGCTGTGAGCGCGCAGTGCTGCAGTGTCTGTTATCACGCACACAAGCAACTGTGCAGGTGCCTTCAACACTCATGAAAATTTTCTAAGAGAAAATATTAGCAAGTACGTAATTGTGGTTAACACAGAGACATTTCTTAAGTACTGGGTTATCGGTCAACGGTATCGGCATGTTGTGACGCTTTGTGCAGCCACAGTACTGGGTTATTGGACAACGGTATCGGCATGTTGTGACGCTTTGTGCAGCCACATAAGACCAAACATGGCTGAAAGATTGCCTTGAAGACAAGTTCACCTCTAGATTGATGAAGAGTCTACTTGTCGAAACGTTGGCTTGCGCATACAAACACTGTAGACAGGTTTTTCTCATCACAATTATAAGTGTGTTTTTGTTTTCGTGGAGCGACTGTGGTGGAAAAATGTTTTAAAAGTCAACGCATTCAAGCCTATGCTGCTGCTGAGAATTTACACCAACAGAAAAAAGAGAATAAGTTTGGTTTCTGCAACAGCAATTCTCTGCTTCTCTTGTTCATCTAAGTGCCACCAGGTGGCCCCTCTTTCTTATATGCAGATTCTCACGTTTACGGCTATGGCAACCCGCTATGCTAATGCAAAGAAAGTGTGCAAATGAATTAAACGTCTCGTGTCTTTGCAGGTTTACATGAAGATAATCACATCATGCGAGTGTCGTCTTTAAAGACCAGGAACAGATCACACGTGAAGTTGTAGAAGCAGACTTGATTTATAAGCTTGGTGATTAACACGTTGACACCCCTCAATAAAAAGAATTTCCACACATAATGTGAGTATCTGTCCCCAGTGATATGTCAGTGCGATAAATCCTGTGTTTCTGAATAAATAAACCAGTTTGAAGTAAGTGCTCATTCGTCTCTTTGATGTCCCACAAAAATGACACATTGCTGAGAAGCTGACTCCTTGATTTCAAAACCTAAAAGCTTTCTTTATTCTAGCGGTATTAAAAACAGTCTACGCATTCCCGGACACCAATATACTCTTTCTAGGGTTCTCAACGCAGCATTTCGATTTAAGAGTGCCGATCCAAAAGTATTTAGGATTCATGACAGCAACCTGTTACGTTTCTTTTTTTCATTGCTATGGGCCAGCCACGCCAACTGGGTGCATGCACGTTATTGCAGTTTCCTTTCCCTTGTTCATTCGGGATATTAACTCTATTTCCTTTGCCCAAACCCACTCAATCATGCGTTATACAAAAGTACAAACCTCATTATACCAAAGTTGCATCCTACAAGAAAATAAGTTCGTTATATCCGAAAATTCACTACAAAAGTTATTCCCACCACTGTATATATTGCAAGACTATTTTTCACTTCGTTATAACTGATATTTAATTATATTCATGTTTGTTATACTGACGTACGAGTGTATTGCAGCGGTGCTATTAATAAACTTTGTTCCACTACCAGCTAGCGTGCCTTTGATGCTGCAGCCTGTCATAGCAGGTTACTACATTTTGAAAATGACCAATGCGGCCACAAAAAGCACTTTATTGCTTTCACCAAGCAGCTTTCATGAAGCGCGATGCTGGCTGGAACCATATCTGACGCAATGGGAAGAATTTGCATGTTGCTGCAAATTGATGAGTGGAACTTTTGAGATGGAGGGCGGCTACCATACGTATGTTTTATAGTGTCGTCCTCATTCCTTAATGTGAAACATTGAATTCCAATGCATGGCTGCCTTAGTGCAATGACTGAAAGTATGAGTACGTGACAGGGAAGTCGGTGACTGCAATGGCAAACTGCTTTTTACACAAGAATATGAAGATACTGGTTGGATAGAAATGGGGAAAATTTATTTCTGGGGCTGCATGCTCCATCTGACTGACGAGAGCCTTACTGAATGAAAGTGGAGACCTTTCTACCAGAACATTCCCGAACACTGTGTGAGGACCGGACTTTTAGATGTTGCAGAAAATAAGCAATTGACTACAATTACAATTACTTCCATTAAAATTTAATCCATTACTGTCATGAATTACAGCCCTAGAAAAATAAATGAGCAGTTACAAAAATTTAATTACTTTTGCATTATAAACAACTACACAAGGCGCTTTCAACACAAGTTGCAAGCAGCCAGAGGGAAGTACTGTCATTGACTAGAAGTCAGTAAGACTTGAACCCCACATTCAGGTTGCTCTGCGCTCACTCATATTGCAAGACGATCAAAAACACCAATGGGCAGCGTAGCGATGACTTTACGCAAGGCGACATTTTCAGTAATGACAAAATACGGTGCAATACAGTCGAACCCCTTTATAAGAGACACTGATATAAGAGACAAATGTGTATAAGAGACCCCAGTGTGCCTACAATAAAGTACGGGTTAATAAAAAAATGCATATGAGGTACACTGCTTACAAAAGACATCTCACATTAGAGACAAACAGCTGCTCAGAGCATGCCTCTTATAAAGGGGTTTAACTGTATTACTGGAGTAGTGAATTCAAGTTTCTCCCAAGCATGTTTGATTGATATTGGACATATACGAATTCCCTTGTGTATAAGAAAGGCATATGAGCTTATGTCCACTGTTATGTCAAGCGTGTGTTGTGATCGCAGCCGACTGTTATGCAGAGCTTGCAAAAGCGTCTGCACGACATAGAAATGAAGGGTCTCACATTTTTTGTCGTTTATTTTTATATGCACCTATGAATGATATAAATATTACTTGCAGGTTATTCAACACCTGCATTATCTCACTGTCTTCCTTCTGAAAAATGCTGCACGAAATGGTGGCCACAGTCGGCAACGAGAGGTTTTTCTTTTCTGCAGGCACCAAACATTTGTGCCAAGCATGCTGCGAGAGAAACCTTTATTTCTGCCCGCATACATCCTCCACCACGGCTTGCATAAAGGCACCACAAGTCCGAGCACAGCAGCGTCAACAAAAGATACAACACTATCAAGCGGGCCCAGTTGCTGCTGCTGTCAGGTGCACACGGGTGGCTCGACAACATCAACGGCAGCTAGTCTAGTTACAAGCAAATGTTAATTCCTTCCTGGAATGATAGTACGCCCACACAGCCAGCCTCAGTGGCCCCCCTGGGGACACGTGGTGGGGTCGCCTTCGAGGGGCTTCAGCTCTCGAATCTGCTTGATGAGGTAGGCCTTCTCGTCATTGAACTGCTCGTCGTCTGACCTGTCCGTGTGGAACTTGCTCAAGAAGTCCACCAGCTTGTCCTTATTGCGCAGCAGGATGTCCAGAATGGGCTTTGGCTTGTTTGGGTTGGCCACAAACACCTGCACCACCAGCGGCATGCTCTACTAACAGCCTTTTATCTATCCACCACTCCACTCACCTTGAACACGTGGAAAGCTTCAAACTGAATGTTGCGGCTCTTTTCCTTGAGCATGTTCATCATCAGCTTAAGGTTTTCTGGATTGCTGATGTAGCGTGTCATAATGCTGAAGTTGTGCCTATCCAGAAGGAGCTCGCCTAGAAGCTGTAACCAAGCAGAGCACTGGTTTCAGTTCCTATGGTACTTCCATGACAAGGCCCTCAAAGATGGTGCATAGACTTGCAGTTAATCAAGCTTTTTCAACTTCGGCTTAGGTCGGAAAAATATGAAGTTTAAATAGTCGGTTTGTGGGCAGAACTGTATTAAATAGCGATAGAATGGTCACAAAAAAACCCTACTCATTTTGCAAATTTATTATTGCGAAGACATGGCATGCATTTAACATCAGGCAAACGATGAGCAGTCACAGCGTTTACCAACAAGTGCACAAGTTGTTGCTTTAGGATATCAACAGTGTTCTTGCGCAAAAAATGTGTAAAGAATATAAGAAAAGCAGAGCTCCATGGCATTTTTGCTACCCTATGGCAAACGAAATTTTTCTACTTGTTAGGATCTCCACAAATTTAGTACAGTGTAGTAAATTGAAAAGTGCACAAATGTTATGTTTCCATCCAATCCTTGCCGCACAGAGTTGTACACTTGCACAGCACTGATACAGGCCAGCAATTCGGAAAGGCTAGCTTCATTGTAACACTTTCATTAGTGAGAGTTGCTTCCATATCATTGAAAAGATTTGTGCTTGAGCTTGAGTGGTTCTATGTTTACAATTCCAACAGCTAGTTAATTGGTGGCGTGTTCTGCAATAACAATAAACATGTTTCCAGTTACAGTGGTGCAACAGATGAAATTGTATTTAGAGAAATCTTTGAAGCAGTGAAATTTCAGAGCAAAAAGATGTAAGTTTGAAGTAGTATAAAAACAAGGCTGGCTTTCAGAAAAAAAAACATGTAATAACATGTACAAATAATGTTAATGTAGATATACTTCAAATGAATCTATGAACAGACCTGGGGACCTCTTTCTTCCGGAGATTTGTAAAGCAGCCGAAAGTGGGGTTAGGAAAAAAAACCCCCAAAAACTGAGGCACGTCTTTCTTTATAGTTTCTCAAGGAAGCAGAAATGTCATACACAGCTCTGAATGAGTGCCAATAATTAAAAAAAAAAAAAAAACACAGGTCAGCTCTGCCGCAATGCAAAAATATTATGCAGTGAAGCATACCAAAAAAATCAAAGGGTTGTTGTCAGCCTGCTACAGGACATGGCGTGGCCAGCTTGGTCCCATGATTCGCACCGTTTGTTTGGCTACTATCTTGGATTGTGCTTTTACAAAGCAGTGTTCTCGTGTTTGTTGGCAGCTACGAGAGCGACAGGTGGTTCGGGTGTTCAATATCCAGATTGAAATATCTGTAGCTTGCTTACTAGAGTTATAGATTTTGCAATCTGTGCTCATGATGTTCCATGCGTTTCCTTCTTTTGTAATCATCTTTTCATGCTACTTAGGAACACTTTAAAGTTATTGTTGGCGACATTACGAAGATTTTTTATCATGTATGATTAAATTAGCACATGTAAAAGTACGTTTTATAGGATGGATGCAATAGGTTACTTTTTAGAGTCAAGTTTAAGAGCATATGAAGAAAGACCGAAGTAGAAGACTGCTCCACCAACCTTGAGGGATTGTCGCCTTGTGACATAATTCTCAGAGTTGAGGAGGTTCTGGTAGTGAGAGAACACCTTGTCATAGTTCTGCTCCAGGAATTCCGCACAGACCATCTTGTGGCGCGTCAGAAGTTCCTGGGTCACACACAAACATGGAAGCACTTTTTGATAGCTGGGAGAGAAACTGGAAATCTAAACAACGGATCTTTCCAGCTATTGCTGCAATGCGCTCGGAGCTCATGAAGAAAACAGAGTGCCCGATACTCATGGTCTAGGCAATGCCCAGAAGGTGCTGTTCATTGCCAGTGTGATGCGATTGACGCACATTATTCTTTGCACAACATTATTGCAGCTTTGCGTGCATTTTATCCCGCAAAAATTTCTCTGTCATGATAAAGATTTGCTGCTATGCAACTTGGAGTGAGCTGATTGCAATCGCTCAGCCTTTAGTGCTTGTTTAGCATCCTCGGACTGATATCCTGAATTGTGAGCTTTTAAAGAGACCTTGTTGATAAAAATGACACCTGCAATAGCAATAACTATCCACTGGAATACACAGCACTCAATGAACACATCACACGAGATGAGAAAAAAAAAAAAACATGCGCTGACAGCCAACAGTTGTTTATTGCGCGTTAACACCAAAAATCACAAAAGGTCGATTTTTTGAAAACCACATATTCGGGTAGTATGTCTGCTTTGTAAATATCAATGTTTAATTCATCGTGAAAGTATGTAAAAAAAAATATATAACATGCTGCGGCAGCCAGCGAGTAGCCAGCGAGCATTGAAAATACCCCTAATTCGGGCGTTTGCGATTTCCCAACCACGCGCCCAGCGCCGCCGTCTTGGTCTTGTTTTGCTCGTGAATTCTTGCTTTTTTTCTTTTTGCCACCCACGACAGCAGCAACAGCGTGGCTGAGGCAGGATTGCTCATGATTGGGGGGCTCTCGAAGTTTTGAAGTCTCCCGCGGCTCGGATGCGAAGCCGCGATTAGAGGAAGCGCACGCCTGTCGAAAGAGTGGGTGATCACGAAGCTCCTATTGGCTGCTGCGTGCGATGACACATCTGTTTCCCCGGCTCGCCGTCTGCTCTGGCGTTCACTGCGCGTGCTTTGTGTGTCAAATTTACCGTCATTTCGCTCAGTTTTCACACGTGCTCTTCAATCTTTCATTGTCTTTACAGGACGATCTTTCGCTGTGTTCACGGGACGCTGATTGTTGTTCTGTCAATAACGATGGGCAGGGCAAAAAGTTTAGAACTATGCATGCATTCTGTTCAAGAAAGCGCCCAATAAAGCTTGTACACACGGTGAGGCTTGTTCATGCACCGTGCGTGTGACAGTCACATCGATGCTTATCGCGACGTCGAGATTGCAACACTATCGGCGCAACGCTCTGTCGTCACAAATGAAGCTGGTGTTTGTGTTTCGTGCTCAAGTGCACGTAATGCATTGCGCTCGCTAACTGCAGTGATTACGGCCCCAAACAGTGCGACCACGTCATCGACTGTGCATTTGCCAACATGATGCTGTGCAACCAAACATCAGCAGCTCGGCACTACGCCGGAAACCAAAGCTCAGCACTATGCCAGCAACCAACAGGCAGCGGAGAAAGACCCTTTGCGGGTGAAAAAGGCTCAAGAACAACTGCAACACAAGTAAAAAAAGCGGAAAAGAAAAAAAAAATCCTAGGGAACATTTCTAGCTACAATTAGGGGATCAAAGCATCCCGGTTGCTATTGTGTTTTATTTGCTCTGTTTGCTTTGCCTGTAAGCAATCCATGAACATGTCAACAGTCTTGGCTGTGAAAGAAGACATTTTCGGTGATCAGCACGGCCGAAAGCCAAAGTGGGTATAGATTAAAAAAAATAGGCAGTTATCTGTTGAAACCGCTGGCCATGCATTGCAATGTAAGGCAACAAAACTGACCTTGAAGGTAGAGAATGCATCCGAGGCAATGTCGAATGTAGACACCTCGACGTACTTGAAGAAGTTGTAAAATTCATCCGAGTAAAGAATGATTTTCGCTAGGGCCTCGTATCGCGCGCACTCCCTCAGCATGGTGCCGCAGTTGAGGGCGATGTCCTGCTTCTCGTATCTGGAAATTAGATGATGCTCACTATAATTATGACAACATTTCTTACACTGTACTGCACTAAACTTTACATGTACACCTGTTTGGAATAAGCTAGATTGTAACCTAACCTGCCTAAAAACGGTTTATGGCAGTATGCTTCAGAAACAAGGAGGATGGAAACAAAAAAAAGATAGATGCAAGTGCTTACATGCAAGTGCTTACATCAATGTCTATCTTTCTATGTCTGTTTCACCCTCCTTTTTGGGAAAATCTTGCAAGTACATTAGCCATGGAGTTAAAATTATGGGACTGTATCGAACCCGAGCAAACAAAATAATCCTTTACATTTAACTATTTTTTAACATGACAGAGCTTTCATGTTAACTCACAAGAAGGTTTATGAATAAATCAGACAAAAGTAGCCAAAATACCTGGTATTGTTATGCAGAAAACACTTCGCAGGATCACATACAGTTGAGCCCAGATATAACGGCCCCGCTTAAAATGAACTTTCGCTTAAAACGAACAATATCCACATGACGGCAAAAATATACATTGGTTCAATGGCACAAAATCGCACTTACAACGAATGTCTACGAGCGCAACCGATAGGTTACAGCGAACGGGGCCGGCGCTCAGCCGACTTCCCGGGAAACCACTTTCAACCACCCATCAGGCATCGGCAAGGTACCCATACATTCTTATTGTTAACCGCCGAACCTGCCTCCGCGCCCCTCTAGTTGCCGCTCTCCCCGACCGCTTTTTGTTACGCAGCCCTCCGTTCTTTGTCCTCCCACTACTCTGAGAGACCCGCATACCCGACGAGGCCCGTGTTTTCACACTGCCACTGATCTTTCAAAGACCGGTCGGCCATCTCTTCTTTTTTTGATCGGTGGTACTGTCGTTGGCTTCGCAGGCCTGGAGTGACCAGATTATTTGCCAACATCGTTGGTCATCAACTGTATCCAATCCTCTGAGTCTAGTATAGCGCAAGCGCGTACGCTACCCCGACTCTGATAAATTGAGATTCATTTTGTGTTTTAGGACCTGTTATTGCTCATTTCGCACTCGACTCAGCACGCCCTCCGCACGGGTGCGAAAGCGTGAAAACGGCTGTCAATTTGCGCGGAACGAATCGCGAAATATGGAAGTCGGTAAAACCATGCAAAACAGCCGGCGCAACAAAACGATTTTTTGACCACGACCGCCGATTCTTTGAACACCGCCGCATTCCAGGCGGCCGTGCTTCGACTTCTGCGAGCGGAGGCACTCCTTCAACATTTTTCTACGCGCGAATTGCGCGCTTCGCAAACCTTTCAAGCAAGCTACCCGACCTACCTCCTTCCGGCGTGTTTTGGTTTTCAAGGTCACCCCCTCCCCGCCGTGTCCTCCCCTCTCTTCACTCTATCACAACTCCTTGCCCTTCTCTCGCAAATCTGCTCTCCTCTTTTGATCACAACCCCTTCGCCCATCTCCACCGCTCCGCGACGCCAGCCACACTGGCTCAAGTTAGTTTCGTTTTTTGGCTACAAACGCACCCAGAGCTGTTCTACGCGTTCTGGCATGTGTGTCACGTGTGCGCATCTTGCTCGCTCTTGGTGTGCGTGTGATCCGGATGACAGACGAAAGGACTTGCACGTGTTTTCATTCTGCTCAACAAAATGTAGAAAGTGTGACTGCGTGGCTTGAGCGTAATCGGCACGTTAGGTGCCGCGTTGCAGAGCGCTTGCTTATAGCTATTGACCACCTGGCAGCCAACTTGCTGCTTTGGGCGTCCCGGTAGTAGGTTGTGGAGATGGTGTATATTTCGCGGGCGGCGGCGACGGCTACATGCGCGCGAAACTGTTTTCGCGAGGCCGAATTCGTCGATGTCGGGCCCAATGCCGAGCCTGAAGTTTCCGAACAGGATCACTTCGGCGGCGATTTGTGGCAGCATGCCGTCAACTCTGATGTGAGAGAGCAGGTGGAACACCTGTTGCGATAGTTTCATTACAACCGATGATGATGCCGACACCGCAGAACCGTGCACAGATTAGGTCATTGTGAATAAAGTACGTGGCAAGAGTGATTTGGAGGAATCTAATTGCGAGAACGACGAAACTTTGGAGCCAGTCCTTCATGCAGCTTATGCCACGGGCCTCCGTGAACAAGCACGCTGCTGTTTGAAATAAACTAGAGACCGCCCTTATCGCCTCTGCTCTTCGAAACACGTGCATCACTGACTTTTTTGGGCAAAAGAAAGTTCGTGTTTTCACTCGCAAATTTTTTAAAAGCTGTGTTTCATTTACTACGAACTTCGGGATACAGCGAACGGATGCCGCGTCAGGCTGAGGTTCGTTATAAGCGGGCTCGACTGTACACATGTTCACTCCTATGAGTGGATTTCGCATGAGCAGGCACCATGAGTCGGTGAATATTAGTGCTCGAATTTCATGTTTCAAGATAAATGTTGCTTGCGGCAAGCAATGAAGGAAATAAAATTAAACAAATATGTCCAAACTCGCTAGATAAGCTATAAAACACGGGTAGTGTGAAATTCCCCATCATGAGTTGGCATCCTTCACCCTTTTATGACCGTGACAAAATCTTGTTTTTGGGCAACCAAGAAATTTTTTTTCCTGCCACAGAAATCAACTGATGTGCAAGTGTGGGGTATCAAATTATAGATACTTATGAACCCAACTGGTTCATGAATGCTATAACGAATGGTTCATAAATCCTATAACAAACTCAAAAGTGCTGCGATAAGTATATCAGTACATAGTTTATTGTAAATGAACTCGCCCATAAACTCATTTACTTTGCAGCGAAACCATTTTCTTTTCAGTATTTTTACCGTATATACTCGCATAACGATCGCACTTATCTTTTAAAAAAAATTGACTCCAACTTCGGGATGTGATCATTACGCGGGGTTAATTTTTCGTGAAAAAATATGCTGAGCACCGCAAACGCAAAAAGTCGCTAATCAGAATTCTTACGGTAGCTTTCATGAACATAACCAAAAATAAAAGTAAATTAAAGCTTACCTTTGTAATAAAATGCGCGCATTATGCAGGAGCTACATGCATGGCACACTGCCCTTTTATTTTTTACCTCTCTGACCCCCTAACGTTCATTCAAACTCCGAAGCATCACTGGCGTCAGTGTCGTCCCCGCACGATTCCCTGTCGGAACCGGCAGTGTCTTCACTATACCACAGAGGGTCATCTTCCGTTCCGTCGAGCGCGTTGCAAATGCCAGCGACAGTCCATTTTGCCGCATGAAGCGTGTCGTCCAGCCGGAACTGGCGCGGAAGTCCTTTGTGGCTATTCCCAGCCTCCGGGAAACTGTGCACGCCTGCGTCCGTATCATGTCTAATGACACTCCATAACCGTCCTTGCGAATGTCCTTCACGTATTCGAGGACTGCCTTTTCAATGTAAGGGAACTTGCCAGATTTGGGCCCGCAGAAAGCCCATCGCGTGCTGTTAGTAGCCATGAGCATTTTGCGCTGTTTTTTCCGATATCGGATACGAATTTCGTCGACGCCGAAATGTCTGCCGGCAGCGCGGTTGCTGTGCTCTAGCGCGTAGTCAAACGCCTTCAGCTCGAACGTGACAGTAAAGCTCGCATACCGCCCCATGGTGAAATGGCGCTTCAACAGACAATCACAAACCACACCGAAAAAAAAAAAAAACAACGTGGTCTCAAGAAAAAAAAAAAAAAACATTGCTGCGGGATGAACACAGGTCGACCAACAGGCGGCCGCCGCTGTAACGGTGTGGGATGTGAAAACAAATATGGCAACTGACGGAGCGAAGCCACCGCATTTCTTTTTCTTTGAGTCAGTTATGGAGGTTGTGAGTACGTCACGCGCGTCAAAACAGTTTATTCCGTCTAAATAAGGAATGCTTTCATTTAAATCAGTAAATTTACGGCATTAGCATAGTGATGCCCACTTTCAGATAACAGAAACAATGATAGACGCGTTCAGCTAGACTTGGCACATGACATGTCGATGCGGCAAGTTCAGGGTGCGATCATTATGTGGGGGAAAAAAAAAGTCTAATTTAGACGACAAAACTTAAGGGTGCGATCATTACGCAAGTAAACACGGTATTAAAAAGTGCCAACAGCCTCTCTACTGACAAGTTAAGTCTTTCTGCATTTAGGTGACACCTGTTCGCTCACGAGTGAATTAAACCACATTTGCAATAAAGTCGCGCCGTTCCGCTGAAAAAAAAAAAAAACAGAACAAAAAACGCAGACTTATAATCGGCAATATACGGCACTTCACTGCATTTCCAACGGAGGAATTTTTTTCACTGTATTCACAAGCAGATGCATGACTGTGTGGTAGAACACCCCCTTGCCATGAAAACGACCCGAGTTCGATGCCCACTCGGACCCAGAATTTTTCATCATTTATTTTATTTGCAACTTTCTTGATTTTTCGGTCATGTAAATATGATGACTTTTCTCTCACAGCGAATGACACCAACACCGCAATTTTCGCAAAATGAGCTCTTTATTGCTATTGCATTAAAATATGAATACTACTACCTATAAAAATATAAGCCCTACCCCTTGAGGTGCAGCATCCACATATGTGGACGCAACTTGTTTTTGCCAGTTCCTCGGACTAATAATAAAAAAAAAGGTGAAGAAACAGTTCGCATAGGATCAATTGAGCCTTCTCTATAATTAACCTGTCTTGACTTGACCCCAATGTGCTTTTATGACTGCAGTCATCGCTTTGATCAAGGCACCGCTATCTTCGAAGGGTCACTCGACGTGCCACATTCCAGGACTAACTTCGTAAGTATTATTTTCCTTCGCTCAAAACTAACACAGTAAAAAACAAGCTGTGCACCCATTTTTAGCCCAAGATCTTTTTGTGCAAAAATAGGCTGCAGAACAAAATTTACTAAATAAGATTACTTAGCAAAGCTATCAAAAAGAATTCATTTCTTAATTTTCTTAAAATTCAATAACGAGTGTTTCAGAATTACGGTAGTGAAATGTAACATGTATGAAAAGTGCACCATAATTCGCCCCTGAAGGGGATAATGCCACAGTGGGTAGTTTCTCACTGCTGTGAAACAAAGGCACATGACTGCCCTTTCCTCGTAGAAGCTATGGCTTTTTTTTTAATATAAAAACCTGCCGATATTATGAGCCACCACACATCAATACATATGGTTCCTGTGCCTACACACAGAGTGTGCTTAGCCTTCAACATGGCAGAAATACACGAAGGTGGTCCCCCGATGGCTGCAGATTTTGAATAAGGGCTACAGTCGCCAACCGATTTTCTGGACTCCGAAAATTCGGACTTAATGCATATTTCGTACTTCAATGATGCACTGTTAGGGTTCCCATAGGGCTGATGCATTTTTTCGACCGATTTTTCAGACGAATTCACCCCTGAAAGTTGAATTTTTCGGACTAAATCGCTTGGTTTGAGCTGCGCCACGAACCTATGGACGCCGCCATGTTGGATTTTTTGCCGGCTTGACTAAGCTTGGCGACTTATTTTTAAAATGACTTGCCTGCCTCCGAAATTGGAAAGTGCACGTCATATTTCAGGTTTCGGAGGCCGAGTCGCACGGGACCATTTTTTCGTTTTCGGTCAGCACAGTGGTCAGCACTATCGTCATCGCACTGTACAGGGAGGAGGCGGAGTAAAGATTCTTTATTTTTCGCAGCAGTTGCTGCTTGCCAGCTTGTTCCTGTTGCCATTTAGTACGTGTTCTGTCGGGTCGTATCGAGACGTTGTGTGTGCTTTGCGGCGGCTATCTGCGTTATCGACTTTTGTGTGCTCGAGCTTGAAGTCATAGTTCCGCCATCTGTACCATAGCGAGAGCCAGGTGGTGCAAAAAAAGCGTGGGAACTATACGACCATGACGTTGGAGAAGAAAGCTGCAATTATCAAGTTAATAGAGAGTGGATGGTCCCAGCTTGATGTTGCCAAAGAATACCATCTATAGAAGCAAACGGTATCTGGCTATATAAAAACCGAACGAAGATTTTGACAGCATTTCAGAATTCATACAAGAGCCAGAAAAACGACAGCAAATGTGTTCATCCAGCCCTTGAAGATGCTCTGCAGTTGTGGTTAAAAAAAAGGGTTGGCAAAGAACCTGCTCGTGTCAGGAGATTTGTTGGAGAAAAAGACACTCAAAATAGGCATTGAGGATTTTAAATTCATTGACGGATGGCTTCGCGGCTTCAAGATGAGGTATGGAATTCTGTTCAAGAAAGTGAGCGGTGAAAGCAGAGCGGTTGATCAGACTTGTGTCCGATTACCGTGTCACGAAGTTGAGATCCTTGCTTAAAGAATACGATCCTTCGGACATCTTCAACTGTGGTGAGGCAAGACTGTTCTTTAATATGCTCCTGGACTGTACGCTAGCATTTCCGGGAGAATCATGCTCCGGCAGGAAGCTTAGCAAGAAGCACTTAACAGTGATGGTAGGTGCCAACGCCACCAGTACAGAAAAACTGCCTCTTTCTGTAATCTTTCTCGAAAGGCGAGAAATCCTAGGTGTTTTAAGGCAGTGAAGACCCTCCCTGTGGACTACGACAGGGCGTGGATCCCGCAATCTTTATTTGAAAAATACCTACGCAAACTTGACCGCAAGTTTGTGCGACAAGGCAGGAAAGACATTTTTTGTTGACAACTGTGGCGCGCACGGTAGCGTGCCGAACGTTAAGGCCATTCGGCTGGAATTTTCGCCGCCTAACACCACAAGCGTGCTACAGCCAATAGATCAAGGTGCGATCCGAAACATCAAGGCACACTACTGTGCCCGCCTGCTCAGCTGCACCGTCTTGTGCCTTGACAATGGGAAGGCCTACAAAGTTGACATTCTGGCCGCCAACCATATGTTGGCCGAAGCTTGGAAGGCGGTGAAAGCAGACACCATTGCACATTGCTTTAGGCATGCCAGGTTCGTTGCTGCCCAAGAGCCCGAGGCTGATGACCTGAACGGCATGCCGGGTTCGTTGCTGCCCAAGAGCCCGAGGCTGATGACCTGAACGTAAGTGATCTGTACAGCATCGATGGCGGGGAGGACCTAATGTGCAACCTGCGCAGTGGTGGAGTGGATGTGCCAACTACGATGACATTTAAGGACTTTGCTCGTGCGGACGATATCATTGTTTTGTGCGTGGAGCCCACAGATGAAGAAATTGTTTGCTAGGTTGTGCCGCAGCCGGAGAGCGGCTCAGATGATGACGATTATTGCCCGCAGCCGTCGGCGACGCATATCGCCACCGAGATGACGCTTTTGTCAAGCATTTACGGTGACGATGTCACCTTGGCGCAAATACCGGCGAACCAAATTGCTTCCAAGCATAGTATGAGGCAAGGCAGAATCATGGACTTTTTTTAAGCCTGCCTAATGCAATAAAGTTCATACTTTTGACAAAAACGAATTTTTCTGACTTTTTTTCGGTCCCCGCCAGGTAAAAAAATCGGTTGGCAACTGTATAGCCCAATCTCACGGTGAAATATGAAAGCTGTACCTGAATGCACACAAGTTTTTTTTTTGTGTGTGTGGAAATGTATACAATTGAGCTGCACCACCAAAATGCATAATTAATGTACTTACCCTTGAATTAGGGTAAACAGGATGTCAGGCTTGGTACAGATGTAGTCTACCGTAGGTGAACGTGTGCCTATTTGCCGTCGCAGGATGTTGTTGAAGATCTGAGCGACGTCTTTCTTGCCCTAAGAAGACAAAAAATCAGAAGCAAGCATTAGCCTTCTTGCTGCACTACCAGCACAACCCATAAGAAAGTCAAGATGTTATTTAAGATACTGGATGATAATCCACACCATTTTACAAACTCACGTCCTCAAAAACATGTTGCACTGCATGCTCAACTAAAGTGAAATACATTAGTGCACACGAGCAATCTGCACAGCAGAATACAGTTGAAGCCTGCTACAACAAACTCCACTTCAACGAAAAATTCACGGTTCTCCATCAGCAGTCCATAGGAGTCAATGCATAAATATTGTCGCCACAACGAAGACTTTTTCTCCTGCCGTACCACTTCAACAAAATTTCTCAATGCAATTCCAGGCTCAGATATTCATTGCTATACAGGAAACCCAATATTTTAACACTTCGATGCATTTTGAGAACCTGGAAATACGTCGACGAAGTCTAAAACACGCGTTGGCACCACTAGAAACCGCCGCTGTTCAGCAAGCATTGGCGCCACCATTGCTCTATAGCGATGGCAATGAGACTGCCCTGCTTTTGCTTTGCCACTGGCTTGGTTTCAAGCAGCAGACGATCCAAAGCTGAAGCTCAGTCGCTCAGTTCATGGTTTCCTTCTCGCAGCTGCTGGGTGACACCGCAGAACGATGCCTTTTCCTATTCCGATGCTTATTATCTTCGCGCTTGGCCGGTGTGGTAACTAATCAGAGCGACTGTTCGTCCACATTATCAACAAAATCAGCTAGCCACGAGTTACAGCCGCTCCACGATACCCCTCCTTTATCTCGGCGTTGTCAGATACTTTTGATGGCGGACAGCTGCTGGTGTTAACGTGTTAATGCAACTGTTTGGTTCGTTCACGAAAGCGGTTTTAGGCCTTGTTTCAATGTGCTTTTCAACACGGGCTTGCTATGCATGGGTGAAAATCACGTCGCGACGCTGCTGAGAAAGAATAGAAAGCAGCGAACATTTTTTGAATTTTGAGAATAAACATTCCTTTGTTTTACTAGCTCATATCAGCGATAGTTTTTTGCGATTTGACTACAATAAAATTTTGGCTTCAACGAAATTTTTTCCGTGCACCGTCAGTTTCATTGTAGCGGGGTTCGACTGTACGAGCAAAATTCTGGGCAGAAGTGAAATGGGGGTCCTCCCCCATTCGCTGTCGGCACAGGGCCGCCAGGTCCGTGTCTGAGCGCTGGCTTAGCGGGGCTCGTTTTGAAGCCTTCCTCGTGGTGGCCATCCCCTCAGCGGCCGCCTTTGTTCTGCGCCACGTGCATGGCACCCTTATAGTGGCACTGAAAGTGCACGATCACACGGCACATGGCGCTGAAAAAGGCGGCCGCTGAAAGGATGGCCACCATGAGGAAGGCTTCAAAACCAGCCCTGCTAAACCAGCGCTCGGACACGGACCTGGCGGCCCTGTGCCGACAGCGAATGGGGGAGGACCCCCATTTCGCCGCACTGCTGTCAGGGCTGCCACGGAGCCTCCCCCCCCCCCCCCCCCCAAGAACGCTGCAGTAGGCCAAATATATGTTTTTTTATTTCTGAAGTGTATTGTGTGTTGTTTCATTTTTTTTCTTCAGCAGCAGTTGCAGAGTGAGGCTGAGGCTAGCTGTTGCCCATTTCATGACGTCTTTGTATGCATGGGCGACGACCGGCTGCCTTTGCAGACCGGTATATAGGGTGAATTAAGGAGAGAAGGATGTAGGGATTTGAGGCGCGCCCGCGACTATTTCGCGGGCATTCCGCCGTACGGCCACACCTTTTTGCTTTTTCTGCTCTGGTAACGGCAATAGATGGCGCCACGTGCGGGCGCGGCACCCGGTATGCGCGCGCCGAGTGAGCGGTCTCCCCTCCGTGGTCGGCGCCGGGTAAGCACGTGTTTTCCTTCGTCCGCGTCCCCTTTGGGAATCGCCGGACTGTAGCCTGCCTGGGGTGGCCTCTGACACCTTGGCAGGCGTGTTTACTCGAGTGCAGCTTCGGTACCGTACGCTAAGCCCACAGCGGTGCTTACTGCTTGAAGTGGTCGTACCACACCGAGACGCACTTGCCGAAAGCCTACGCGTACGAGGTTTGCCCTAACACTCACGACCAGGCCCAGTGGCTATCGTGAGAGTGTGCAGCCTAGCCGCGAGGGACCTTTTCCCGACCGGCGTGTCAAAGCTCGCCATTGCCTGCTGCGACGTGCTGACGGTTTTCCCTTATTGTGAACGTCCGCGTGCGGGTGCCTTGGCTCCCCGCGTCCCGGGAGTGGACGTTGTACTGTTGTTTGGGGTGCCCGCAAGGGCAATAAAGTGTTGTGTATTTTTGTATTGAAACACTGTCCGTTTTTCCGCGCGGCGCTAAACGCCTTATTAGTTGAGCACGCGCGGAGCAGTGCGCTACACGCGAGTAGATGGCGGAGTCGTGGTCCTGTGGCTCGCTAAGTGTGAACCCGCGGTGATCATTCGCAGCAGTTAGTAGCGGGGTCACCATAGTGGCAAGCCTTCAAGATACACATAGGTTACGTTGCGCCGCTCTCCACATTCCACCAACTGATTTGCTACCTGTATCAGAATAGCATAGGGCACAATGAACAACTCCTGCCCCTGCATTGCCATGTAAATGTAGAATGTCTTCCTCCAAGAAGTCCCGTTCTTTGGCCTCGTCTCTGTTGTTTCGCGATACACTGGCTCTGTTCACATCATGGTAGAGTTAGAGCGTGTGAAAAGGTTAGCTGCCTGATCAATAAACTCTGCTGCAACAACCTCATCTGTGGCCGTGGAGGAAGAATAACATGACAGGGGAAGCTCAGCTGCTTTTCGTGTAGTTACCCAGCAGAGCAGCAATAGACATGACAGTGCCACTGAACGAACTGCCGCCAAACTTAGAATAACAGACCTGAACTAGTTGGTAAGTCTAAATAGACATATGCCGACTAACAACTGAAGAGTTGCGCCTATAGCCATAGCATGTAAAGCTTCTGTAGCATGCAAAAATAACAGGCATGACAAAAGCTATTACGGCAAATGCGTGTACACAGCTGGTTATGTGCTGCATTTTAATGAAGGAGCAGATATTTGATGTTTACGTACAGCAGCATACTGTTAAAGATGGCACAAGGATCCAAGAATAAGTGTACCTCGAAGTCGATCTTAGAGAGGTTCTGCACCAGCAGGAGAAGAAGGTTGGTGTTGTACAGCTCCTGTGCCAATTGGGCCACCACAATGTCCGTCTGGGGCTCGGTATCACACGTGCCGTACAGCATGTTCTTCATCATCACAAGGTGCTTGGAGACATCTTCCTGGGCCTGCATGAACCACCAATAGAGGCACTGGCAGCAAACTGGTATGCACTCAACTTTAATCAATTTACGTTGCCTCTTCACTAAGACACCAAATTTTGAGGCTACGGAAAACCTGCTGCAAGGTTCCCCTGAAGACAAACACAATCCACACAATGTGTTGGACACAGCAACCACATAGAATATATTTGAATTTGGTTTCCAATGTGTGCTTAAGTTCTCGTTATCAAGATATATGCAGATTTAAAAAAAAAAATTACATTAGAAAGCAGTGCCTCACAAAGGGTAGAAGGGAGCCCGCAAAATATGACAAAAAATGAAGAAACTACACTCGTGCACTGCCGCTAACCCACTGGGTGCGAGGCCCACCACTGCAGACGAAGGTGCTCCGATTGCTTCATCCTGCACGATAGAATAACGTGACCTCTAGTTGCTCTAGCGAAGTAAAGCAGACGATTGAATGTGCTGCTTCTAACCACAATTTCTGGCATTTTCCTCTTTGAACAGCATTGTTTTGCTTTTACTTCATGCGTGTGGATCTCTAGAGACAACAGAATCACAGTCAAAGTTTTTGGTCGCATGTTTGCTCTGAGCCACAGTGCACGACGTACGCGACGGATGCAAGCGCAAGCTTTTAAATTCATTACTACCCTGCTTTGCAAGAGTGCTGCTGGCTTTACTGCTGTCACCTGACATATTCCTTCATTATTTCCAGCTTTTGGGGTTTCCTGCTTGTAGGGGACGTCTGTAGAATAAGCCCATTCTGTGCGACTTCTTTATGATGCTTTAAACTACTAGCTTATCAATGAAGTTGTAAATGCCATGCACTGGTATTTTCACTAGATAACCAACACAGCTATTTTACCAGGTTTGAATTGGTTGATGCTTATGAAGTGTGAAAAAATGGGGACGAGGCAGAGATGCGTAACGGACAGGTGCTTGTCTTGAGTGTGTTTCTACTTCGTCCCCGAGTTTTTCCAGCTAAATAAACATAAAACTGCTATCTGGACCACTGCCCTTCTAGCCTGCTGAGCCATTAAGTGTGGAAAGCAAAATGGCCAGCTACACACAGAGCATTTACTATCACAATCACATTCTATCCAGTCGCAATCGCACTCTATTTTCCAGTCATGACTGGCTTCTTTGTGCCAACTGCAAAATGGGTACATCATTACACATTTCCACCTGATGTGGCTTGATGGTAATCTAAAATACACTGTCTGACAAGTGTAGAAAATACGTGCAGTAAGACGCAACAGATGAACCCACGAATATATCGTGATGCAGACATACTTGTACTCATGCAAAATGTCATTTTAGCTAAAACTCTGAATCAGGCATGCATGCGCATACATGTGGCTTTTGTGCGTTTGCTTCCAATCATATGTGAGAAAATGTTGTGGTTGTATGCAGCTCCAAGCATGTTGGTTGCTCCGCACAAACTGGAAGAACCACACTTGTGCTTTGTAGGGTTATGTGTACTAAAGAGGAATGTAAATTCGCTCATGCCAATTGTTTATCATGTCAACAGCAGCCAGTTCCAGAGATGAAAACCTACAATGAACGAAGTTAAGCGATGGTGATGCATTTTTTGCAGTAAAAATGTATTTATCTGCTTGAAGCCCTTGCTCAAATCACACTACAGTAGACTCGCAATGATTCGAACTCTGATAATTCATACTTTTGGTTAATTAAACAAATTTCAACTTTTCGGTTGGCCCTCTATACTTTCAATGTATTTAAAAGCTTGTTAATTCAAACTTCATCATTTGGCTAATTCATACTTTTTGCAGTCCCATACCAGAAAATTGTGTCCCACTACTATTTAAAAATTTGTGTGCTTGCATAATTCTAACAGTCTCAAATTCAAAAATAAGCACTGCAGGCCTTCAAGGAACAAGGCTTTGCTTGTAAACAAATGTTTGAGACAAATCGCACATATGGCAAACCATGACGTTTCTCAACTGGTATAGAGAGCTTTGTGCTGAAGGCACGGACCTATAGCAAAGAAGCAGTAGGCAATTCACAATTTTTTTAAAAGGTCTGATCAGCAGTAAATGGCCAATAAACTTGTTGACCTTACACCTTTGCTTCCTGCTCGTTGCATGCAGTTGGGGTTTAAAGATACTTGAAAAATTTTTAAATGCGATAAAATCTCTGCCTGATGATAATGTGTAATGTCACCTTAACCAGAGTCATCTATCTGAAAACTTTTGATAATTCAAACTTTTTCATAATTCAAACAAAATTCAGAGGTCCCTTCGAGTTTGCATAAGCAAGAGTCGTCTGTAGATGCACTACTTCGATTCGACGCAAACTGGTTGGTTGGTCAAACTTTATTGGTAGTACTGGAAGATGTGGCAAGTGCGCAATGATTCTTTACCTTTAACAAAAGCACTGAACTTGGTTTCCATGGCTTCGATATCATAGACCTTATAATACCACACTGGTAGTCAAGGTGATGTTTAAGTCACTTTGAGGAATGTAAACCTTTTTTGGAACAGCTATTTAGCAATTCACACATCTCAGTGACAAAGTCACAGTGGCACTTGAGTAATTTTGTCAGTGAAGCCCCACAGTAATAATAAAAAAGAAGACTGCGACAAAATGGCTACGGGCCGAGTGGGGCAGGCTGGAAGAGCAATGTAACCTAGCACTTCCGAGGACAGCTCTACATGGTGGCGTTACAGTATGTTTTCGCGCCCCATTGCTCTATCGGACAGAGAGAGTGTGGTGTTCCCTAGTCAGCTGCTAACAGGAATGGTTCTCTCCAATTTTGAGGTGCTTCTATATCACACGCTGAAAAACGTGCCAGCAAAAAAACTTTTTCAACTGAAACACTCAGCCACTGGCATTGACACAAGTATCACTTTATTACCTGAGGGCTACCTTTGGAGCCGAAAAAATTTCATGGACTTGAAGTGACTAAAGAAACACACTTCATGTCCTTTCGGCAGGACGCCACCAGAAGCGATATAATTTGTTATACTGAAAATTGTGTCGTATTGACTGTGAAAGTTTAACTGAAACTGGACGGAGTTTTATCCACGACTACTGTGCGACATGCTAATGAGAAGCTTCAATCTTGCAGTGTGGCTGGGACCCTTTAAGTGGTGTCCCATAGCTCACTCATGCTGCATTATTTCCTCTTCAAAACTCCCACAGATTCATTTGCTCAAATTTTGTCAGTGTTACAAAAAGAAGAAACTCGTGTTCGCATGAAAGACAAACAGTGGGGTCAGCAAAACTTGAGGAATGGCACAATGCGAAAAAGGAACACCACTTAATACACAAAACAAGACATGTTAATTTTATATATAAGGACACACTAAGCATTGTGGACACTGCTGGATAAAGCCATGGTTCATAAATCCTGTTGATTGGAGAATCCACTGCATGGGAAACATAGTTTTACACCAAGAGGTATACTCACGCGCAGTGCCTTTCCCAAAGTGGTGGGCAGCTTGCAGAGAAGGAAAAGCATGTTATCATGGGCACACGAGAGTGGATGGTGCAGGTGCATACCTTTTCAGCCTTCTTGTCACCCCGCTCCAGTGCCAGGACGGCCTCCCGAAGGACCTTGACCAGCTCGTACGGGCTCTTCTGGGACTTGCCAAACAGCGGCATGGCAGCACCGGGCACCACGTGTGCCGGCTCCGCCCACCTGCACCAACAAAAAAATGCATGTGCTCATTAACTTTGCATACATCACTGCATCAACAAAATTGATATTGGTATGCACGCAGCACGCACCCATGAACATAGTAATATCTTATATTACACATCCAGGCACTAGCCCTATTAGCAGCTTGCAGTGCATTAGACTGCAGCATAATAATCGGGACTGTGAAAGGAACTCCAAGTCACCACTCCCTGGGAAACCAGCCCAGTTGACACACGTGACAAAAGTTATTTTGCAGGTAAAATGGCTGGCAACTGATAGCCCCTTGATCGTGATGTAGCCAAAAATTTCTATGCCAGCATGCCGACTGTGGCTGAAAGCACTTGATCTTCAACAGCTCCATCCGAGTTTTGTGACAATGCATGCGTACCGCATCTAGTTAAAGCGACGCTACTGAGTGCCAGATCCACACGCGGACAAAAATGTGGTCCTTAAGTAATAAAGATAGTGATATGAACAGCACCATACCGTTTCGATTGTCTGCAAATGCAGTTTTGTGCTCTGTGTGCTCTACGGGTAGTCCAAATAGACTGGGTTGCGACCAGATGTAACTGAATTAACAAAAGATTGATGCCATTAAAAAATGCGCGAGCTGGCTGGCACAAAGGAACACATCCAAATTTTCCAAATTTCTGAACTACCGAGCTTTTATTCAATAGGTAAAGACTAAATCATCGAAGAAGTTAAAGACCCCAAAGCCGACAGGCTGCCTAATCACTAAATATTTTGCTTTGTCAACAATCTTCTGGTCTTTATCATGGGGCCCACCAAAAACACCACACACAAAACAGAAGATCTGTTCTTGAGAATCTGCAAGGTGTTCCGAGGACTGATGCTTACCAAGGAACTTTCTGACAATAATCGCATTTCCTTCATCGAAAGCTGCACCTTACTCCAGAACATGTTTGATAGATGTACGCCACTGTTTAAGGAAACTTTTACTTCCTTACAGTTTCAACTGCTCGTAGTTGGCCAAACGTGTTGTTTCTCTTGCCACCATGAATAACGCACCGATGAAGTCGCGTCCTTACCTGATTCTGCTAAGTTTTACTTTGCAAATTGACAGACTAAGAGCAGCTGGATTTTTCTAGTTTCTTTTGTGTGATCATGTGGAGACCTTATTGCACATACTTCAGAAAAGTGGTGACGTGCCTACAAAAACACACAATAAAGAAGTGTTGTTATATCATACGTCTACCAAGTGTATGACAGGATTCAGGGGAGATTCAACTCGGAAAATGCAAGTTTTTTTTTAATACTACATTATTACTGTTTTTACTTTTTTCACAAGTTTAGTTTCTCTATTTTCATGAAAAAAAATTTCAATAGGTTCCAAGTAGGTTCAAATCTTCTTTAAAGGGCCACTCACCAGGCCCCACACCAAATTTTAGATAGTGGAAGTTTCTCGGTGTCCAATGAGGAACATTTTGCCACAATAATTGTTTTAATCGGTTCATCACGAGCGGAGAGAATGGGTTTTTTTGAAGCGGTTTTTTTATCGGTTCATCACGAGCGGAGAAAACGGGTTTTTTGAAGCGGTGCGAAACAAGGATGAGAGGAGGCGAGCTCGAAACCCTTGCCGCTCCTTCGCGTAGCCTTCGCAAGCCATATCTGTTCCCCACCCTCTCAGGCATCCGACCAAGAGGTCACGTGCGCATGACGTGCCCAAACAAGTCCAACCCCCATGCAAGCGAGCGGCGTTGCTTTGTTGACCAGCATTATTTTGTGGTCTTCTGCCTGTTTCTGCAGGATGGTTTGGAAACGTTGGCTCAGACGTGGTAGAATAAATGAGCACAATGAGTGCGCAAACACGTAGGAGCATTCTACGGCGGTCGTCTGCTCGATGCGCCGACTGTGGGTACACACACGCATGCAAAACGCCGACACGTTATCCACGCATCTTGTTGCAATGCCCGGGAGAAAAATGGAAAAAAGACCCTTACATTCTCTCGTTGCGTCTCATTATTTATCTAGAGATTTAATAATCTCTTCAAGCAACAAATGACATAAACTACGCATGCCATGTTAAATAATTTTCGCCATGTCACGCGCCACTGTTTGCAACGTTAGAGCAGAGTGGTCTAAGTAGAGGGCCAACGTCGCTGCATTGCCGTGTACGTAGGGCCATTCATACGCGTACGTCATGTCCTCATTCTCTAGGCGCGCGCCTGCAGAAGGGAGGGGGAGCAGCGTTCATCCTGAAATTTGACCCATTTCCACAGCACGTAGCGTTGCGAATTTTAGCACACGTGGTCATGAACGCCTCATCTACCCATTGCGCTTGTCAGCTCGAAATTGTCAAACCTTGTGAGTGGCCCTTTAATGTGCTCACGATGCCTATTGAAAACTACAAAGCCCCGATTGTCTAGAGCCTCCTGGAAATCGCTACTTGACACTCTGTCACTGCATTTCACATGAGGTGTTCACCAAAGTCACATGCTCAAAATAACCACAAATCCCAAGCTTTCAAAACTGAAAAAATAATTTTAAAAAGCTTATGTTTGCCACAGAGGTGAGCTTTCATTTCTATATTTAAACTGCATTTTTTTTCTCAAATTGCAATTGCAGGCAACTAACTTCATGAGATTGGACATCACACTTTGGTACTACTGATGGCCAGATCGGGATGAAAATTTTCCCCCATATTAACATGAGAACAGTGCAATCATCATATTTGAAACCTGATATCACTTTTGTAATTATTATAAACCAAAAAAAAAGCAGTTAACATGGGCTGAGCATTTTAAAACTTCACATTACTAACTTTTCCTGTTCATTGAAATGCCTTATACAAACTTTCTTCTTAGTTGTTTGCACTCTACATTTAACATGGAGCAATATGAGCCATTTATAGCTCACAACCAGAGAAAAGTTTAGTGGCATAAAGTCTGTCTAAAATGAGCTATATTTTATGCATTGTCATAATGCAAAAGAAAAAACTATGCAACTTACTACAAAACTGATTACACATTTGAAATAAGCACAAAAATCTACGTAAACAAAAAAACTTACTGCTCCAGGCAACAGATTACAGAATTTTTTTTTTTTTTTTTTTCAAGCAACATCTCTTCTTTAAAAAAGCCTTTGGGGTGTGCAAGTGTCAGCTTAGTGTTATCTGCCCCAAACAAAGCTTATGGAAACGTGTAAAATGAGCAGTGAAAGGCCCGACACATGCAGCAAAACACACGTCATGTGGTTTAAGTCTTGCAAATGCGGTGTTGCGTATAGAATCCCACTTTCCTGTGGGCATGTTTACATAGGCTAAATTGACCAATGTATCAATGGTCGCTTGGGTGAATGTGCCAATTGCAGAAGAATTGCATCAAAGCATGATGTTAAAGTTGTACTGTTCACACCTTGCAAACTCTCAATGTTACGTGGCATGACAAACAAAGGTAAATGCCCCGGCTGCACAACCAAACACAGGAACAAGTTCACCGAGAGTACTTCCAACATTGTTTGCAAGATTCCTTTAAGTTGCGGGTACTAGCACACTGGCAAAATTGGCAGGGGTTTCAACGACAGGACAAAGGAACATGATTATAATGCACGTAATACGACTAGCGGTTTTCTGGTGGACCATTGCAGGCGTTGTGGCTGCTCTCCTGATTTTCGCAGCACACAGTTTTGAAAGAAGAGGGATAAGACAGAGCGTGAAATCATCCAAGCTTTTTTCATTCATCAAGCAGGTGACAAATGTGTTAGCAGGCCTTCCGTATCTTTGCCCGATGCTGAAATTATGTATCTCAGTGGTTTAGTTTGATTGCCCTTTTCCTTTGTGCCCTTGTTCCCTCGTCATGCACGCATGGGTTCCTTTAAACATTTTTTTTATTTTATTTATTTTATTTTTCACTGGTTAAAACCAGCCTTGTTATCATTCATCATGCTTTTCACCTCTTCTCAACCATGCTTTTTCAGCACATATATATGCACAGATGACGGAAATGAAAGGTCAGTTGTTAGTCAGCGCTCCTTGTCTCTAATGTCTTTCGTTGTTTGCGTCTTTGCACTGCCCCATCAAAACGAGAACTAAGGTACTTATCTTACAACAAAAGTCAGGCAGCAACATGGCCTTACACTATGCGACTTGAGGCTGTTCTTCCTCTTTTGACCAGGCTGTTGTTATTACAGAATACCGAGACCGAATTGTATGAGAAATCTACGAGGCATCACACATAGAACAGCACAGACCTAGCTGCGTCAGCATGCCGTGTTTTCCTCTAGAAAAAAAGAACTTGCATTTTCGCAAAACTGACAAATTTTAGTGTTGTCTATACCTTTCTAGTTTTAACCTCCTAAAGAGCTTTTTCAATACCATTAGACATTTAAATTACCTCAACTATTAGACCCTTCAAGGATACTTCTTTAATACTTGTCTACCTTTAGACGACCTCCTTTGCAAAGCTGCACACGGTGTTTCATTCACGTTCACACTCAAGAAAAAAGAGTTGGAACAGAGTTTGCGGGTGATCAGAATTTAAGAATTTATTGTACTGCCAATGAAAAAACTATTCACTGCCAATCATAAAGGACGCTTTTGTTTTTAGGGTGCCTGATTTAACCATAGCACAACTTCTTGTGCATGAAGATTCACAGTTGTTTGCTACTGACACCCACCTTGGCTTGTTCAATTGTCTGCACATGCCATACAATATTTCAGATGGTTCGGCAATGCTTCAGTTCGCTGTGCAAAAGAAAGGAGTGCAAGGAGTACTTGGGTGATGTACTCAGGTGCACCTACCAAGGAATACTGATTGGCTGGAGGTTGTGCTCACCATGTCTTACCTCCAACGAGTTAAAGTGATCAAGACAAAAGGGGGACCGAATTATTAAACATTTTGGTGTGAGCCTTGAAGAAAACCGACTCATGCGGTCAGCATGTTCCCCTTTGTTGGAAGCAGAGATCGTACCTACCTTAGCAGAGCCACCTTCGCAATGAACTTCACATAAAAAATAAGCATGCAAAGACAAGCTTTGAGCTTTCCAGTTCGTAGAAGCTGGAGCGCATTGGCCTGTGCCATCTACACGCTCTCCTTGGGAATAGTCGCCGGGGCTCCCCGCTTTTCAGGGGCCACATTGAACAAATGATGCGCTGGCAGCACACAACGAGACGGCCGTTGAAGAGACGGCATACAACACAAGTATTCTCCTTGCGTTCTGATCATAGACTGCCTTACGCCCCGAGTAAAGAACATGCCTAAGTGGAGTGCGTTGCATGTCGAACCTTATTTACGCTGACATCCCGTGGGCACAAGTACATAATGAAAGCATAGAGCAGCTAGTCTTACGGCGCGATTAATAATTCTCCTTAGTCAGACCCATCGATTATTTTCGACTAACACAGTGCCCTTGGTTCGGCCAACAAGAACGATAATTTTTGGAAGACTAGCCACAACACCCTTTCAGGTTCGCATTCTTCGAACTGTGCATAAATAATTGTTCTCTCGTCACCCGACGCTGGGACTCCGGAAAAGCACACACACGCCCGTTCGGGAGGCTTTTAGAAAGACAATGCCCAGTGAGCCAGGCCAAAATAGATGAGATGGCGAGCCCTGGCAGCCGTTTTAGAAAGACAACGGTAAATGACATTGGTTGTTCGGCGAGCGTGCACTTGAGGCCTAGTCCCCGTGGTAAGCCTAAGAGTATTTAGAAACTGTCGAAAGCCCGATGGACTCGGCCACGGTGTGAGGAGACCCCAGTTAGGTATCTCACCTTTGCAGTCGAGGATGACAGAGGGAAGCGAGCTCGGTTGCACTGGCGGCAGCACAGAAATCAATCACGGCTCTTCGCAAATACACGCTGAGCACCACACCATCATAACCACTGACGTAAACAGCAACGACATAGGAGCACCAACGCCTAGCCCGAGTGCGGCATTCCCAGAAAGCCACAAAGTGAAAAATTCTACTTCTTTATACTCTAGAATAAAGTAAGTTTGAAGATGTTGGCTTTATTTAGGCCAAACAACACTATGTTTTCAGTTGTAAAAAGAGCTAGCTACGGCACTGCGGCCTGCAACCAAGGAATTCCCCGAGTAGTATCAGTGGTTTCGGTTCGGTAGCAGTTTCCAAATTCATGTGCAGCGAGAAAAGTGGGCCGACGAGCACCTTGCTGGATGTCGAAGCCAGGTTCGTATCCCGCTACATATGCTCTCAGCATGGTCCTCCTTATTGTAGGTGCTTATCGTACGAAGACCGTTTTTCTTTTTCTCGCAACGGCGTCTTTCGATCGTTAAACAAAACTTCGTGCTATCGTCACTATATCGTTCTGCCAGCTGGTTTGTTCTCAAGGAGTAGCTGCTGTGGTGCTTTTTTGCCCGTGCTTTTTTTTTCCCGTTTCCAGTATAAGCAGCGGCTTAGGCCGACGATACTAGTTAAGGTCGTGCTCACTTGTCATCTTGCGAGTCGCGTCTCTTGTTGCCATCATGTTTCTAGCTGGAGGCGGAAATGTTGTAGGCCCGTGTTCTCAGATTTGGGCGCACGTTAATGAACCCCAGGTGGTCAAAATTTCCGGAGCCCTCCACTACGGCGTCTCTCATAATCATATAGTGGTTTTGGGACGTTAAACCCCACAAATCAATCAATCAATCATGTTTCTAGCAGGCCAAACCGGTTACAGCAACTGTGTCGTCGTTGGCATGCAAGTTCTAAGTTTTCTACCCGTTAAGAGCTGAGTGGGTCTGAAAGTATTCGCGTCCGAGGTATAGCGAGATGTTGGTCGCACAGTTTGCCTAGCAGTTCTTTCACCATCCTTTCAACCTGACTGGGGAAAAGGGGACCGCCAGTCACGGGGATGAAACCATTGGCAAACTGCGCTCATGAGGGGAAAACGGTGGACTGATCTCACGCCTGCCGTCATACCATGCCGAGCTAATTCGATGTTGAGTACCTCGATAGCTGCAGATGCTTCATATTGCTGGCTGATAACCTCAGGGTGGCGAGTCCACCACGCAAACGTTTGTGGTCTGCTCTGGAAGAATATATATACATTTATGCCAAGAACCTCGGATGGGCCATACGCTAAAAGTGGGGGTATATGAGTGGCTTGGCTGGATTTATGCAAGTAGTACTCTGCTCCCATTTGGCTACCATGTCACTTATTTCTCAGCCACCACCCCGAATCTCCGAGTTTTACGTTACGCCGTTTTATATTTTGACGACCTTTGTGCAGCAAAATCAGGACTGCTGCTTTGAAGGAAGTAGGCAGCTCTATGCGCAGGCTTTTGAGTAAAAGACTTTTGCAGACTCTTATCTCGTTAGCTACCCCAGCATACTTCATTGAATGCAGCGGCAGCTTAATTGTTCAACTGCATGAGGCCACATACTTTGAATGAATGAAGTAAGGGTCATGCACTCACCCTACGTGTGAGATTAGTGCCAACTCGATTCAATGGGGAAGCTGAGGGTGCATTCTTGACATCTTGTCACCAACAATTCCGCCTTATCAAGGGGAGAAAAAATCTTTGGTGGTTTCCTTGAGAGAGCATTGGCAGTTGCTATTAGTTTTCCCGGAACATACTATTTAGTGAACTGGTAGTGCATGTACTATTTTGGTCAGTGAGGGAGCATAACAAGTTCTATTCTAAAAAGAGTGGCTAGTTGTTAACAGTCCCTTTTCATGACAAAGTTTATGCTACGTAACCTTTGCATCACCATGTAGCTTCATTCTCTTTTCGACTCTACTCAGTGGCCAACATGTCGCAAGAACCAAATTATCGGCGTCCTCCTGTAGGTTGCACATTAGGCTTGTGCACGTGAAGCATGTGTAACGAACAAAGGTTTGTTACACAAGAATGTGTCCCATATACATTCTTTGAGTTTCACACAACCTGAAATAAATAGCATGGTGTTGAAACATGCGCATTGTACTCTTGGTGTCGGACAAGCTGAGCAGTCTGTGCCAAAAGAGCAAATGGGAGTGAATTAAAAAATGTGTCTGCGATAAGAACCACCGAAACAGGCTTGTAGTGTGCAACACATGTGTAATCTACTGGATCCCATTAACTTGTGCCTGCTATGTGGGACAAAGCAATAGGTGAATCGTTGAGAGGCTCAGATTTGGGTGCACGTTAAAGAACTCCAGGTGGTCGAAATTCCCGGAGCCCTCCACTATGGCATCTCTCATAATCGTATGGTGGTTTTGGGACGTTAAACCCCGCATATCAATCAATCAATCAGTCGTTGAGAGGCTAAAGGAGCACAGGAACAAAGTTGGGAGGATGGAACCCGACCAATTACTCAAGCTCACTGAAAGAGTGTAGTGCGTATGTCAACCTCTCTTTGATCAAATAAGTATTCTTGGAAAGAACAGTAACAAAATGTCAAGGCTATTAATTGAAGTGCAATTCACAGCCAAGTTTGGTAGCACATGTATCATTAAAATAGCTATCTCATTATCGGCTAAAGAAATAGAATTTTTGAGAGAGACGTGAAAGTGTCTATTACACCTATGGTTGTTCCTTTGAGCATGTGTCCTGATGTAGGGTATGTGTACTGCTGATGCTGTGAATATATCAATAAAAGTTAGCACTTTGTATGTGTGATCTTGTGTCTTTAATTTGGCCCTTCTTAGATGCACCATTTGTTTCGACCACGCAGGTATCATAAACACATGTGAGCTTGCGCTCTCCAAGCAGTAAGGAAAGGCAGTAGGTGTTACTTGAGCGAATATACAGCGTGTTTTTTATTTCTTATAAAAATGCTCCATCAGTCATGCTCCAGTCATTTTTGCACAGATACTCTACATCAAGGCAGGAGTACTTTGTTGCAACTAAAACGACTTTCATGAAACTTAGTTTAATAAATTGTTAAAATTTTAATTATTAGTATGAGGGAAGCTTTGTATATTAGGAGATTGTAGTATGTGCCAATTTATGGCACTGCAATTTTGTAGAAGTTGTAGAAATTGCACGTAATTTAAATATGCATTATAGAATGAGTTTTTAGAGGCAAATCGAAACTGATTGCACCCGGTGTTCAGAAATTACCTCTCTGTTCTGCAAACAGAACAATGCATAGATGGGGAAGGAGAAAAGGAAAGAGAGGAAGAGGGAGAAAGCAAGAAGCTTGGCGACGGGCCCCTCTGACGCCTGTGCCTTTCAAGAGATGTATGTTTTCATCATGACTGTCGGCATCTTGTCCGAGAAACGAGCGGTGCTTTGAGCATCCACTGCAATAGACTGGTCGTAGAAGCTCTACGCTTACATAGCGCATGGTATAATGCTAGGTAGTTACTTTTGATCATTGTTGTTTTTTCTTTCTCTTTCATTATCCATTTGCTTGTTTAAGTACCAAGAGACAGGAAACACATTGACGGTGTTTAGGAAGATTCTAGTGCCTCTAGCAGTTTTTACCACTTGTTAAGCTTCTTGTGTGCCTAAGTGACAGAGTAAAGGCAGAGTAGTGCTACTCGATCCAATTTAAAAAGTTTTGTGCATGCATAAAAAGACAGTCAGGGTTTGAATACAAAGAATCAAACATAGTTATTTGTTGGCTTGTGTGCATTTTCAAAACCAGCTGCACGCTGAGTGCCGTTTCATTGTCTAAGCTGCTCTATGCAGAGCCATAATAGAAGGATCTGGTGAGGATGGTGGCATTTTCGCTTATTTCTGCACTTTTGGGGCATTTGGGCTCCAAAATAATTCGCGATCCGAGTTCCCAAAATGGATTGTTGACGGCAACTTGAAAGTGTTTCGGAGGGGTGCTTCGCCAACCACTGGGCTAGAAAGCCACCACACCAACCACTGTATCGCACTTCACCAGAGGGCAGTGGTTGGGGGCACACCTCTCTCAATATAAATTCTTGCATGCGCTCCTCCGTTTAATATCTCTGTTTGTATTTAATACACTTTGTTATGCATGTGCATGCAAAGTTTTGTGGTCGTGGCATTTATATGCATTGTTGCGAGAAGAATAAAGTGGTTATCATTTAGTGCCAGTGCTTGTCTCATCTATTCTGTGCGGTCTCTCCCGGTTTATTCTGAAGTTTTCACCTTAATGCTATGTAGCAACTAGGTCTAACAGAAGTCTTATTACAGTGGTGCAAACTTTGAAACATTTAATGGCCTTAGCATATTTGCATGTTTTAGATGTGTAGATGACTTCGTCTGTCTCAAATCAGGCATAATATGTAACATTGAGGATGTCTTCTACGTATTCAAAAAAGTGCATATAGGTCTTCATTTCACTTGCAAAAACCCAGAGAAATCTAGACTACTGTGCCTTGATGTAGAAATCAAGCTTTAAACTCTCCAGAGGTGCTGGCATTATAACACTAGAGAAAAGAAAGAAGTTCCTAAGCTTAACAATGTTGCATTGCAGCGGGTTATTTGTTATGGCACTTTTACTGGAGGATCACGCTCCAATGAAGGACATTCAATTTCTGTGCCTAAGGTAAGTGCAGACCTGTGTGCAAGAGCTTTTTTCAATAGATTTGCATTTTAGCCACTGTAGAATGGGACATGCCAACTATATGTGTAATGATTTCGAAACAGGCCTATGCTAATGGTAGTAGTGTGGCTTGCAGAGCTAAGTGTGCGCAGTGACGGCGATGGCATGGAGTCCTTGCCACGAGACATTCCAGTCCCCCTGAGGAGGCGCGAGCCAAAATTTGTGCCCTATGAGCCATACAAAGCCGCGGTCACTCCCCTATGTGAGACGGACACACGCTGCAGCAGAACCCGGTTGGCGGCGCTGGAGATCCCCTTCCCCTTGCACCACCCACCTGGCAGTGGAGAGGAGCCACCTCTACTGGCAGTTGTAAGGGAGGTGCCTGAGGGCACCCCGCCCTCTCCTTCCTCCCAGGGGGCTCCACTGGAACAGCGGCTGCAGGAGGCACACCAGTGCACTCAGGACCTGCAGGAACAGCTGCGGGTTCAGGTTGAGGTAGGTAACAGCAGTGTGCTTGTGTGGCAGGGCACTTCTGTTGCTGAAATATGGCATCGGGCTCGGTCAAAGGAATACTGTGTTTCAGGATGTCCATGCCAGCACGCGAGGCACCATGTTTGCCTCAACAGATGTAAAGGCTATGCTTGACCTCTAGGCAGTCCCAAGATTCCTTCTATTCAGCGATTCCTCACCTGCGCAAACTGTGCCAAAGTGGGCCAAATGAGATTTACTACATCCTGATATTGTTGACATAAATTGTGCCAAACTGTGCCAAAGTTCCGAACTTGACAGAGTCTATCACCAGCATTTGCAATGCCAGCGTATTATAACATGGGCAGCTTGTTTTTAGGGCTGCCAAAGTAACCATTACGAATTAAGTATTGTTCCACTAAATAAACAGTGCTCACACTTCTGTTTCAAGTATGCCATGATGTCATGCACAGTACCCGCACAGTTTTGTTGTGCTAGTCGCCTAGTTAGCTAAATCATCACATCACGTTAGCATCACAAGCGGAGGCTTGTGATGTGCAAGCCGATCGGCATGGGAAAGTAGGGTAGCAATTCTTCGGTGAACATTGGCTTTTCTGGAAACACTGCTGATAGTTCATTTTTTAGCATTGCATGGCATGTATGCAATGATGTTCAGCCACAACTGCACGAGGGCCGCTAAAATATCAGTCACTACTGTTTATGGACATTATGAAGTTAAATCTGTGAATTCTAGCTAGATATACATGTGTGCGTATGTGCAGCACAATGTTCCCCAGTGCTGCAACCAGCTTATGAGATGAGTATAAACTGAGTCATGCCAATTCTTTAACTGGGTCTTTTTCAAAGACTGGTGCTGAGAAGCCCACGTCATCGAGCATGGTTCGAGGCATCCTATCATGCAATAGAACTGCTGGGGTGACCTCATGGTGGTGTGAAGAGTACATTTGTAAATGGTCTGGGCTCTGGTACTATGATGTGATGGCTTGCTGGTGTAGTAAACTTTCGTGGAGTAAAACTCAGGTAAAGTTTTTCAATGTCTGCTTATTTATTTGCCCATTTGCCTAGGGGTGGGATATTCAAGAATGCAAAAGACGAATGCCTCTCCTTTGCAGGTAGTGAAATGGGGCCCACTGTTGCAAATAATCTTTCCAGGTGGCCTTCACGGGCAAAAACACTTGATAAAAAGTCTTTGACAGTGCTCGTAGATACTGTGCTGCAAAGATATACTGCTGGCCATTTGAAATAGTAATCAGCAAGCTTTACTGCAAATCTGCTGTTGTGAGCCAAAGGCTCTAAAGCACGAACAATGTCTAGGCAAAGCTGATGTCACGATCCCTCAGGTCATTCAACAAGCTTCAACAGTGCTGGTGATGTGTGTGTAGTTTTATCTGCCCCTTGGCAGACGTGGCATTTTTTTTGCTGCCATTTTAGCTTGCTTGTTCATTGGTGGCCCACAGAACTGCTCACGAAGTCACACCTTAGTGCTCTTGGATACCCAGACGTGTGTCATGCGTGGTGCCAATAGCCACAACCCTGAGGGACAGTAGAACAACGAGGTGCTCTGCATGCAGTAGCAGGTGATCAACAAAGTAAAGTTCTGCCCAAATAGGGTGTAATGGCTTCGTACTGACTTGTTTGGCAGCCAGGAACATGGCACGAATGACTAGATGGATTTCAGGCAAACATCATTGAGGATGGCCTGCCTGAACTCCTTTGTCACACAGGCTAGCTTAATTGATCGAGACAATTCTTTCCTCCTTAGCAAGCTCCCTGATGTTGGTGCTGGCAGCGGAGAAAGTGCTGCATCTGTGACTGTGCTCTAGGACCCCTTGCGATATTTAACAATGAAATTGTATCAAAAGCAGTCGTGTACTCCAGTGAGTGATTCAGAGTGGGCATGTTCCACATTATTGTGATAACAGCAAGGACACTAGTGCCTGGTGGCCTGTTCGAAGTGTGAAATGACGACCCCAAATATACGTGTGCCATCGCTCACCTTCCCGTACAGTACTTGCATGGCAGGGGCTGTCGTTCACCGACAAAATGTTTTATCTTCATTGGTGGCAATGTGTGAGATGCGAAAGCAACTGTGCGTAGCGTGTGGCCATTATGTTGCTCCAGGACTGCTCCAAGCCCACAGTCGGATTCGTTGATTGACACAATGACTGGGAGGGCTATAATGAAGTCTTGGGACCCGGCAGCAGAAAAGCCTTGCCTCTGATAGGCTGTTGGGACCTTTAAGTGTTTTTGTGCCAGTCTTCGGCAGGCACAGAGGAGGGCCTTGTAGGTATCATGTTCTCCACAGAAGATGTGGCGGCTCTTGGCATCTTTTTCGGAATAGCCGTTGGCATGGAGTTATTTCTGCGTGAAATGAAGAGGCTCCCAGGCAGAAACACACAGCGGACAGCCCGAAACGTTTGTTTTTCTCGGACACTTCTCGGGCAGCTCCGAAGCTCTGCCCACCTGCCGGAACGCTGCTGCAAACGTGTTCGTTTTTCTCTGTCCGGCAGCTAGTGGGCTGCCTGCGGACTCGCTCTCCTGCCGAAATGATTTAGCGCTGGAAGCATGCTGGCAGCGAGCAGACGACGCGCTTTTGCATGTTTTTTTTTTCATCGCGTTATCAGTTTTTGCACATCGTCTCTGCAAAAGTTGGGCGCTCGGTCTGACGACCTGTTTAGGTTTCCTGTTTTCACATTTGTTAGACGTGCATTTCAGTTTTAGCCTTACCATGTTTAGGATGGTGTCTCCTAACACCACGGAATATATATTTTTTAATGAGATACAGATCAAAGTGTGCCCTGCCTGTAAGAACGAAGGGGTTGCCTGATGGTAGCCCCAGGTATGTGAACAAAGGTAAGACATTTTATTGTCGTGCGGGTAATTTTCCTGTTGTCTACGTTTAATCCTTGCCCTCTCGCTGTGATGAGGCTTGCTTTGGTTGTAGCTCTATTCCAGATCTGATGGTTGGTGTATGTGAATGTGACAGCCGTCAACGTCCCTGAAGACGCCTCGAGGGATGGCTTTTCACCCCTTGGCGTTGATACAGTGCACGAAATACACGCTTGTTTTGTGCAATGTCGTTACTGTCCGGCCTCGTGATCTCTCACACTGATAGCCAAGAGCACGACGAATTGCGACATACACACTCGGCTCCACTCACATCGAAATTGTCCCCAATTCCATGCATTGTAGTTTGAGTGACGAGATAGCTAGCTCACTTCAATCGGCACGGCCTTCTCAGCTTCTCAGCTGACACTTGCATTCGTTCGATGCGAGCATTGTGGATAAAAAACATACCTCTCAATTTCTTCTGCAAGATCCACAGATGTGCTCTTGGACAGTCAAAACATTTTTCTGAATTCCAGGTCTGTATAACGGAACACGGTGCCCTTCCTGGCTCATTATCCAGGCCAACAACAGGCTGATAGCGTGATAGTGTGATGCTCCCCACAAGAGCTCGCCACCATCCTCTTCAATCTCTTCAATCGTGTCGTAAGCATGCAACATCGCAACGGTCTTGTCTGCCAAAGCCCCTGTGTTTACAGGCGATGATGTAGCATACGACACAGCAAACACAGCTGCGCTTGCGTGACGATGACTGACGACGATGATGTGATGGGGGCAGCCCGAGACTGCCTGACGCTTGCCCGAGAATTTTGCCTCTCGTCACGCTAACGCATCGTTGACGTCATTTCCTGTCCATAAGGAGTCCTCAGGCTGCCGCAGGGCTGCCAGAAAAGCGAAAATCGAAGAGGCTCACCGAGGGCACCGCCAGTTTGTGGCAGTAGACTTTCTGTGACATGTTCCTGCAGGGAAATGATCGGCATCAGGTACGCACTCACTATAGGTGTAAAGTACTGCAACTAAAGTCAAGTACATGCATGCTCGAGCAAAGAAGCCTGCAGATGGGAAGAAAAAAATGTGGGTATCTTGTGAACTGCAGTTGTGCTGATTCCTGCTGCAGCCAAGGTGGTGCGGCACGAATGTTGAAAAAAAAAAAAAAAATGGTTTGTGGCTAAAGTTGACAGAACAGCTTGACTTAATCCAGTGCGTGTGAATAGTGAAAAAAAGAAATCTTTGCTTAGCTGGCGTTGTCTTCCATTTCATTACTGCAGTCCTGTTGCGGCAACTGTGCATGTTGATTTTTTTACGTTCAGGTGAACCGTGAGCTGAAAAAGTTGCTTGTGGCTTCTGTGGGTGAAGACCTGGAAGCACGAGTGCACTTTCTCAGTGAAGACAAGGCACAGCTGGCCGCAGATGTGCGGGCGTATGCACAGCGTTTGAGCCAAGGCCGAGAGGAGATTGACCGGTTGGCCATCCATGCAGATGTCTGGCGCTCAAAGTTCCTTGCTGCCAGGTACGGGAAGTTATTCCGCGCTTAGCTGCTGCACGGTTGCACAATAGATAAGCATTCTGCTCGCAGTACAACAAAGTTATACTCGCCTAGGAAAACTCAGTTAAATCATGAATAAGGTGAATCATCATGGATAAAGCACGATAAAAGCAGACAAGAGAATGCATAATGCAGTGTTCACATTCAACTCAAATTTATTGAAAAAAAAAAACGGACATATAGTACACGAACTCAGCACCTTGTGCTCAACCTGGCCTTGGTCCCTTGTAGTATGAAGGGTCAATTCCAGGTTGGTCATGAGGCGTTCAGCACGTACATGACCTTCTATATCAACACAAAAGGTCTTTTGACACTATGACTTTCCTAATGTTGTCACTTCATTGCAGTATAAAGTTGCTGACGGAAAAGGTGTCAAGCTCTGTTATAAGGGACATTAAGATGACTCCTTGCAGTTGTAGATGTCGCCACAGTTAAGCCCTTTTGTTAGGCTACTACCAGGGTGTGGCACCCCCTGTATCTTGTATGTGTGCCTATAAACACACATTCAGCCTGGTATAGAGTGGGCATACAGTGTCACCAGATAGTCCGAAGTTCCAACAATCGCTAAAGGGCGCAAAAAAATTGACACTGCCCCTAAAGAAAAAACGTAGTACTTTCCCTCAAAATTCTGCCCTCCTGAATGCAGAAGTTGATAATAAGTGCTAATAAAAACAAAACAGAGAACTTATTTGAGCAAGAAACTGCTGTTTCTTACATAATTGAAAGGTGATATTTGATTTATTGTGCATAGTACTTATGTACACTAAATTTGTTGTTTAACGATTGCAATACAGTAACAGTGATTGCACTCCTGCACCACATGTGCCAAAGTGTGCCAAATCAAATGTACTGTGCCATTCTAATAAAATAAACATAAGTTGCACCAAGCTGCATCACTGCCGGGTGTTCGGAGGTGTCGATTACAGGAAGTCGCATCACTGGCATGTAAAAAAATGTGCAGCTTGATCTTAGGGCTGCCAAAGTCACAACCATGGACCAAGAATTATTATCGTGAATAAACAGCGCTTGTGTGTGCGTTCCAATCCTTGACATGATCGCAACCCAGTTTCCATTATGCAAGTCGTCTCAGTGCAAACTGCATTCTTCACAGAGGCTCATGACGCCAAGTCTATTTGGTAGCAAAAAAGTGTTTCGACAATTGCGTTGACTGTGATGGCTATTATCTGGGATTTCATAGTGTCCGTGCAGAAAAAATCTTCCCCAAAGAGCCAAAAGTAAACGATTATCTTGGTTTGCTCACAGCTTGAGCAAAGTCGATAAGAAAGCATTTCCGAAGCAACTCTCCATTTCCTGGGAGGACGGGGGTTGCCTCGGTGGTCAAGGGACATCGGATACCTCTGTTTTGTTTGGCCTTATTCCTTTCATATTTTCATTAGTTGCCTTGCAGGAGCAGAAAGGCAAGCCGCCATTCTGCTTCTCAAGGAAAGAAGTGAAATTCGATAGAATTTAACTCTTTCTTGGAGGAAAGCCCGTGTGTAGCGCATTCCCAGAAGGATAACACGCTGAACAAGACAAGTAATAACCACCGATCAAGAACAAATTGTGCATGTGGGCATGCACTTTTGCTTTACGCAGCAACGACTGCCACCACTGCTGAAGACAATCAAATGTGTCTCTACCTTTAATCCAAATTTCATGTCGTGTGCTGCACAGCCACCATGAGCCATACTCCTCTACAGAGTGAAATGGCTCATAAAATTTTTTCACTGTGCTGCAGCACTGGCCTTATATGAAACTGAGGCAGCAGTTTTGTGGTGAGAGATAGTTAGTATTGAAGGACTGTGGCATTAGCAACAACATTATTACACATTTGTCATAAGGCATTGCATGCATCTAGTTGCACGTTTCTATTCATTTAAGGAAATGGTTGCAGGCTGTGATGAGTGGTTGTTATGTGCCACATCAGCTGCTCAGTGGAGTTGGTGTAAAGGACTCTCAGATCGTAATTTAAGTTTGCGGTTTTAGGTTCAAATAACCATGTCATGGCATCGTGACATGGCTTGCAGCATGAGGTGCAGCGTGACATCGCTTGGCTTATGGTGCTGATGGCATTAGCATTTTACAATTTTACTTCTGTCAAATTCTGCCGTATATACTATTGTTTTGCAAAAACTTCTCTGTGAAAGGCTTCGAGGTGTAAAGACAGGCTTTCAGAAACTCGTTTTCTTGTTTGCTTGAGTGGGCTTGGTATGTTTAGCAATGATTTCAGATTGCCTGCTCTAGCTGTCACTGTATTAAAACATAATAGAAGGCTGCGATTACACTGTATATGTATAGAGCTGAAACATTGTGTAACGTCGTAGGAGCGCTAAAGCTTTACCTTTACGATGGTAGTTTGTACCAAGCATTGTATTTATTAGCTTAGCCAGAGAGGTGATTCAGAGCTTGAAACCACCTAAAATCATAACATTTTGTACATACGCATGCCAAACAAATCATGCATTAACATACCGTAATTACTCGAATCTAACGCACACCTTTTTTCCGGTTAAGCGAGTTCATAAATTGCATGCGCGTTAGAATCGAGTACAAACAAAAAAATTACGGTCACTCTATTGCCATCGACAAATCCAAAATGGCTGCCCCCTACGTGCGTCGGCCATTTCTGCCTATGTGTTTCCCATGTGCGGCACTTCCTACGTGTGCTGAGGAGTTCGTCATCTAGTAGTGCATTAGCATCGACGGCGTGGAAGGGCCGACTCCAAAAACTCGAATGCACCACGATGCCGCTTTTAAAAGAAAAGTCATCGCGTGTGCAGAAACGGACGGAAATCGGGCCGCATCGCGGTCGTTCGGAGTTCCCGAAACGTGCGTGCGGGACCGGCGGAAACAAAAGCAGAAAAGACTTCAGTGGACCACAGCAGGGTCGCTTTCCGCAAATTAAAGAGCTGCTCGGCGAGTATGTGCTTGAGCAGCGAGCGGCACAGCGGCCTGTGACGACAGAACTGCTCCAAGTGCAATTAGTCTTAGAAAAAGGTCTAATGCGGAGCCAGTTTAAAGCGAGCAGGTGCTGGCTAACTAACTTTATGAAGAGGAAAGGCTTTTCCCTCCGAAGGAGAACATGCATATGCGAAAAGTTTTGCGGAGGAGTACGATGAAAAGCTTCACAGTTTTCAGAGGTTCGTCCTAAACTTGCGGCGCAACAACGGCTACCTGCTTGGGCAAATCGGGAATGCCGATCAGACGCCTCTTTACTTCGACATGCCTGGCACTACAACCGTCGAGAAGAAGGAGGCGAAGCAAGTTCGTGTGCTGACATCGGTCCACGGTAAAACTACAGTGATGGCAATGCTCTGTTACACGTCAGATGGGCACAAGCTTCGCCCGTACCTCATATTTAAATGGAAGACGCTCCCGAAAGGAGTCGTTTTTTCGAGTGGTGTGATCGTGCGGGCCAGCGAGAAAAATGGGTGCGCGTTGCAATCGATGTCTTACGTTTTTTTTTTTTTTTTCGGTGGAAATCGGGTGCGCGTTACAATCGAGGGCGCGGTAGAATCGAGTAAATACGGTACTTAAAAAGATTCCGATTTGCTCTTTCCCTTCCTCCTCATCAAAAAAAAAAAAATCTGCAATGCCCCTGATTGTGTTGTTGATGACATTGTCTTACTCTATGGAATCGTATAATAATAAAAGATTGTATAGCGAAGCAAATGGCTGTTCTGCTTTGAATGTGAAGGCAACGTTTGCGTGTCCTATAATTAAGTCAATGTTGCGTGCAGCCTGCTGGTGGACGAGCTGGCTAACTGCAAAGCCCGGCTGATGCGCCAGTGCGATGACTTTCAGGAAGCGTTGCAGTGGATGGCCAGTGAGCACAAGCAGCTTGAGGCGAACCTGACAGCCACTTGCCGGTGAGCGTTGATTTTTGCATTACTTACAGTGCCCTACCTCCATTGCATTGGGAAAGACAAGAAAAATAGTATAAGGAATCCTTATATATAACCAAGAGTGCACACTTTTGTTTTACAACTTATGTGTAAAAAGAAAAGCTTGCTACAAGCGTGATTCTTCTTTAAAAGTGTTGAAAAGTTGAAGAACTTCAGGTGCCTTTTCTCTTCTTTCATCTCGGCAAGTGGACTGGAAGCTACACATGGGGGGATAGCAAAAGACCAGAAAGCTGTCAGTGCAACTTCAGTATATTTTCTTTTTTCTTCGAATGCACTTGCTCACTTGTGGTGTGACCACGAGTGTGCTTGTGTGACTAGTGCAGTGCCGACATGTGGTGGCACACAGCGGAAAGCACTGTGACTGTGCCGTACAAGAATGCTCCATTGTGAGAAATCCTGGCCAAGCTGTGGTAGAAGCTCCAGCACAAGACGAGTGATCGACTTGGGCAAGCAGTGTATGAAACAGCATTGTTGTATTCTACATCGTGTCACCTGTCATGATACATAGAAAAGCATCTAACAGCAAACAGGCAACTTGTTGATCAAGTGCTCAGATAGTTTTTTTTTGCTTTTTTTAAAGAGACATGTATATTATTTTTTTTGTTGAAGCAGCGGCAGCCAGTGCTATAAATATTGCAGACATCCGTTTTGCTGCCCTGGGGACTTGGACAGCTAAAAATATTTTTCCAGCAAAATTAAGGGGTTATGCAGAAATGCACAGACGTTGTTATTTGAACACACCTGGAACATGCCCGAGTGCAGAATAATTAGATAATCAGCTCTATGCTAATTGCAATCAACTATTAGAGCTTGCACACAACGTATTATCTCACTGAACCACGAGAAAGGACAGCTGACTTGGCATAACTATAATGGACACTGACTGTAAACTGTTTTTTTCTCACGTGGTACCCATTACATTTTTTTTTACATGTTTTCAGAGTTGATGCATCTTCCTTCTTATTATTATCCAATGTGCATTAGATTGTTTTTTATTCTTTACTGTGGGGTATTTTGGCCAGAAGGTGAAATAAATAGAAATACTAGTCCTGAAGTGCCTTTTTGAATGAGTGTGCAGGCTGTTGGCCAAGTTGCAAGGAGAGGTGCCCAGGGGGGATCCAGCACCGTGCGATGTGTTGCAGCTGAGTGCGCAGGCACAGCGAGCAGCACGCAGCCTATGTCATCAGGTGGCAGCACGTGGCGGCAGTGCAAACCTGCGGCTTGGTCCTTCACCTGCAGTTTGTCCTACCCCAGCTGAAAGCTTTGCCCAACGTACCGATTGCGCCTACGAGGTAAGTCATTACTCACTGTCACATGAAAGTTTGTTGCATTCCTGTCTACCACTCTGCCACTACGTATACAGTCGAACTCCGCTACGACGAACGGTGCTTCAACGAAAAATTCACGATTCCCCGTCAGCGGTTCATGTCAATGCATAAATATTGCCGCCACAATGAACACTTTTTTTTCGATCGTCCCACTCTAATAAAATTTTACGATGCAATTGTAGGCTCAGATACTTATTGCTATGCAGTAAACCCAATCTTTAACATTTAGATGCGTTTTTATAGCCTGAAAATGCATCAACAAAGTCCAAAGGCACGTTGGCACCACCAGAAATCGCCGCTAACCGCCGCTGTTCAGCAAGCATGGGCGCTGCCATTACTTGATAGGGATGGCAATGACACTGCCCCACTTTTGTTTTGCCACTGGCTTGCTTTCGAGCCGCAGACGATCCGAAGCTGAAGCTCAGTCGCTCAGTTCATGGTTTCCTTTTTGGAGCTGCTGGGTGCAACCGCGGCACGATGCCTTTTCAGATTCCGATGCTTATTATTATGTTCACGCTTGGCTGGTGTGGTAACTAATCAGAGTGGCTGTTCATCCGCATTATCAACAAAATCAGCTAGCCGCGAGTTATAGATGATAAGAATGACATAGAATAATGCAAAAGTTGCCGCTCCAGGATACCCCTCCTTTATCTCGGCGTTGTCAGATACTTTTGACGGCAGACAGCTGCTGGTGTTAACATGTTAATGCAACTGTTTGGTTCATTCACAAAAGCGGTTTTAGTCGTTGTTTCAGCATGCTTTTCACTATGGCCTCGCTGTGCATGGGTGAGAATCACGTCATGACGCTGCTGGGAAACAATAGAAAGCAGCGGACATTTTTTCAATGTTCAGAATGAACGTTCCTTTGTTTTTGTAGCTCAAATCAGCTATATTTTTTTTCCGATTTCTCTACAAACAATTTTTTTCCACGCCCCGTCAGTTTCGTTGTAGCGGGGTTCGACTGTATAGCATTCAGTTTTATGACTAGAGTATGAGGTAGGGCATGTCGGTAATGCATAACTGTTCATGTGCAAAAATTTGGCACAAGACAAAGTAGGTGATAAAGACGAGCACTAACTTTCATTCAAGTTTATTTTGGAGAGCAAACATGTACTACATCTCGAATCAAAAAGGTGGCACCTTGAACTTGACCCATATTTCACAAAAAAAAAAAAAAGGAATTAGTATTTTAGATGCAGCAAGTTGTGTTCTGTCCCATGCCATACCTTTTTTTTCTGACTTGCTGTGTGCTAAAGGTTTTTTTTTTATCTGAAAGATGTCCGAAAGAATTGCGAGTTATGTATAATTGCAATAACGCCATCTATAGTATCCCTTAAGTGTTAAATTGAAAAATTTCTGCTTGTACGATCAGTGTTCCTTGAAGGGCCTTTGAAAATATGCATTGTGTCATTTAAGGGGGGACGCGGCACTTCGGGACCGAAAATCAGCCAAAAAATCGAGTTTTCGCGGACCTTCTTTTCGCGTTCCCGACATCATTGCGCACCTATTTACAAAATTTCATAGCCGAATACCATCAACTTTTATCGTTATTCAACTTTAAAAAACCGAAAACGGGCGTCCTGCCCTTTAAATTGAGGGCGAATAGCGCAGGTTTCGGCTCTACGATACGCGGGAACTACGCGCTCGATCGGCGCCATTTTGGTCTTGTTTGAAAGAACGCGTTTTCAGCTGTTTTTTTTATTCAGTAAGCAACATTGAGCGTTTCCCCGGCTCGAAAAACGGGGCCTCAAAGACGAAGAGCCGCGCTCACTGCCATTGTCTAAACGGCGCACGTGACTGAAATGGCGGCTTTCCGGTTGGCTGGAAGCTCGCGGCTTGCGCCTGCATACGCGACCCGACGCCATTTTGAAAGGGTTACCGCTGTGACGCCTCGAAATCGGCAGAGCACTCTGAAGCTTCTGATCGTATCGCCATGCCTGGAAACGCAAAAAAGTATCGGACCGTGCACGCATTTGGTCGCAGGAAACGCAAAGGTCGTGGGAGAAAGTCTACGAAGTCATCAGAGCCCTTGGTTGACTCCGACGAACGATGTGTCGACGCTCCGCGGCCGTTCAGCGATGGTGCGACCGAGCGCGTTGCCTCCGACGACGATGACGGTGAAGCGAACTCCGGACGACTACGAATCGACGCCAAGGTGGTGACAAACGCCGAAGTTGAAGAAAATCATGCCCGGGAGAAAGCGACGCTCGACCGGCTTTCATCGGCGCCAGCAACTGCACGGAAAATTGACTTTTTCACCGCGAGTTGTAGCGAGGCAACCGCACAGGACTCGGACCACGCTGCTCCTTATCTGCTTATGCATCTAGATATCCTAAATGCGATAATGGGTGCCTTGTGTTGCAAAGCCTGCCACGGACCGGCTACGATCGTCAGAGGGGATCGGGACTACGGACTTGCCGTGAAAGTGCTAGTGCAGTGTGAAAGGTGCGGCGAGATCGCGAATGAATGGACTTCGCCCCGCGCGAACGGCACGAAAACGTGCAATCCGTTTGAAGTAAATCTTCTCGCTTCGAGGGCGATGGTGGCTACCGGCAACGGCCAAACGAAAATGAACGATATTTTCGCAACAATGGGCATCTCACACCATGGTATGCACCACAAGACGTTTCAGCGGCATTTGAAGAACACGCTGGCACCCGCTGCAACGCGAGCGGCTGAGTCCGCTATGAGCGAATGTGCGCAAAAGGGTAGAACAATTTATGATGACTTGTGCTTCGGCCACCGAGGCAATATTGCTGTTAGCTACGACGGCACGTGGAAGACGCGAGGCCATTCTTCCCACATCGGCGTGGGCACAGTTATCGAATTATTTAGTGGCTACGTGTTGGACTACGTCGTTCTTTCCAACTTTTGCCTAGGCTGCGAGGTGGGCCCAAAGCCTAGTAGTGAGGGCTATCAAGAATGGAAGGCTAACCACAAATGCCAAAAAAATACGAACAGCAAAGCGGGGCAAATGGAAGTGGAGGCGGCTCTAATTCTATTTCAGAGGTCGCTTGAACGCCATGGCCTGCGCTACACAACTATGCTGTCTGATGGAGACTCTAGGACATTTTGCGCCATACAAGACGCCAAGGTGTATGGTTACATTGACGTGCAGAAGGAAGACTGTATTAATCATGTACAGAAACGGATGGGCACCGCATTGAGAAACCTGGTGCAGAAACAAAAGTGCGATGGGAAAAGAGGCCTTGGTGGGAAAGGCAGGCTCACAGGTGAGCTGATCACCAGGCTGAGCACATATTATGGCCGGGCTCTGAAATCGCATGAAGGTGACGTGGGCGAGATGCAAAAGGCTGTGATGGCCACATACCGCCACGTCACCTCCACTGATGAATGCTCGGACCACAGTCTGTGCCCAGCTGGTGAAACTTCATGGTGTCGGCACAATGCCGCAAAAGCAAAGGGTGAGCCCGACCCCAGGCATGCCTACAATCTACCGAAAGACGTGGCAGAGGCATTACTACCGGTTTATACCCGGCTTTCGGAAAGAGCCCTGCTTCAGAGGTGCGAACGCGGCAAAACGCAGAACTCCAACGAGAGCCTACATTCGGTAATCTGGAGTTTGGCCCCCAAGGAGCACCATGCGTCCCTGTTCGCTGTTGAAGCAGCTGTTGCAGAAGCAGTGCTGCGCTTCAACACGGGCAATTTGAATTCTGCAACGGCAATCTTAGGTGCAATGGACATGAATGCGACAAGTACTGGTGCCAGGAGAGCGAGAGAAAAAGACCACCGTCGCAGCATTGTCTCCAACAAGAAAAGAACAGCCACATTGGAACTCCGGAAGCTAGTGAAGAGGAGGCATGAGCACAGAATGCATTCAGACTATGCTTCTGGTGCGTTTTGAGGTTGTCTTGTTGCATCTTCTGCAATAAAAATGTGTGCCCACGTTTTTTCTCGATTTCTCAAAACGACAATTTTCATGTGCTTCCCATTATGCCGGAGCAATATCTCTTGTTCTATCTGGGTTATCATTACGATTTCTTTTTTGTTTCGAAGATAAATGCAGGGGATGTGTCGTAAAGTAAGTTTTATTGTAATAATTTTTGGAGAAAATTCTCTAAATGGATCTTTTGTTTCAAGTGTAGATGGGGAAATTTTTCATGTCATATTCAACATCCCACAACTTTGCTTCGAAATAGCCCAGAACAATGATTTATACTTTATTGCACACTGTGAACATACCGAATTGGTTCTATAGGTTGCACATCAATATCCAAGTTACAGTTAATTAGCTAATTAGGCCTTAAGTGAAAAAATCACAGTTCATTATATCTTTAAAACTAATTGTCACAGCAAAAAAAGAATTAGATTTTTGAAATCAGCAGTAAAATCTACATAGGCTCTCCAAATTTGACTGAGGTACTCGCAAAAATAAAAGAGTTTTTGGAAGGTGTAGCATCCCTCCTTAACATAGCCACGCAGCTGGCTACACGAGCTGCAGTGCAGAAACATCGGGAAACTGCTTTACTAACATCCAGAACAGCGATAATTCTTACTCTTGTTCACTTATAGGGCGTTTGACTGCGACAAAATCGTGTACCATGTGTGTGATCAATACCACATGTTTTTGAGACCACAGGAACAATTGTAGCACTCCTTTTGATGTGATACCGGACTCGAGTATAAGTAGATATGCCCCATGTTGGCTAATTTGTGGCTGCAGTCCACGGTTCTTAGGCACACCAACGAACAACAGTTTGTCATCGACATTCGTGCTTGTTTTCGCAGCACAGAACTTGACTGCTGTGATTGATTTTCTCTTGCAGACGCTGAAGCGCTCGTTCACCTCAAGCAGTGCTCACTCTGCTCTAGAGTCCAGTCTCTCTTCTAGTAGCGAATTAGTGGCCCATCATGGTAGCACGATAGCATGTTGCCGTCACTGCTCTGGTCACCTGGAGACTGTCTGACAACTGGAATGATTGAGCCACATGCTGACTTTTGGGGGTGCACCGAGTACAAGTATTGAACACATTGTGCCAATTATGATGCTGCCAGAGATGTTTTAAACTTTCAAAATTTCATCAATAAATAGTTTTTTATATATGGGTTTTACTAAATTGTCAAAGGTGTAACGTGCCTGTTGCTGTCTAGAACCGGCAGGGACGACTGCAATTTCAAGGTCGCTTTTCACGAGCCAATTGACGCAGTTCTTCTGTTGCCAAAGCACTCGGTGGCATTGTCAAAGCAGTAATTTGCCGGTTGTTGTGTAGAATCGGTAGCGACTATTGCCACAAAACGTGTTTGTCGAGGAGCAGTTCATTCAGAATGATGACTCACTGCTGCAAGCTTTATGATTGAGACATCTACTACTCTGAAAGTGTGCTGGTATATTCGTTAGAAAGGGGGTGATATGTATGCATGTGCTTTTACACTTCCCCCATTGGTGCTGGTGAGTACCGATTTCACTTAAGTAGAATAATGCTATCAAATTGATCCTTTGCTTTTGATCTTCTCACAAAATTTATTAAAATTAAACCACTGTTATTACTGTTTTGTGTTCTTGTTACATAAGCAACAGGGTGATAAATTGAAGAAAATGTGGTTTCTTCTCAGTCTTGACGCACTCAGTTTCACTTTAGGTTCAACACACCGGACCAGTATTACAGGACCAGTGTTACAATTCTAAATGCTCCAAAATGGTGTTCAAGTGGCCTTGTTGGCACATACACAGTTTTTCAAACAGTGCAGAAATGTTGCGGCAATATTGGGTGTATGTGCCTCAAAAGCAGCTACAAAAAGAAGATAAGGTCCTAAAAAAAGCATTGTAATGTCTAAATTACAAGCAACACTGTTCTGTCAGTCCACGAGCATTAGTACATATGCGAGTGCGGTGCAGGCGTGTGTTGCAGGACTGACATCTTCGTTATCGCGATTACTGCTGGTATAACAGACAGCTAACTTCTGTTCACTCTTTACTCTTTCCACGTACCTATTCAGGCCAGTAAATTTCATTCATGCGCAAGCCTAGGTGTCATGCTACATCTGCTGAAGCCACCACAACTTGTTCCCCATGTACTCACTAATGTCTCGTAAATGTATGGGTAGCATAGCTTCATCGTGAACAGCACATAACTGGCAAAGAAGGCGCGCAATCTTCACACTTCCTTGTCCGCACCAGCTAGGCTGCAGACCTCGTGTGTGGAACATGGAACGGGGAAATTCCAAACAGCGTGCACTTTGCCAAGGTCACGTTGACTCTAGTAGCGTAAACTAGGTGGCCAAGCAGGTTGATTTGTCGGCGCCCAAACGTGCTCTTCGATGAATTGAACTGGAGGCCGGGACAGTAAGAAACGTCAAGAATGGCCGACATACGAGGGATGTGGCTTTCAAAGGTGGGCGAGAGAACGATGACATCGTCTGTACAGCAAAGGCAGGTTGGCATTTTAAAACCGCGTAGGAGAGTATCATGCGTTGAAAAGTTGCAGGAGCATTGCTCAGCCCAAATGGCATGGAGTGATCAATGCCGTCTTCTCGTAGAAGATCAAGCGAGAAGAAGTACTTGGCACCGTGGAGGCAGTCGAGCACGTTGTGGATTCAAGGTAAAAGATAGACGTCCTTCTTGGTGATTCCGTTGAGATGGCGATAGCTGGTGCAAAAGCGCTAACTGTTCTTTTTAACTAGCACCACAGGTAACCCCAAAGACTGGATGAAGGTTCTACGACATCTTTTACGAGCATTTTCTCAACCTCCTCCTGAATAACTTGGCACTCAGCGTGCAACGCACGGGGCTACAACAGGGCATTTGTGAAGAGGACTGGCATCCCCTTGATGTCAATACAGTGGGCCGCGATGCTTAGTCTAGGGAACGGTATGAGCACTGCACAGGCTCGGGCCTACCCGAAAACCCGGGACAGGTAAAGTAGTTTTCACAGAGGGCCTGGAAAGCTCCCAGCAAAGAAAAAGGTGGCGGCGGAGGGCTGTCAAAGGGGCTGCAGTGCAGGCTCTCACTCAAGACCCGGAGGTCAGAGCTTGGGAAGTTGCAGCGAGACGCCAGCGCCGGCAGCAAGCACAAGTCACCGACCCAGAGACGAGCCGCTTCCACTGCATGAGCCCTTGGGCTCATGCAGTGGAAGCGGCACGTACACAGAGAAGGTGATTCTGCACTATGAAACAATACAAACACGCCCTCTTTGCAATCGCCAGAGACTTTAAAGTGGACATCATGAACAACGACTGGCTAGTTCAACACATAGTGTTCCATTACACTCTCCGGTGCGTACCACGTGATTAGAAGCGTCCCACCACCCTCAGGGGAGCTTGAATCAACTTTGACTTCTCGAACTTGGTTTCTTAAGTCATATATGATAAAACAAAATCATGGAGCCTCTCCCCCCCCTTCTTGTGTTACGTGAAACAATAGAGCTCTTGAACAAACATCATGCCATATATGAAAAATGAAACATTGCGTATCTTCTGTATCACACATCATCACCGTGCTTGTGTCAGACCTTCCTATGATCACGGCAGCAAAATGTACAGAGGATTCACAGTTTATCAGATTCACCTCCAGAGCTTTGCCCACTCATCATCCACTTCGTGGAAATGGTGGGATTTTTAGAGAGCAGTTCCGAGCTATGCTGTCTAAGCACTGAGAAACTCATTCGCATGTTTATTACCGAACTTGCCAAGCTACCATTACAATAAAGTAATATTCAACTACAGAGGTCTTTCACAAGCAATGCAGAATTTTTCAAGACGGGGGGGGGGGGGAGTGGGTGGTTTATTCATACTATGCTCATGCGTGCGTGTGAATGTGCACCTGTAATATACGCAAGCAAAATTGTAAAAAAAGCTAGCCTACTAGTCTAATTTCTGGCATGAATATACTCGTGATTATAATGACGCTTCGTTTACCAATCTGATAAAAAGAAGGATGAAAACGGCGATTGACGGTGGGTGCGAGCTGGCAACCGGCCCGCTGTCTAGAAAAGTCACAGTTTTGCCGCGAGGGCGAAGCAATGAATGCGATAGCAACAACTTGGGATGTCACGCTGAGAATGGCTAACAGATCAAAAAGTGCAGTTGCTGCTCACGCGAAATGACGCACGAAAACACACACAGGACGAGAGCTAACTAACAACGTTTACAGCTTGACGCTTAACGCGCTGTTTAAACAGAAAAGACGCACGATACCTAATCACAGGCGAGTGCGAACTAACGAGTGTCCCAGTTGTTACTTCGTTTTGTTTGAAAAGCGCGCTCTTTTCGCAAACGGCGCCTGTCCAGCGAGTAAAATGATCTTTGTGCGTCCTTCAGATAAACGCAATCTTTCCAGTGAAAGCTGAAAGCGCGCGATTCTCCCCACCGAAGGATACGCTCGTGCTCACAAGCACCTAACACCCCCCGCCCCATCCGCGGGACAAAGTACGCTTGGGAAATAAACACACGTTGGCGCATCGTGACGATCTGGTAGCCGAGTGCGGCGGGCGGCTTTTACAGTGCATGACGGCGGCGGTGGCGGTGACAGCAAAACAGACTGTTCATATAATTCACAGACTGTTCATATAATTGCTATCGGAATAGAAACCGGCTGAGCCGGTCCAAACCGGACAGGTGGCAACCTTCATAAGAAGCACTCGCAATTCGTAAGGCAGTTTCTGCGCTCCCCTGCGGCAAGCGCAAGCAGTTTAAGAAACTCTATAGCATGATAGGATATCTGGTGCAGCAGAACATGACATGCTTACAGACAGGATATCTTGACAATTTGAATTTTCCCACAATAACATGCGAAGGAATTCACTGTAAAGTATGGAATAAAAGCTCCGCGCACGTGCGGTGTCGCCTGTCCGTCGCCACGCTGAAACTCGTCATGCCAGCCTCACCCCGTCCAGTTGCGACAGGGGCTGTCAGCGAGCTACCGACTCCCTAACGAGGTCACCAGGATGGTCATTCACCAAACTCGTGGTCCTATGTCATCGACCGGGTATTTACCCTTGGAGGCGAAGGCGTGACCATCACTATGCACCAGCAAGTGGTGCACAGTGATGGATCGTGTCCTTGTCTCTGTGTCGTCGTTTTGTTCTCGCGCTATAACTATCGTCATGCCATACCAACTAGCCCAAGCTGCCACACTTCATGGATTGGGGGACTTTCGCCACCACGGGAAGAGAGAGGGGGGGGGGACCCGCCGAATTACGGCACACCGAAGAGCGCCGTGCTTGTTCTTTTAGAGTTGATACTGTCAACTCGTCCTTATGACTGCTCCGATCATGACACCCTCACGTGTTCTACCGGCCACGCAACACTTATCCAAAAAGTGGTGGCAGGGATGGGATACTGTAACGCCCAGTAGTAACAATAGCAAGATTGTACTCGTGGCATGAAAACCCTGATTGCTTACCCCAAACACTGACATCATCGGCGGTTAGGTGTACAGAACCGTAAGAACTCTACGAACATGTATCACGGTGGCCCGTGCCACTATAGTGTACTAGAATACCCTAGTGCTACGCACCTTTTCAGGTTATTGTAGAGTAGTGGAGCCAAAGGAGCCGAATTTATCTTATAGAATGATGATGATGACGGCGACGATGATGATGATGGTGGTGGTGCTCCTAGAATTATTGGCACCTACCAATTAAGGGAGTTTTGGCCAAGTGTCGAGCGCATCATACAGATTAGGTTTATGGTTAATATTTGGTAAAATTTGTAGCTACACCAATCGCAACATGAGAACGAAGTTTTTCATCTGCAAGCACATCATAGAATTTTTTTTTCAACAGCGAGGCTGTTTTAGCTTGGCGTAATGTTTCGTGACCCAAAATTATCATCATGATACGGCATACGTTCTCTTCGTCCTCTTCTGCTTCGTTCCCAGATCGTGGGTGCCGATTTCTCACGGAGTGAAGGAGAGATGCGAGGGTGAGAAGGAGTGCATAGAATAAAAAACAAAGAACAATATAAAGAAAGAGGAAATCTTGGTGAGAGGGAAAAACAAAACAAAACGTGGTTGATGTCTTCTTCGTAGGAATTGGCCTAACAGGAAAGTAAAACGCGTTTTTACATAAGTAGTCGAACGTTTACTGTACATTGGTAATGCGAACTAACAGACAGGAATGATAAAAGAGAGCTTGTACAATGTCTCTTGCTATTTGGCTGCTTTAGCGCCGTTTAACATGGATGCACCCACGTTTACGCTTGGCGCCACTTCTTTATCCTGACCGACATATATCATCAATATATCTTTTCGTTCTTTTTTATTTCTTCAGATTCACATTCCGTTTACTACTAACAACATGCCATATACTTTCCTTAACAGTGTTGTCAGCTAGTTGTCATTAACATTATGTCTAACAAAGAAAAAACGAGCCCTGCAAATTCCCACTTCTTTCCTTCACTTCTGCTATAGCAGTACATTGCTGATTATCTTTGTTTCTCGCTGTCTTGGTGTAAACGTTCCGCCGCAATGCCTCTAAAAATAGAGGCGCATTATTCAGCTATTCAACTCTTGGTACTCGCTGGTTTCTTACACTATCATCATCGCTTTTCTGTCGTTGAAAGTGGTTGTCTACGATGCGTTCTCGGGAGGATGCCAGCCTTTCGCCTAGCAAACGCTCTAGGAAAAAACACAAGCACAATGATGTGACTGGTGCCGTGCAAGTGACAGAGCCCAGGATGCTGTTTGGTCTCTCACGTGATCAATTTTCCTTGGCTTCACCTTCTAGCAAGATTTCAGCACTCGCAGCGCTTGCGAACGCCGAGGGCACCTTCACCAAGGCCGACCACGAAGCTAAACATAATGCCAACGCCATTGAAAACGTGAACAGGAATGCAGTGTGCGAGTGCCGCATACTTTCATAACAATGGCTCTCCAGAGATGTCTTCTAGAGAACGCACCTGGGAAGCGGAGTTCGTTAATAAGGAATCTCATAACATGCTTTTTTTTGCGAAAGTAAATGTTCCCAAACAGAAAGGAAATTACAAACACTAAATATTTTGCTCTAATTGATGACGGTGGTATCAAGTGCCCGATGCTAGAACAATATTGCCGGGTGTTCTGACCGTCGTCAGTAGGCGCCATGCTGTCGCTGAGAAGCGTAGCCGGGCAGCGCTCCCACAGCATCTTCCTTGGATGGATGGATGGAAAAACTTTATTTCGTCATAAAGCAACTGAGGATGATTCCGTGTTAGATGGCCATCAACCCAAGGTTGGCGGCGACCTGTCTGCAAACCCCATGACCCTTAACTGGACGACTGGGTCTGAGCTGGTCAACACGGCCTCCCAGTGCTTTAGAGAGGGATCACGCATAATATCCACCGGCGGCGGCACTATGCTACATCCCAAAGTATGTGATCATATGTTGCCACAGCCTGACACCATTTGCATTGCGGCTTAATCTCCTCCGGGTACATTTTGTTCAACACGTAAGGGTTGGGAAAAGATCGCGTCTGCAGTTTTCTACAGACGCATTCCTGCGCCTTAGTCAACCGCTTGTGCGGGGGTGGATAAAACCTTCGCTCTAGTTTTTAATGATTCGTTATGTCATGAAAGGACACCAGCCCATCTCTCGCGGACCTTCCCGGAACTGGCGGCTCACCTACCCGGCTGACGAAACCTCGAGCATTCAGGTGAGCCGCCTCGTTCCCAGGGTTCCCAGAGTGTGCTGGTACCCAGACAATTTCTATTTCTCTAATTTCTCGTTCCGTGGCCCCATGCAGAAATCGTGCGGCGGTCGCCGATATTCTGCCCCTAGCCAGATTTCGGATGGCTGTCTTTGAATCACTGAGAATCAAATCCGACTGCGAATCGGTTATAGCTAGCGCTATTGCCGCTTCCTCTGCAGTTTCCGAGGAGCGGGTTTTGACCGATCCAGATGTGACCAAGCGTCCCCGCCTGTCCACCACCACAATCACAAAAGCGTCTTTGTCCTTATATTCCACAACATCTGTATAGACTGCCGCTTTGTACTCGCCGTACTCAACGTGTAAAGCTCTGGCTCTTGCCTGCCTGCACTGCGAATGGTGAATCGGATGCATATTTTTGGGTAAAGGTTTTATGTAGAGGGCCTTCTCGCCGCACCTGAATTTTAGTGTCCCCAGTGGGAGCCTCTGCTCCAATGCCAATCCTTTCCAATATGATCCTGCCCGCTTTGGTTGTCGAAAGCCTAGCGTGCTGCATTACCAGATGCGCCTCCCATAATTCATCCAGGGTGTTGTGTATCCCTAGTTTTAACAGCCTTTCTGTAGGCGCGTTGTTAGGCAACCCAAGCGCTGCCTTGTAAGCTTGCCGGATCATAGCCTCGACCTTACCTTTTTCTGCAGCATCCAACTTCATATAAGGTGTCGCGTAAGTAATCTTGCTGAGCACAAACGCCTGTACCAGCTTACAGAGTTCTTTTTCTTTAACCCCGCTCTTACGGTTAGTGATTCTTCCTTCCTTGGAAGAAACCGCGGCCGCCGCCACAAATTGCGCTGCTAATTGAGCGGACAGATCAGCGGACCGTTTGATGTATGCTGTCAGGAGCTTGGGACCCCTCGACCAGCAACACACACACGATGATGAAGAGCCGCCCTGGCGCCACCTTGCAGTGCAGTGGTCACGACTCAATATTGGTTGTTCACGTGGGCCGTGCATGCTCGTACCCCTCGCCTGTTGTGTGTGTGTGATTGGTGTTCCACTCAAGAAGGAGGAGCCCGACAGGGCTTATAACGACGCCGCAGAGTGCGGGACGTCGCTCTGAACCATGTAACGGTTCAACCACCACGCTCGTGGTTTGTGAAGTCCTAACCTCATGCTGTAAATATTCGTAAATAGTGCCATAAACCTGTTTGTTTTTTCGTATCACCATCTTGTAAGCGCTCGTTTCCTCAACCCGAAGCTACACCACGCTTCCACAAAAGACCGGGCAGACCCCGGTCCGCAACAACTGGTGATCAGCGCTGGGATCCGAAGCGACTACTGGTGAACAGCGCCGAGAGCCACAACATTTGGTGGCAGCGGTGGGATCCACCACAACTGGTGATCAGTGGTGGGATACGACTCAAAACTGGGATCCACGACAACTGGTGGCAGCGGTGGGATCCACAACAACTGGTGGCAGCGGTGGGATCCACCACAACTGGTGGCAGCGGTGGGATCCACCACAACTGGTGATCAGCGGTGGGATACGACTCAGCACTGGAATCCACGACAACTGGTGGCAGCGGTGGGATCCACAACACGGGCTTCATTATCGTCCGAACCGAGCGTGAAAATGTGTCCTGTTATGCCGCGCTGATTTTTTTTTCATTTAACTGTGAAGTCTCGGCTTCGTCCAAGACCCTGAGAAAGTATGGAACTAAATCGCATGGCGGTGATTGATCGAGATACCTTGGAAGCGCAAATAAGGCTGGCCTTTAACTGCATTGAAAGCAGTGAAATGGTAGAATATTTCCGAGAGAAAAAAATGTTTGGTCACGTTTTTGCCTTCGGAACTTCCCGGAATGTCATTTGGGTGTTGTTTTTGGAATATCTCTTTTAAAAGCGCTGCTTTCGGTCGAGGCTTTGATGGGACAAATCGTGTTCGTGGTAACGTGGCGCATCGATGTGTTTGGAACCAAAGCGCGGTTGAAAGCACGCGCCGAGGGCAACGTTACTTTGGTCGAGGGCAGTAGGTCGGGGTCACAGAAGGGAGGAGCCGTGCTCTTTCTGCAATGTTACGGCGCAGGCGCCATTTACATTGCGGAAAAGTAGCGAACTGCCTCTTACTCGCGGTGGCTTCTGTTCTGGCGATACCGATAGTCCGAGCCCCCACCGAAACCTCACAGAAATGCCGGAGGGCAGCACAAAAAAAAAAGAAATGGAAAAGGCAGGTTGGAGAGCGCGCGTATAATGTGTACCAAGGCCCGCGCGCTTCATACATGACGCCCACTATTTCACCAAGATGATGCCACAGATCTTCTACAATAAAGAGGGGCGCTATATCGGTCGTGGCTATAGTGAACTATAGTCGTGGCTGTGGGGAATGGGAGATTGCGCCTGCAGCGAGTGACTGTCAGCTGCGTCTTCGTGTACACGGACGCCACTGCATGAACGCGCAAACTGCGCGTCTCGGGATAATTTCCTTTGAATTTCTTACCATAACACATGGAGGGAAATATGGCGCCGCCGTCTGTGCGAATTTCCTAAGGGGCGCTGTGCCGCGGTGGCAATGGCGGCATATGTGTCGGCGAGGTTTGTGTTGGCTCGCGTTGAGCGAAGCTTCGGCTAAACAGCGAACATGGCTGCGCAGCATACAAAAGGAAAAGCTTCAGAAACGGATCTCATTCAGCCGTTTCACTTTTCAAACAAAAACTTCACTCATCAGCCGGCCAAGAGCAAGTGGCCAAAGGATGAAAGAGGCGAGGTGACGCAGTGTGCATGACCCCTGATCGTGTCGTCTCTCTTCAATGTTTAGCGGTCGTTCGCTACATTTTACCTTTCTTAAAGCTACGCATCCAAACAGAAGTCCTCAAAGTGATATAGAACTTGTTTTTGTGCAATGCCATGAAAACAACTCCCAAGCATTTCCCTGAGGGTGAACATGGTTAAGTGCGAATGCATGGGGTGATGCTATGGGGGGGGGGGGGGTAAAGTTAAAATTTGTTGGCATTCGCCAGTGAGTTAACGTAAACTCCCCCGTGTGATCACATCGCGATTCCCAGGAACCATTAGGCCCTCTCGGGAAATCTTGGTGAGTTTACGCGTATATGTGATAGTAAATTCGCACTATAATGATGTTTTATGTCTGCGGCCCGCTTGCGCTCGGCATCACGGGCCCTTCGCCGCGCTGCCTTGTCTTTCACCGGCGCGACATCTTCAACGACGCGTGCAATGCTCGCATTCGATTGCGTTGTACTCGTTGTTGGAGGTATCGCAGTCGAGGTTTATGCCTGCGATGGATCCATACCTATGACGACTTGCTGATCTCGAGCCAGTCGTGGCTGCGCGGGCGCGCGCAGCCATGGAGCGGAGGGCGGAGCGCTCGCAATCACGTGGTGTGTGACGTCGCTGCGCCGTTGCTACAGACGCTCCTCTCCGCTCCTCGCGCGTTGCTAGGAGAGAGGAGGAGGCGCACCGCGGACGGCGGATTCAGGGTCGCTTATGAAGTGCATTCGCACTTAAAATAGTTTTGTTCTCCATTAACGCCAAATTAACGCGAGAAATGCTTCTATCTAGACGCGGCTGCGAGGTGTCCGGACTATTCGGGAACCAAGGCAATCCGAATCTGACGTACACCGGCATTCCATTTCTAGTGCCTAGTATATACTGGCAGTATATTTTAGGCACTATACTGTTGCATACAACAGTTCACATCACCAGTTTTCCCAAGGTGATAGTCGCAGACTCTATGCAGAATTACAGTGTACCCCTTCTAGAACACTGTAGCAGAATCTATGCAGCGTCTCACTGCTTCGCACAAGGCTTGTGACGTCACGAGAGAGGGGCACAAGTAAAGAAAAAAAGCTGGTTTTTGTCGTCAAAGGACCATCCTCCAGTCATGTCATTGTGACGTCGTGGTCGACCACACTTGCACTGCACTCACAAAATGAATCGCAAAGCCTGTTCTTCCACGCTTACGCACCTGAACCAAAATGGCCGCCTCCGTGGTTCGCGACAGTCCATCGGCGTCGTCAGAAAAATCGCGCTCTCGCAGGTCGATTTTAGTGCCGTCCATCCGAATTGGAAATCCAAGAAAAGCCTAGTGGTGAGTGCATTGTTCGGGAACGAGGATCCACGTGGTGCATGTTTCTTCGGCTGCTCGGCGCTGCCTGAAAATAGTCGCCGGTATTTGCACCGTTGATCGGCGAGAATATTCAACAACTTGCGTGATACAAAGAGGTTCTTATAATCCTCTGCTGATGACTTGAGCGTGAAATATGACGCGTCCTGCTGTTCTGTCTTTCCTGCATCTGTGATGTATACGCTGCTTCACACGCCTGTTGTCAGACCAGCGGCTCTGACAGGTGGCGATAACCACTTGTTTATTTATTACGCCTGTGAGTTATTACAGTTCTACATAGCGCATGACGTTACCAGGTGCTTCTTTATAGAAACCGCAAAACTGATGGCTGTCTTTGTTCAGAATCTTTCAAAAGGTGACCGCTTCGTTGCTCTCTCGTTTATTGCTTTCCTTGCGTGTTAACGCCTGTTTCTGTCAGGAATCAAGTGGTTGAGGGAAAACCTGGAATAGCAGACATTCATCGTCAGTACTGAAGCTGCAAGTCGTTACTATGTCTTAACAGTAAAAGTTCACGTATGTACCCCAATGAAGAAATAGAGGGAATTGAACAAACTTTCCATTTTTGATCAAAGTGAAGGCTTTTAGATGAGCTACATTACTGCGCGGACGCACTCATAGGAGTTTCTGTAAAAACGCTACTTGTAGGCGCAAAACGGTCTGCGCGACGTCACGATGGCATATGATGTCATTATCTCGGCTGTGGCGGCTGCATTTCCGATGGAGGCGGAAATGTTGTAGGCCCGTGTGCTCAGATTTGGGTGCACGTTAAAGAACCCCAGGTGGTCAAAATTTCCGGAGCCCTCCACTACGGCGTCTCTCGATCATATGGTGGTTTTAGGACGTTAAACCCCACAAATCAATCGACATGTGATGTCATTGTCTGGAGGGGACCCTTTGACGACAAAAAGCCGCTTTTTTCTTGACTTGTACCCATAACTTTGCGGTCAGATAAGTTGCGAAGCGTCCATGCGTCGACGGCAGCTTCTTATCGTGCCGTCGAAGTGCGCTCTCTCACGACAATCGCAGAATGGGTCTCCATACAGCCAACGTTTTTTTTTTTTTCGTTACACTTGCAGCAACCTGCATGGAGCTTGTAGTCATAACGAAGCTTCACTTACAGGGGATTTCTTCACCCAGCTTACACCCATATAAGAATACGCAGTAACATTTTTTCATGTCAAACGCTTGCAGCTTCGATTACGTGCTCACAATAATGCCTCTCGGTTTTTTTCAGTATGTATATTCGCCACCTTGAGGCATCTCCATGGAAGAATCTAGCAAAGCTGGCCGCCGCCGTTCTTTACCATGTCTACCTAGCGGCGGGAGTCGCTCTCAGGTGGAGCAGCTGTCCGGACTTCTCCCACGACATCAAGTTCCTTGTTGTCATGACGGGAATCGTCTATTCACTCGGGCTGGTGAACGCCGTGGCCGCACTGATGGGGCGCTTTGATATGTCCAGTATTCGATGCTTCAACTCCGACGCTATACGGAGAAGTTGTGAGTCTCGAAGCAGCCAGTCTATAGTTGGGAAATTCGCATCCAAGCCATTAGCCAGGAATGGTTTTTGAGGGAGGCGGGCCCACTTGTTAAGGATCTTGAAAAACTCGTATTTTTTATCAGTTTTTCTTGGTAAAATACCCCTTCCCATCCAAATTTCGCGGGGATAGGGGGGCGACCGCATTATGGAGTTTGTGTCGCAGGAAATGCGGCGAAGGCGTCGGCGGCACTGTCGGAGGATGAAATAGAATAGGGACGGAATAAACTTGCAGGGCGCTTGAGAGTCGCTTTCAATAGAATTACTCTATATGGTATACCTTTGGGTAGCTCAAGGTAGCATATGTATAGTAACTCTAGCCTCGAAGAGTAGAACGCGATAATGCACTAGGGGGCCAAGCGCATCGCCTTTCGATTCTCGGTGGATGCTTCAAGCATGCCGCAAAGAAACAATGTGTGTAACGTTGACTGATTCAAACTATTCGTAACACGCAAGCCTACGCAGCTGCTCGCTTCATTGATGCTTTCGCAGCTGATGACCAACTGCCGGGGCTCATCGTAATGGGTGACCCTTTAATATAGCCATTCATTCCTCAATCCCCATGTTTTCACGCCTAACCCGGTGCTACGCTCTTCCACGTTTAAAAGACTCCTCCCACGACAAGGCAGCCACAGAGTGTTTTTTTTTTTTCGAAGGAGTTTCAATCGTTAGCATGTTCCTGTGTCAGAACACCTGCTTGCCACACAGACGGTATATTGGTTTCACTCTCACTAGAATTGAAGATTTTGAAAATTTATATTATTTGCATGTTTCGTGATTTTTCGGTTAGAGGCGATTTTTCGCTCACGACCAGTGACCCGGACGCCTCAATGTTTTGCGAAACGAGCTTCTTAACGCATTTTCATTAAAATTTAAAATCACAGATTGAACCGCAATCGAACCCAGACATTCTGCGTGACGGTGCAGTGTTTTTTTTTATTATTCAAGTCCCCTAAAGGCATAAGCAGGCATTGCGTAAGGAAGTTACAATAAATAGTTTACTGTCACAGAGTACATATTCTAACAGGTAAAACCAGAACACAAGAAAAAAAAAGAGTAATACATGTATTCCATCTAGTATCTCAGCAGCAAGCACATATTTAGTCGGAACAAGAAATAATACCAATGTGTATATACGCACATACATACATCCACATTTACACATATACGATTTCATCATAGTTCAATCGCGCTACAGCGGACAAATTAAGACAAATCACCACAAAGAAGAAGAAAGTAAAATGAGAAAAAAATTAGGAACTGATTGTTAACTTAAAAAAAAAACTACTGTGTACAACGGATGGTTGTTTAAAAACAGTGTTCATTTACTTGGAATTAGCTTCTAAGCTTTTTAAGAAATAGTCATGATTTAGAGAGGAAACTATATCTGTAGGTAATTTGATTTGTTCCAATATTAACATAGCGAGGAAATAAAAAGATCTATATACTTAAAATGTTTGTACGTGCAAGAACGGGTTGCACTTTTAAAGTCGTGATGAAGGCGCGGGCATATACGATGGCCAGGTCAGATGTGGAATACGCTGAACGATGAACTACAGTGATAAAGTTTGCGAAAATGAAATAGAAGAGCTGTCAGTCTCCTATTTTTAGGTTTGTTATACTAGATGTTCGTGAGTAATCTTTTGCAATGAAATGGGCTGCTCTATTTTGAACGCAAAAGCACTAGAGCTCACTTCTGATCATTTCAACATCTGCTCGCGCATACTCATAAATTGTTTTCATTTGTTGTATGATTTTTTTACGCGTTAGCTCGTATTCATAACGGATGACGTCGTGTTCATTGATGCAATATTATACACGAACAGGCATGTTTGTTGGTTCTGCGGTAAGCACGAGAACCAATATAGCGTACCCCTTGTTGGCATGGAAACTATTTGGCTCAACCCGTATAGGACGGAAAGACGCCAAAATTTTTTTTTATATTCAGCTTTCCTTGCGCCACTTCTGGCGCTACCCGTCCGCCATTTAACTCCAGCGTAGTTAAAGTCACCAGAGAGAATCACAAAAGAGCCAGGAATTCGGTCATGTACGAGGCTGAAATAAACGTTTAGGCAGTGAACGAACGTTCCTATTGAGTCTGGCGGATGGAAACAAACCACCACGGCACAACTTACGCTTACAAGTTGCACCAACACCCACAAGTTCAATACAGGAACCCGTATCAAGTGCACGCATATGAAATTTGTTTTTTACTGCAACCAAACTTGCACCGCCTCCTTGAGTGTCTGTTCTGTACTTTCGAAACATGATAAAGTTCCAACTAAAGGACAATTCATCGTAGCATACGTTGCTCATCAGCCATGTCTTTGTTCGCAATATGATGACAGCAAAGCAGCATTCGATGAACGCACAAAGACGATCTTGCTTTCAAAACATTTTGCAATAGTAGATAGCTTTTTGTAATTGTTTGTGATGAGGCGTCGATTGTCGCTCACGGCAGCATCGCGTCTTGGGATGGGGACCACTTCATTGCCCGAAAAATCAATAGTGATAATCTTGTTACCGATTATAAGCTTGTCAAACTGCAGCTTATACTTATTGTTTTTGTGTCGTTTTGTACGCGCGAAATGACGAAGCGTTTTTCTAATTAGTTGTATTACAGGTGAAAAATCCTTCTCAATCCGCACTCGAGGCATTGCCAAGCCTTCCAGCTAAAATGTGTTCTTCAGAATATTGCTTTCGTCCTTGAGATTTAGGAACTTGACTACATCAGGTCGAGCGTGATAGAATTCGCGTTGGCCGACTCGATGGGCTCGCTCGATTTCACCTGGTCAAATTCCAAAGTTTTTCGTGACGAATCCAGGAATAATTGTCTCCTGTTCTGCTGACATTATTTTTCAGCTGCTTGCACGAGGTTATTGCGCCTTATTCGATTATTAAAGTCATCAACAACCATGGAAGGTTTTTTTTTTCAGTCTGTTTTTGCTCAATACTTTTCTACCGCCCCTGCGATTTTGCACCTGCGATTTTGCAGGTCAGCCGACAGCCGTGACCTTTTTACTTGAGTTGTCAACGCTCTCAACCCGCTCCTCGATTTGGAGAGACGCCTTTTGACGATTTTAATAGTATATATTATGAATGTCTTTTAGCTTTTTCGTCACTTATTTTTCGAAACGTCTCTTTGAAACACTTAATTCCTTTCGTAGTGCTACCACTTGATCCACCTTATCAGGACGCCGGTTAACCTCAACACCACCTGCAAAATTTAGCGATTGAGCAAGAAAAAAAAAACACAAGGAGTAAACGTCCACCCACGAAGTATCGGTGTCTAAATGAACACGAACAGAGCCACACAACACTACATATCTTCATACTTTCTCCGCTGATTGAAATAACCGATGCGGACGTGGCAAGTACACAAATCGACACCCATACTTAGTCATACATCGACAGCGTACAATGGGGGATATGCAGCCACTTATAATCCCAACAAACGTAAGCAAGTTATACGCACTCACCTAAAACAACACGTTGTTAGCTTGAGGCTTTAGGCTGCGAATATCTACTCGGTCGGCTTGAGTGACCCTTTTTACAGCTGGTCTGATCTGAGGGTATACTTGAAGCGATGAGTTGTTGAAGCGGTGGGCAGTGGCAGCACTGGTATGATGCTGATTGCCTCAGATGAAATGGTGGTCGCAAGTCACGGTGCAAGGTAAAGGAGCGAGCCACACGTCCGGTGGCAACCCGCAGGGCCAAGGCAACTCAGCCAGCAGCGTTAATCCAACGCAGTGCGCACCTTAGGACTTCATCAACCGAGCTACGTCAGTGTCTGAAACAGCTCTCGATAAAAATCATACAAGGCCTCATATCGCAGGAACGTCACCTGTTGTTACAGTACTCGCTATCGGCATTTGTAACAATGTAATAAAAGTACGGTCGACCGCAAAAAGTTTGAGGATCTGCAGCGCGCGGCGCAGCGACGGAAAATTGCACGCTGCGTCACCTATATATACCTTGACGCGACGGGTGTTGAGCCATTGGCCTGCGCGATTAGATCTGGTAACGGCGCATTTTCTAAACGCCCCGTTGCTAAGTTCTGAGGCTGCAACCAGTAGCTTCAACACCCACAGCGTCACGCTGCTGACGAGGGTAACAACTCCGTCATGATGGTGAAAAGACGCAAGTAGAATGACTGCTCCTCTTGAACACGATAGCACGTAGCCTTAAGCTGAATTCCAGGCATAATGTGGGAAGAGACCTTCGCAAGTTTCTCGCCGACGACTGCCGTCGTGCTCCTCCACACAAGAAGAGTTGCTCAGAGGATTTTAAGCTGACCGGCTGTGCCACCCGTAATCTCCGACGCCAGCGTAGCTCTCGCCGACTGGTTAGCCCTCCGCGAACTCCTGACACCGTGCAGCTCTCGCCGTGTGGTACCCCGTCCTCGGACTTCTTCGACCGGCTCCCAACTTTCCTATCCTCCTTTTTCTGGCGCTTGCCTGTCCTATTTCTTCATCTATCTATATCCTTCCTATATTCTTTCATATCCCCCCTCCTCTATCCCCTACAAGGCACTGAGCCGCGCTCCCGCAAAGGCTACTGAATATAGTGTCTTCTTTTTTCAAGCAACCACGCATTCATTCATTCATGCACAATAATACTCTCTCGACGGCCACAATGGCTCAGCGCCTGTGTTGTACGGTTTGTAGAAGATGCACGAGCCGGGCATCCGCAAGCATCCGATTGTGCACTTTGACACGTTCCCGCCTGTTCAAGCCTTCTGGCTACCTTCATCACGTTGTCACACCTCTCGTGCGAAAGGGCATTTCTTTCATCCGGATGATTTGCGCTAGCAAACATAACCGTCCTCTAACATGTCAAAAGTTTGCAGGAATATTTTTGAGAACAGGCACACATAAGCTTTGTCCGTTTCTTATAGAGCGCCGCATCGCAACGATGCCTCATTGCGCGCCGTGAAGCCCCAAACTTAGTCACCATACGCTATATTGTAGCCAGTGGAACGATTAGCAGTAACTTAAAAAAAAAAAAAACAAGTGGCATGCTTGGAGGCAACAGGCTACCCTAGGCATGTCATTGTCTCAGTTGCTGAAGGCCTGCATCGTAAAAGGCCGTCTCAAGTCACAGTAAGAGCAGAGAGTGGAACTTGAGCCAACATCTAAAGAAAATCGAACAAAAAAAATGATGACTAATCCCATATCTTCACAAACTGTCTCACAATTTACAGAAGGTCGGACAGCGTTCTGGAGTAAAGATTGTGTTTCAGCGCCTAACATGCTTTTAAGCTTGTGTAAGTTGAGCTGTCCGAATAGGAAGCAAGAACCTGTTTGCTCCGTCAGATACAAATATGCCTACGTTCCCTGTACAAGATGCGTAGTGCGCCGAATTCCTCTTTCATGTGGCAGGCATTACGTTGGCCACTCTGGCAGATGACTCAGCGTACGTTTGCAATAGCATAGCAACAAAATCGGGAACATTGCGATTGACAAACACCTTGACGGTCATTGTAAGAAGTGTGACGCGCGGCCATAGTGTGTTCCATTGTTCAATCAGACATTGAACCAGTTCTACTGTATCAGCAATAGAAAAACAATGACCAGAGAAATCGTAGAGGTGGCTGAAATAGCGAAGACAGGTAACAGATGTGTCAGAATCCCGTCCACCCTGTTATCTGTAAAAGAGCATAAATTCTTGGCATACACACGTATCCTTTTCGTTCTGGCTTTTTCTTTTCTTTTTTATTTTTTCTTTCCTTTATCATTTTTATTGCGGCTTCGATGGGTGCTTATATATGCTCTGATTTTGCAATTAAACTTCAGTTGATAGTGAGCGCTTGTCCTTATCTTTCTCTTTCGTGTTCTTATGTGTGCTCTGTTTTACGAAGAACGATGAATAATCAACACGCCCAAACCTCCTCCATTTTGTACTACGAACATTCCTCTTGCATGTCGCGCATGTTCTTGCCCATGAATTCAAACATAAATTAGTGCACGTGCAGGACCCGCTGCAGGAAGAAAAGTTTTCGAAATTCTCTGTGCAGACTGTGGCTGTATATCGGGGATAGTGGAACTCTTGAAAGATAACTGAGAGAACACATAATAACGTCGAAAGAAATAACGTCGTATCAAATGCACTTGCTGAACACGTGACAATTTTTAATCAAAACATTGACTGGTCCAAGGTAACCACAATCACAAAGGAAATTGATATGTGGGGCTTAACGTCCCAAAACCACCATATGGTTATGAGAGACGCTCTAGCGGAGGGCTCCGGAAATTTCGACCACTTGGCGTTCTTTATCGTGCACCCAAATCTGAGCACACGGGCTTGCAGCATTTTCGCCTCCATCGAAAATGCAGCCGCCGCAGCCGGGATTCGATCACGTGGCCTGCGGGTCAGCAGCCGAGTACCTTAGCCACTAGACCACCGCGGCGGTGCAATCGGAAAAGGAAAGAAACTGGTGTTCTTATACAGACTACAACAAGCACGCTGAATAGGAATGATGACAATAGCTCACCGGTGCACTTCGGGTGTGGCGGTCATGCACTAAAACGAACGTAACACGGTACTGAAGTGGGACTGCTGAACTTCTACATGGGACATAGTGGTTGGCGACCGTACTGAACCACAAGGAGCCAAACGAAAGAAGCTTAGGCAAATTCATGTGCTAGCCGTCGTTCTATTGCTGGCCGAAGCAACGTTCCTCGAAGGGCCATGCGTTTTAGCTTGCGAAGACAGTCACCAGATTTACCTCTGCCATCCACTGCCGGACGAATACCTTTCTCAGTGATCGGCAGCCTCTGTACGTGCGCGCCCGTTTGTGTGTGTGTTTGTTTGTATTGTGTGTGTTTGTTTGTATTTGCTTGTGTGTGTGTGTGTGTGCTTCAAGTTGCACGGGTTATTACTTTTGTGTTACCCTTTCATAACGTGACCGAGATCCAAAAAGGAATTTTCGCTACCGCATAAGTATGATGTCCGCGCACAGAAAATGTAATTTTTTAGTGTGATCATGCATGTTTTAAATCAGTGTTTTTTGGCCAGTTGCTCCTTAATGTCGTTAACACGCCTGAGTAATTTTTCAGTGATTGAGTGGTATAATAAGGGGAGCATTTGGGGGGGGGGGGGTGCGATTTCGAAGGCGGCCATGTTTGCGGTTTTTGCTGGGGGCTTGCTTGCTAGCGTTATTGGTGACGCATTCGACAACATCTATCGGCTTATACCTCTCTCTTCGGCATCGCTGTGCTGTTCTTCTTTGGCCTTGTCTTCTCTAAATAGCCAACAAAGGTGAGATTAGCCCGCATGCCGTTTCTGTCTATGTAAATGCGTTATAATACTGCAACGCACGTCTGTTTTTCTAATTTAACTGTGAACTGTTTAGGTCGGCAAAATCTGTCGAACACGAACAAAAAACAAAAATCCTTGGGTGGACATGCGCCAAAAGAATGGCGCGAGCGCCTACAGAGAAGAGGAGATGCGAGCGTTAAACGAACACGTGAAGGGGAGAGATGAAAAAACGTTACATAGAAAGTGAGAAATTAGAGACAGAAAAAAAGTAACAGTTTTGCCGCAAAATCGAAGCAATGAACGCGATAGCAACAAATTGGAAGGTCACGCGGAGAATGGCTAGCAGATTCAAACGTGTCCCACATTTTTTACGCACAAATGACGCCCGAAACGTACTCACAGGTATACAGATGAACGCAAATAAGCATCTTGGTTGTTACCTCGCTGTGTCTGAAAAGTGTGTTCTTTTCGCAAAGGTAGACTGTGCAATAATTGCAGCGACTTTTGTGCGCCCTGTAACTTAAACAGAATCGTTCCGGTAAAAGACGAACGCCACCCAAGACGTACGATCCTCCCTACCGCGAGATAAGGACGCGTGAGTGAGCGTAGCGACACCCTGCGGGGCAAAGTGCGCGTGGGAGATGAGAGCGTGCACCGCCGCGTCGTGACGATGTGGCGACGGGTGCTCATAGCGCCATTTCGCTGGAGCTGAAAACACAATAGTTTCCCTCGAGATGACCGTCACCAGCGGTAAGTAGTAGATATAAATAGCTTACTGTTAGAACGTTGAAGGAGGTGCTCAAGGTCAGTGGTTAGCACCTCACACTTCAGAGGTCCTACGTTTGATCCCGCACGCCGGAGTCTTTTTCTGAATTATCTCCCTTTCTTGCGTTTTACTATATATATATATATATATATATATATATATATATATATATATATATATATATATATATATATATATATATATATATATATATATATATATATATATATATATATATATATATATATGTAATCATATACGGTGAGTGATGGCGACGTCGACGTTGGCGGCAAAATCCATCCGAGAGTGTTCATATAATTGCTATCGCAATAATAGGAGAATAAACACATAAAAAGAAACAGACTCAAAAAAACGATAGAAAGAGGGAGGCAAAGAAAAACACAGAAAGAGAGGTCTCGTTCTGGCGTATCTCATGCCTCTACGCGAGAGATCCCATTCACGCCGCAACGCCGCGTTGTTGTAAGCGTCTGACATCGTGAGCCAACTCGGTGGGAGGTTTCAGGAGAAAGTGCTTCACGCGGGCTTGCGCCACTCCTGCGACAATGTCACTAACAGCGCAGCCAATGGCGTGCGTGCTTCGGAACGACGTAACTTATAACACAACCAATGGAGAGTGCTTTGGACACCGATGCCGGACTGTGTTTTGTTTATCCTATAGCCATATACAGCTTTCACTGTAAAAGCGGTGGCTACCTGACGTGGGCAGCGCTTACGCGTGGTTCAAGTGCGACTTGCTCAACCACGTATGATAAATCAATCATCGTTGAAGGGAACCGAGTACCTGAGTTCATCGAGCGACACCCTTCTTGTACTTTACAAAAGAACATTTCTGTATATATAAAATGTATGTAGTTCATCAAAATGTATAAAGTGCATCCAATTATAAATTAATAAACATTGTGCTTGTTTTATGTATATAGCGACGTTGTGAATCTGTACATGACGGTAGTAGTTGTGTACGGAGGATTCATGGATTAGCCAATCATATCCGAGCAAGCTCCTCTAACATCATTCACTTTGTGGATATGGCGGTGATTTTTCGCTGTTTCTTTCTGTCTTTCTCAATTTTTTCTCTCCCAATTTCTTATTTCTTTACAGCGTTTTTCCTTTGCTCTATCTCTTTCTCACTCACTATTGTACTTGTTCTGTCGCCTTGTATATCTTTTTCTTCCATTTATTTGTCTATTCTTTCTTTTTTTATGTTTTTCTCACTATTTTCTTTGTCTCCTTTTCTCTCACTCTCTTTGTACTTGTTATCTCGCCCATCAGGGCTAAAGCACTTCCCACCAGACAAATCGGCGCATGCGCTATGAAAGTGGAGCAGAAGACGAATATTAATATTTGTCTTCTGCTCGTAATGAGTCTGCTGAATTCGGAATATGTTTCAGAATTCAGCAGACTCATTACGATCGGCCTAAATAGCTCCACTGTTAAAACGAAGGAAAGTGTAAATATATCTACCCGTTTCCTTTGTTAGATACAATATCAATGAGAATTAAGTGCAATATTAACGAGAACTCAATGTTATACATGAAGCTTGGCTGGTCCATTATGACTTATTGCCACCTCTTGCAGGTCAACTGTACCAGGTGATGTGTGGGATGCTCGTGCAGTTTCTGCTGGGTCTGTGTGTGCTGCGTTGGGACCAAGGCCGGCGCATGCTGCAATGCGTGGCCGAAAAAGTTAAACACTTCTTGGAATACACAGACAAAGGTTCCTTTTAGGGGCGAAGCTCCTTATGGCGTGGCTTGTGCGTCCCTCGTAGAACGTAACCACCAGTGACACATACACGAAATAGCGGTCTTTACGATTTTGACTTCCAAGGTGGTTCCGGTGAGAGATTTCTTCTGTGCGTTGTTGAACAATAAAAGATAGTGCTCAATGCACATGTTAATGGCTGCTAAGGGGGAATAAGATTGATTGATTGATTGATTTGTGGGGTTTAACGTCCCAAAACCACTATTTGATTAAAGGGGGAATGAGAGACAGGAGCATTTGGCCTTTAGGTAACGCGCACGCTGCGATCCCCATTAGCAGCTATTGGCATGTACATTGAGCACGATCTGACAAGAAAGGGTTGCTACGTTATGCTCGCTGGGTGTAACCTCCTTGGTTTTAGAAAGGTTTAGCGAGCGTTGGGCCGCATAGCCATGAATACAGTGAACTAGTATATACCACGAACTCGAGGTGGTTAAATGTGGGAAGTAAACCCGAAGCGCAAGCCGTAAGAAAGTGTGCATGTGCCGCCTCCTGTTTAGTCCTTGAAATGTCCGCTGGATGGCGGTGCTTCTATATGGAGAATATATGATGAAAAGATGCGAGATGGTGGTACTTGGAGTGCTGAATAGATGGACGAACGGACACACAGACAGATGCATGGATGGACGCATGAACGGACGCATGCAGGCGCGGATGCATGGACGAACGCAGGGACGGACGCACGAACAGACGCACGCATGAACGGGTGGATGGACGCATGGACGGTTACAGAGACGTACGCAGGAACGGACGGAAGCAAGAACGAATGAACGGACGAATGCTTCGCCCCACTCCCCATCATCCACTCCATTTTTTTTTTGTCTTCGGCCACCTTGCTACAGGCTGGAATCTCACAGACGCCCTTGGCGACTTAGCTATGCTCACAGTTCCTCAAACTTTTGGTGCCAATGACACCAACAGCACTACCACCGTCAGGGCAACCATTGCACCACTGCTTCCTGTCTTCATGTTTCAGGTGACCCAGTCATTAAAGTATTTAAAATGGAGCTAATCTGAGTCCCAGTTGACAGAGCTTTACACGCAAACACACGATATTGTGAGAGCTCATATTGTCTGCTTTGTAACTAGATGTGGTTCGCTGATCTATATGCATAAACTCTGTTATCCGAACATGACCGTGACAAGTGAAATTCGAACAGTGCGAGCTCCAAGTATACATATTCACCATAGCACACAAGGCCTGCAAATTACGGCGACGCAGCAGTGGAAGGCCACAGTGCTGAACTCTGATTCAGACGAGTCACGGCGTCGGCAGACGCAACCGACAAAGAGCAGGTACCGCTGTTCGACTGACCGTCGTCACCTCCCGCGATCGGAGAAACCATTTTTACTGATCTTCAATAAAAATTCTGCCCCCCCCCCCCTTCTTCGCATTGCACGATGTTCTCTAACGTGTCATGTTCGAGCGTGCATTATGCAGATGTCTTGTCAAGATAGCGATACGGTTGGAGCGCATCATGGGCGTGGCTTATAAGTCGCACATGTCGATGACATGCTTGTCATAATTTTTATATTACCGCCTGCCATTTGTGTTCATTACACAGCTACGTCACGCAATACCACATTCGGCACTCATCAAGCTAGCGAAATGGCTGCGAGCATGCCATGAGCGTGGCATATGAGTCATGCTCTACAAGAAATGCGTGTCATCATTTTTATGTTACCACCTATCATACCACCTTCATACACCACCATTACCACCTTCATACAGCCACGTCACGCAATGCAAATTTCGGTGAATATCAAACTAGCCAACCTTCCGCGAGCACAGCATGAGCATGGCATGTAAATCTTGCTGTACGGGAAATGCATGTGATGATTTTAATGTTGTTACCGGTCATTTGTGTTCGTCGTACGGTCGCATGACTCTGAAGGACAGTCAGACGTACATTGCGAAACCTCTTAGAAAATGGGTATTTGGAGAATAATTGCTGCCAGACGACTATAACCGTGTTGTGGCTTGTTCGCGTTTCCTTTCTTAAAAAACTTGCTCGCAGCACTCTCCTATATCAATATTGCAATGCTACACTGATAACGGGCACGTCATTCACGATGGTAAGCATACTGGAACAACTATCACAACGCAAGGAAGGTACGCCAGCTGTAGATGAATATAGTTGTGTCGAAGAATTACTCCCCCCGAGTTTTTCTTTTTTTTTAAAATCTAGATAAGGTACTCGGCTGCTGACCCGCAGGTCGCGGGATCAAATTCCGGCGGTGGCGGCTGCATTTCCGTTGGAGCCAGAAATGTTGTAGACCCATGTGCTCAGATTTGGGTCCACGTTAAAAAACCCCAGGTGGTCGAAATTTCCGGAGCCCTCCACGACGGCGTCTCTCATAATCATATGGTGGTTTTGGGGCGTTAAACCCCACATATCAATCAATCAATCAATCAATCAATCAATCAATCAATCAATCAATCAATCAATCAATCAATCAATCAATCAATCAATCAATCAATCAATCAATCAATCAATCAATCAATCAATCAATCAATCAATCAATCAAACTTACATGCACACTGACTTAGTTTACTTTTATTGTTTACCACATCTGATGAGAGTAAATGCTGTTAGGCTTAACCATCGACTTTGAAAGCCCGTCAAGGAAGCCAAGTCACTTTTGTATCGTTAGTGGGGGTGGGTTTATTCATATCACACAAAAGAAGACGACGATGTTCTGAAGCACTGCCTGTGTTAAATCAGTTCGTAATTTTTCGCTATTTTTCCCAGTCTAACAGTTTGTGTTACTTGTTGTGCTTCGTACTCACACCGTGATGACCTGGTGGTCCCTACCCACCCGGAAAAGTACGTCAAACTTACTTATAGACGGCCTGTGTCTTACCCGCCACGGCACGAAACATCACCGCCAGATGCACTCGACGCCGCATCTATCGCAGCGGTGGCAACTACTACTCCTGGAGCCGCTGTAGAAGAAACTACAGACCATGGCCCTGCGAACAAGAGACTCCAGGACGAACAAGACGGCTCCGATCCTTCGGATGAAAATGAAGAGGTTATGGACCAGGCATCCTTCACAGTTGTATCCTACGAGAAAAAAAAGGGCACTAGCGTTACTGTTGTCTTCAGGCCTACCACAGATGAAGGAAGCTTATGGAAAGTCAACTGTAACACTGTCGCTTCGGCAGTTGTAACGTCGGCTCAAGAGATTGTTCTCAACCATCACCTCAACAAGAAGAGAAGCCTGATGGTCACAGTGTCGACCCTGCCGGCCGCCAACCGTGTACTAACAGTCACTGAATTAGCAGGCGTAAACGTGGAATCCCGTGGAAACGTGGAAACGTGGTGCATGCGTGGAAGATTCTGTGAGTGGTCAGTTCAGGTGAAGATGTTGGGGAAGCCATGACTGCTAATGCGAGGAAGAACGTCCCTGCGGAGCGTAATACGTCGACACCAACGGCTCCATTGTAAGAATTGCTTCTATCTTTGGGATATTTCTTGATTAAGGATTTGCGCGGACAAGGGCTTTGAGAGCTGCGAACAGCATCGGAATCAGTATGCGTGCAAAATCTTGGCCTGTGTTTCCGTGTTGTTGCCTTTCGCAGATCACCCTGTCGTGCTGTGGTGGCTGAGACTGGTGACGGCTGTACTCGACCGATGAATCTTATGAGACGCTTTGCGGTGGTGTTGAAAGATGCGATGGGCTAGTCGGTTTCCCACGTTTCTTTTTCGTCACATCAGCGTACGTGTCACCAGGTGCCTTTCGGCTTTGTGATGATCTTTCCTGGGAGAAGTCTTTCATATTCGTGAATACAACTTCTGGATTAGGCGGTGGTTTATTGCGCCTCGGTGGTTTCTCTTGTGCTTGATCCGACGAGTGTGCAAGTGTAGCAGCCTTCTTTTTAATGCACCCTCCGTACAAAGTAGGGGGGGGGGGGTACCGCAGTCAGCACATTTAGGTTGTGCTCTTGAGGCACACACTTTGTGTCAATGAGGACCAGCACAGACTTTGCAGCACACCGGGCCATTGCAATGTCTCGATATATGACCATACCTCCGGCATTTATAACACTGTGTAGCTGCACCGACGTACTTGGCCACCGGGTAGCTACAGAACCCAAGCGTAACTCGTGTAGGTAGTGGCGAATCCTTGCTGAATTGCAAAAGAACGGATTGACGACATACATCTTTCACCTTGCCACCATCTCCGAGTGTGTATGTGGTGAGTCTTCTTGCCGACACGACGCCCTGTTCACGTAGATAGTCTTGTAAGTCTTCATTTGAGTAACTCAGAGAGACATCTTGTATTTTCCTAAAGTTAGTCTACAGGAGTATGGGACTCGCGCTTCCACGGGTACCCCTGCTAATTCAGTCACCGTTTGTAGATGGTTGGCGGATGGCAGGGTCGACACTGTGACCATCAGGCTTCCGTCTTTGTTGAGGTGTTGGTTAAGACTTTCTCTTGAACTGATGTTACAACGGCTGATGCGACAGTGTTAGGGTTGAATTTCCATGGGTTTCCTCCACCCATGGTAGGCCTGAACACAACAGGAACGCCAGTACCCCTTTTTTACTCGTATAGATATAACTGTGTGGATGCCTGGTCCATATCCTCTGTATTTTCTTCTGAGGGGTCGGAGCCGTCTTGTTCGTCCCGTAGTCCCTTGTTCGCAGAGCCATGGTCTGTAGTTCCTTCTACAGAGTCTCCAGGAGTAGTAGTGGCCGCCGCTGCCATAGTTGCTGCGTCGAGTGCATCTGGCGGTGATGTTTCGTGCCGTGGCAGGTAAAGCACAGACCGTCTAGAAGTCCGTTTGACGTGCTTTTCCATGTGGGCGGGGACCTCCAGGTGGTCACGCTGGGAGTACGAAGCACAAATAAGTAATACAAACTGTTAGACTGGGAAAATTAGCGAAAAATTACGAACTGATCTAACACAGGCAGTGCTTCAGAACATCGTCGTCCCCTGGTCAGACCATCTGCATTTGCGTGCAGTGATCCTTTCATACGTTTACCCGTAAACGATTACGGTTGAAAACTGAGGCGCCAACGTAACAACCCGCCGTCTTTGTGGGACATCTATTGAAGCCACATGAGTGGGCGATGATCCGCAATGAAAATGAATTGAGAACCAACTAAATAGGAGTCAGCCTAAACTAGACACGCGCATTCTTCTGCTATGGTGTTGTAGGCTTGTTCGCCAGCAGACAATTTTCGGCGTATGTACTTAATGGAATGCTCATGGCCGTGCTCGTTCCTGATGAGAAACTACACAACACATATTCGCTTGCGTTACACTGCACAAGAAAGGGTTTCGAGTCGTCTGGGCTGGCCAGGACGGGCTTGGCAGTGAGAGGTATACCTTCAAAAAATTAAACGCAGCTTGTTTTACTTGCTCCCATTTTACGCTATTAGGAGCGTGTTTTTTCAGTGCGCCCGCAAGTGGGCTGGACACCTGAGAGAAACTTGATATAGTGTTGGTTGCAATACACACTGAAAACTTGGCAGATGAAATTGAGACACAGCTGTTCACGAGTACAATAGCGTAATAGTTCGAAAAATCGCTGTGCTCAACCATAGAAAATCACTGCGGCGAGACAGAAGCCTTCAGGTTATCGCTTTGGCAAGCGTAGAGTACCGCGTCTCGTTACTTAGCGTGTCGTATTCACTGTCACCAAAGGCGAGGGCACACCGTCTGTGCGCCAGCGGAGACAGTCGGCAGTCAGAGGAGCGGCTATCAACACATTCTGTATAGGTCAATTCTGAAATGGCACGCCAAAAACAGCACCCAAGGAAACAAACCAATTATGGAAGGCACGCAAGAAACCACCGCACAAAGGTGAGCAATGCCTCGTTGATTCGGCACTGCGCCGATAGCAGATTGCCTGGATACTCCACCCTCCTCCCCCCCCCTTCCCCATTTTATAGCACTTGACCAAAAATTGAGGTAATGAACCATTTAGCCAGGTGTCACATATTGTGCGTTTAGTGCTGGTTTTCTGCCCTCGTCACCTGTAGTCACGCTTCAATCGTCGGCACGCGTTGACGCCTGAGGCAATAAATTTTCAACACTTTTCGTTCCAAGTTTCGCGACCCATATATTTTGACCATGGACATACACTGTTCACAAATTTTTCACCCCTTCCTTTTTGGGAGACCAGTGGTGAGTGGGATTTACGTAATTTAAGTTGCCCATGCCCGTGTATCTCCTTCGCTACCAGCGTCCGCATTTTTGGACGTAGATGTTTAGGTGCATTATTGCAACTAAACGTATTCTCAAGAATTCAAATGTGCCGCGTTTGAAATTGCGACACACAGTTTACTAGAACCGCGACAGAGAGCACCACTGGTCGTAGAGAAACGCTCTGGTGAAAAGTTTAAATGGCTGCAAAAAGCTCCAACGGCTTGCGGGGTTGAGGGTTAAGTTTTCGGCTATGATTCTGTAGTTTATTAACATTACGCGAATTTTTTTCTCTCGTGTGGGACTTGTACTTCATTTAAACGAATTGAATTGTTGCTGAAACGGCATTCACTGCTATTGACGCGGGAAGGTTTGTGTTTACAATGGTCCACGCTTGTGGACGCAACATTGTGAACGTGTGAGCTTTCGTGCAGTCGTACGAAAATTTGGCAGATCACACTCATTCTGGGAGTCGATGCCATGCGAAGCACTATAAAGGCTAGTCGTGGCCCCTGCCGCATTTTTTGTTGTTGTTAGGAGTCAAGCGCGGCGAGCAAAATTTTCTTTGCGCATTTGTAGCCATATGGCTATATCGATTGCGGGATTATTGTGATAATTTCCTTTCCTTCGTGGAGGGAGGCACATAATGAAGACCTTTGCTATTAGGGGAGAACACCTATTTTGAGGAGAGTACGTACTTGAAGAAGCAACAATGTGATGGAAGGGGTTTGTAGTCCTGAGGCTTTTTTTCCTGGCTACGAGATATATCGTGGGGTTACCAGGCGCCTCGACTAAACCGTATGCCCCAAAAGTATCGCATAGCCCGTCGTTACGTGAGACCTCAGGTTAGGTCACAGATGTCAGTTTAATCGAAAATAACTGCGCGCTACGGGGCGATGACCATGATAGCATAAGAAGCGGTTTCTGCCGTTTGCCTCCGCGTTGAGGAATGATTGACCGCAGCTTGGCTTGACATATTTGGGTTAAGTGCGGTAATTTGGACTTGAATTGTAATTGGTAATACATTGTTTTAAAAGCTGGTAGCGAACACTGCGACACAGGGCCTGTTGTCGCGTTATGATGCCATTATAGGTTATTACTTGTAAGCAGTTCCACGCACTGGCATGATTGTGGTAGAATGCAGGGCTGCCACGCTGAATGCCTCGGTTTGATTCCGTCCTGCATTGTTAGTGCCAATGTTTACATCCCTATGATTTTTGCCCCTCAGTGATTACTCTGGCGACGCCTGGCCCACATTTATTATTTTTTTTTTGCGACGCAAGCTCCACCACCCGACGGCGTAATTATTTTTTCTTCGAAAGTTTCTAATCGCAGTTCGTTTCCCGGTTGATACAAGGTTGGAATACTCTGCAGCTCATACCCGCATCAATGGGTCGTGGTATACGGGCTTGTGCTACACATGACTTAATAAAAGGGTTGCACGACGATCGCGACAAGTCTCTCGCGTTATGCACATGTTCATCGTGTTTAACTTACACTAAAGCGCTCTCGCGCAGATTTTCGTGCGTGTCAAGTGAAGGAAACGACCACGATAGTGCCCAGACGTAGACGGTTAGATAAAAAACTGCGGCCAAGGGTCACGTAGGCAAGGGTGTCTTAGCTGAACTAACGCGAAATCTGGAGAAGGCGAACCTTTATTATTTCGTGCTTATACTTGTTGGTGGTCCGCTAACGCACCATTACTTTGCCGATATGTTTCAAGAGTGGTGCTTCAAATAGGTTACTTTACCGTATAGAGAGACGCACATTTGTGGTTGTGGTTTTAGACAAGAAACTTCAGCGCTTTGGGGAATTTCATCGGGGATTCTGACACAGCTGCAAAGCCAAACGTAATGTTTTAGGTGTAGTGGTGACGAACCCTTAACCTAAGATATGCGTAGCATGGATAGGTGACGAGTAGCGGAATTTACTCCATTTTTGTGGTCCGTGTATTATGAACCGTGACGATCACATGACACGCCCATAAGCCGGGACTCTAAGGTGATTCTCCCCTTATAACATCTGTCTTATCAAGCCCCTTATAGACGCGCAGATAGAAATGGTGTGGTGCTTTAGGTTCTCCAAAAAAATGCCTCGCATTTAAAAAGCCACCGCCGGTTCAGTAACTTGGTGTACATCGAAATCAGTATTACGTGACGTTACTGTATAATTAACATCAACGACTGGCGGTACCGTGAAAATCATAAAATTTCGTTAGCTTGACTTATACGATATTGGTATTTTGCAGCTGTATGACGAACATAAATGACAAGCGCTCGTCTGAAAATAATACCATGCGTGTCGCTTGCGGCATAATTTATATAGATGCCACGCTCATAGTGCGGTCATGGCCGGTCCGCTAGCTTGATAAGGCTTGTACTGCGCGACGTGCATGGTTGAATGTCAGAATTTGTACTCCCGTTTTTCGCATATTTGAGAGATTGCTTAGGGCTCCTTGATTCCTGGTGGTCAAAATATTCGTAGTCCTCCACTATAGCATATTTCGAAATCACAGTCCTGATTTCGGAATTTAAACCCCACCGATTATTATTTTTTTATGCTTAGGACAGATCCGTGGTGATTGCGACTTACGTCTTGTGTGGATTTTCTAACTTTGGATCCATCGGCGTCTGTCTTGGCGCAAGCATAGTGATTTTTTTTTATTAGGCATCTGCAGAGAACGTTTCTTTTGCCTTGGCTGTTCCTTTACCTTGGCTATTATTGATGTTTTTTTTTTTCAGGTAGCTTCATTCCTTCAGCGACCGATGTTCTGTACTAGCCGTGATAATGTTTTCTTGTGACGTAAATTTTCCTTATGACATTTTGAATCAATGTAGAAAAATATCAACAAAACGTTATTTGTTTTATTGTGTCGCAATCACGTAATCATATCAGAGTGCAGTGGTGGCGTTTCAAAGGGGTGAAATAAGCAACTTCAAAGCTTGACTACAAAAACAAGCATTTATGCAAGTAATGTTCCTCCTTCCTGGTCATTATTCGGCGTGCTTATTTCAGTAGTAATTAAAAGACATGTAAGTTCTAAGCGCTCGTTTTTTGTTTAAACAATACTTATGAGAACCAGACAATAGTGCCAATGAATTCATAGCATTTATTATTAATAACGATTGCATAATGTTAATATGACGCAAGAAAAGACGACCAAAAGATAACTTGCTGTGTGCAGGGTCCGAACTTGTGACTTTCGAATAATGCGTCCAATGCTCTACCAACTAAGCAACGGTAATGGTCATTTCTCCGTTCTCGTTGCAGGCTATATATGTGAAACTGAGCGTGGTAGTGTCAGTCAGTGCCGCCAGTAGCCATTACGGCGAGTATAGAACACTTTTATTGCGATAGCAATCATATCTTCCCAAACTTCCCGCTACTTCGTCCTTGAAAACATCCCACTACGCCCCAACACCGATTCATCACTTCTCCAACCATTGATCGATATGTGGGGTTTATCATCCCAAAGCCACCATATGGTTATGAGAGACGCCGTAGTGGAGGGCTCCGGAAATTTCGACCACCTGGGGTTCTTCAACGTGCACCCAAATCTGAGCACACGGGCCTACAACATTTCGCCTCCATCAGAAATGTAGCCGCCACAGCCGGGATTCCATCCCGCGACCTGCGGGTCAGCGGCTGAGTACCTTATTCACTAGATCACCACGGCGGGGAACTTCACCAACTATGAAGCCGTTTAATGAAGGGGCAACGGAAGCGACGTATAGCTACCGCTTACAAATAACAACATTTCTTGTATAAACACAGTGTTTGTCACGTCTTTGATGATGTACTGGGCAATATTAGCGGATGGTTTACGGTTCAGCGAAGAAACCCCCGAGCGCTTCTCCCCACTCATCATTCACTCCTGTGGATATGCTGTGACTTTTTTTTTTTCTCTAAAGCTTTCTCTGAAGGCTTGCATATCCTGGAATATTTTATGTGTTCCGCTTTTGTGTTCAGCCACTTTTCAAGTGCTGGTGGTACGTGAACCGTAGTAAGAATTCCGTGGACTTCGCGGTGCGCATAACTAAAACGACTTCGTCTGCAAGCTGGAACAAACGGCGCAATGAAAGAAAGAAAGGCGGAAAGGCAAGGCAAAAGTGGAACTAGGAGAGAGCAGGGATTTGGGGAAACTGGAGAAGCACGTTGAAAGAGGGCTTACCGCCACCACTCTTCTATGGAGAGCCCTTCCACATTCAGAAACGAATGCCTTTTTGAAAATAGGTTTCGAGATTCGAGTGCCTGCGGCAGAACAGCGATTTTTGTTTCATTGTGCCTTTCCTCACCTTGTTTTTTTTTTATCTGCAGTTAGTACACTTCCATTTGTTTTTCACTGCAGGGTTTTCATTATTTGGCATTTTCTTTGTCTAATGCCTTCATTTCCTTCTACCAGCTATTAAGCGTTTTCTCCTAGTTTTGTGTTTTTTGCGTCTCAATCATGGACGTCGTCTGTGCAAAAACAATGTAAAAATGCCTGCAGGATAAAAGATAAAAGAAAGTGCAAATGAGAGGTGCGAAAGCTTTTTTCGGCTACACTCACACAAGCATGGCCAATGCAAAAAAAAAACAAAAACAAAAACCCGGCAGCAACAAAAAAACACAAAGAGGACAAACACAAGCATGGAATGGCGGACATTTAGGCCTACGTGTTTTACGGCCCAGGCTGGCGTTGCTGCTCATAGCGGTGCTTTTGGCGCAATTTCCCGGTCAACACGTCTTTTAGTGATTCGCCACCGACACCCGGATGCTGGCTTCTCACAGATCGACTGTCGCTGATGCAGGCGCGAACACGCCAGCCCCCCGCACCCTCCCGTACAACAACGAGCAACAACAACAAAAAAGAAGTCAGTACTAGAATGACTGGTGCAAAGAAGGTATGTCTGTATGTGAATGTGTGCGTCTGTTTAGTAGAGCAATAAAAACAAAACAAGGGAAGTCGCAGAAAGCGATAATCAATGACGTCGTATAAGAGCACGACACTGTACAGTTCTGCTTTTATTTTTTTTTCCTTATGAACATTTTTTATTGTACCATTTCGAACAAACCTCGTAACTCTTTCATTCAGCTTGAACAGACGGTAATTACAAGACATAGCAGCCGACTGAGCACTCGTTATTTACGTATGCGTGTAGATTTGGCGAGGGCTACATGAAATTCGTCAGTGCGTTTGTAGCTTTAGTTTTCTCTATTTTACATCGGACTATATGGCACTCAGCGGTGAGATTTTCCCTCCCTTAATTCCCCTATTTAAATGATTGTATGAAAGGTAACATACATCGCGTGCCACGTTGGCAATTCATTTGCAATAACCGTTTCCGGGCCTCTAACTTTGACTCTGTTGTCAAACTCTTCTTTGAAACGGTCTTTCAAGGTAAGCTTATTTTTTAGCCTCGCAGTATTTATAGATCAATTTCTTTACGTTTGTATATATATGTAGATTGATTGATATGCGGAGTTTAACGTCCCATAACCACCATAAGATTATGAGAGACGCCGTAGCGGAGGGTTCCGCGAATTCCAACCACCGGGTGTTCTTTAACGTGCACCCAAATCGAAGCACAAGGGCCTACATCATTTTTGCCTCCATCGAATATGCAGCCGCCGCAGCCGGGATTCGATCGCGCGACTTGCTGGTCAGCAGCCGAGTACCTTAGCTACTACTAGACCACCGCGGTGGGGCGTTCGCGCGTGGGCGCCCTCCTTCCCCCCCCCCCCCATATATATATATATATATATATATATATATATATATATATATATATATATATATATATATATATATATATATATATATATATATATATATATATATATATATATATATATATATATATATACCTATCGTACTTGGTGGGCTATATCTGGCAAGTTTGTTTTAAATGTTCGAGGTAACAACTTTGCGACTAGAGTTACTCGTATTATTATTGTTCATGCATGTTCCACATGAGCCAGTCAATTTGGGCTGGCTTTTATACTTTGTTGACTACATAATGCGTTTAAGTTGTGGTTGAGGACGAAAATTTGGGCGTCTACTAAAAAAGAAATCAGATTCACTTGGTGAAGATCAACTGGGAACGGTTCAAACTTGGTTTACAACTGTGAAAGTGGTTGTACTATGCGCGGACCAGTGTTAAATACTTTTGCATGGTTGTAAAATGACTTAAATGAACAGAACCAAACATAAACACAATTCGGGGCTTCATGTCTCTACGTGTGCGCAGCTTCGAAGCGTGTCCTACGCTGCAGTGCGTGTGCCACTCCGTTCGTGTTTTGGAAATGCTGGCTTCTCCACATAAAGAACTTTGTTGAGGCGAAGCCACTTCACGTGTTGGTTTGCACAGAATGTTGGCTTGCGAAGAATGACTTGGGCGTTGATGCGTGCTTGCACACCGTTTGTCCGCTTGACCGACACTACTATGCAATACTCGACTATAGTTCCGATCGACAGCTCGAGTATTGATGCCAAGCGAAGTACAGAAAAATTCAATGCGTGGTCTATGCAGGCTTTGCGGCATTTTGAAGTTTATTTCTGTTTTGGGCGTCTACGGTTACCAATATTTCGAGTATATTTTTACGACGATTCATTAGATTACTGTAAGAACAGTCAGAAATTGCCTCTACAATCAATTTTAACAACATTTTATAAAAAAGACAAAGCGAGGCTCGAATAACGGGGTGGGCGTCATAAGCGAGAAGCAGGAATCACTAGACGAAATACATATAGCGTAGACAACAAGATAAATGAAACTGAGCGCAAACGCTCTGAAGCGTAGCACTCCCCATTAGCAGCGGCTACTATGTCGGCTGAGGGAGTAGCTAGTGTATGCATCGATTGCTCTTGTCTCGTGGAATCTCGCACCGTTGCCGATGAAGGGAGCAGATGAAAGCCACGTAGGTGAAAATACCTAAATTGAGGTGAAAATGAGAGCAAAAGTATAATTCTCGTGAAAAAGAAAAAGGCATTTGGGCGGAGAAAAAAGCGTTGCCATTTTGGTCATTTTTCATGACACGCTTCGCGAAGCATAACGGACACTAATGAAAATATTCCGAGTAGAGGAAGCAGAGTCGCAGCACCTGCGGTTGTCCCCAGGAAGCGTAGCCAGTCGGGGATTTACCACTCGAAAAACGTTTCTCTTGTTCTTTTTTCAACACACAAAGTACAACTAGGACACTGCCCTCCATCGTTATTTAGAGCGCCGCTCGACGCAGTCTGAACGCCCGCGGAAGGGTCGCGATATTTACTACACAATGCTTGTCGATATGAAAATGGTGTCCTTACGGGATACTGGGCACTCGCTTGTGCATGTAAAATAAATCGATGCAGAATTTGCATCATGCAAAAAGATATGTAATAGTGACCAAGAATATTCACTGGGAAAACGACGGAAAGCGAAAGATAGAGACACAGAGAGAGAGAGAGTAATAGACGCCGGGAATTGTGAAGATGTTCAGCGCTGCTTGGAAGAACTCGCAGTGTACTCCTGCTAAGTTTTGCAAATTACACCTATGTTGCTGGTTCCATCTGGGCATCGATGTTTTATGACTTCCTTCTCAAAAATGCTCACCCATTGCTTGGGCGTCGGCATCCACGTGAGCCTTTCATGACGACAAACAGAAGAGGCGTTTTGGTTACGTCTGGATGAGTCATCACGAGGCTGCATATTTTGTTTGCGAGAGGTGCTCGTCAAGCAACTGTGTATTCCGCTGTGCATGTATTCACCTGCGTATGTCCACTTGCGTTAGAAAACAGCACAAGAGGGCCGCTTGAATGAACGTATATTTCAGGTTTGCGTATTCAAGCCTGGAGCATTCAGTTATTCTCCATTACAGATTTCCCCTTCAGCGTCCTTTAGCTAAAACCAAAAAGTGGTCATCCTTTCAGCATTCTTGTTTTCACTCGGATGTCGTTGAAAAAAATCGCTTTATGAGTCAGCGCGAGCAAATTATTAGTTTTATCACTTTTATTGCTGTTGCCCGTCGTTAGATTCACGTGCATGCAGTCTCAGGACATGGAACGAGTGAACGATAGCATGATCGACGGCGTGCACTGCCAATCAATCTTTAAGCGCTAAAAATGCGAGAATACGAAAAAAAATCAGTAGATCGAACGGTACTTAATTTAATAGAATCGTCTCGGAAGACTATTTCTTTTTTTTCGTTCGTCGCATTTAATGTTCAATCAAGCGAAATACGGACGGAGTCAGCCAGTGCGAATTGTGACCAGATTATGGCTCATTGCAACCGCGGCCTTGCCGCTTGCGCGATTGCCTTGGTTCGATAGTCATACGGGAACAGCCAAGGGAATAAATTGTTAGAACAGGACGAAAAAAATGACGGAAACAGCGAGGAAGAATAGTTAGATGCTCGGAACACGGGATGAAGAGAGGACAGGAAATAGAAAAAAATGAATGCTAGAGCAGGTGCCGTTATCATGTAGCACGGGGCGTTCACGTGATTGCTCGTTTTATTGGCGTGCCTCGAATGAATTTCCATCTTATTACCCTGCCCCCCCCCCCCCCCCCCCCCGCCCTGCTCTTTTGACTCATAACCAGCAACAGATATCTGACCCATATGCACTGTCACTTGAAGCGCAAAGCACTCTTTTCACCTTTAAAAATATCCTTGAAGGTATAGTGACCATAGAAAGTGCCTTACCCATAATTAGATATGATAATAAAAAAGAGAGAACCGTTCATTGTCTTTTATAGTTTATGTAGATGTATTTTGTTTCTGCCGTCATTCTGTGAATTCGTGAACTTCGGTGAGCTCTGATGCCTTTCTGTTGCTCACGAGTGTTATTAGCTTGCGCTCCTTGATGGAGACGATAACACGTAGCTGTAATGCTTGACCCTCGGGCGATGTCATAAAGTTCCCGGCAGAGATGACCACAATTTTGAAACATTATTCAGCAGGGAAGGACACCATTAATTTAGTGAAGCCAAAGCGTAGGCGGCTGTAGGTGCGTGTTGCTGTAAGGCTCTTTGCCTCGAGTCCCGTACGGGTCACCACACACTGACATGTTGCTTAAATATAGAAAGACCAGATGAAAGGAGACGTGTAGGACATAATGGGAGAACGCCAAAGCTAAGCACTATTATGAAATTCAATGACTGAATAACACAAAGGCAAAATAAATGCCAACGACGCTGAGTTGCGTGCATTTGAGGGATGCAGTACTTGCGTCGTTCGTGTCGGTTTGGGCTATGTTTCAGGGATTCTCAGAATAGGCAGGCTGCAATGAACTGAATAAAAGAGCTGAAACGAGCGCCAACCGTGTACCATATAATGTGGTGGGCCCCCTTCTACTTCCCTCAAAGAAAAGTGCCTGTGGGGCTGGAGTTGGCCTTGCACGTGGCTATGCTGTACCCTAGGTGCTTGTATACTGAATATGAACTAATGTGCTGTACCGTAGCAATCGGAGCTTCCCCGGTGTACTTGTTGGTGCTCTTCTACGTACACGCGCAGCAAGACGTGGATAGAACCTGTTTTCCCACTTTGATCCAGAATTAGCTCCTACTTTGGACTTGGCACTTGGCTTTCCCGCTCATTGCATGCGCGAAAGAGCTGGACGATGGGCGCTGGTGTCTCAGAAATCTACCAAATAATAGGAACGAGACATCTTGAAAAGGTTGTTCGAGTTCTACTGACGTGAAACTTGGGGAGGGGCGAAGGGTGGACTGTTCTGAGAGATATTTCTCTGATGAGGCACTACAGTGGTGCCGAGACTGAAACGGGGCATATAGGAAAGGGTGTTATCGCTCGCTTAATGTCGTCAGAAAACGGCGTCAGAATGCAGTTCACTCTAAGGTGCTTATTTTTCTTTTTTACAAATTCAGTTTCGGTTCCCTATGGCATGAAGGAAAGAATGTTTAAGCTCCACCAACGTCACCGGCTGTTGGTGCATGGTGGACCATGATGACACAACACACTGTAGCGACGTGACACGCCGACAAGATCCGAGGTGTGTGTTTTAGTGGCGAGCCCCCTAAAGGTCAGTGATGTCGAAAGTTGGGCAAGTTAGCAATCGTTCATGATTACATATGAAGCAGCGCACGACGACAGGCACAAGAGGAAGTGGTGTCCCTATTGTTCCTTTTGTGTCTGTCGTCGTGTGCTGCTTCATATGTAACCCCAAAGGTGCTTCGTCCCTAAAACACACACCTCGGATCAAGAGCAATAATTGCACACTCTTTAGAAGAGTCCACGCGAAAGCAATGAACAGCTCCAACTTGTTCTGGTAGCACTTAACTATCGTGGCACGCACACGTTACAAACGTATGAAACTTATTATAAAGGAAGTTCTACTGCGAGTCATGAAAGGAAGTATCAAATTTGAGGAAATCGGCATTTTCATTGGTGCGTCATCGTTGCCTTCTCTTTCCAGTTTGAGCTGAATACAATATTTCTTTCGCTATACTCTGCTCAACACGGCAGAAAGTAATGGAAACGAAAAAGATTCGCATGTTTATTTTATAATTTTGAGTTGGGTTTTGGGTCACTGGAGTTAAGTCAACGCCGTATGCCACTGTGTGTTTTAATGTACTTTTCTTTGACTTCCCGTGTTAGAGTATTCCGTGCTTCCGACAGGTAAAGGTGCAATGAAGGTGGATGAAATATTCTTACGTAGAAAATATAGCTGGCTCCACCAGACATTACAGCAAGATCAAGAAAAAGAAGGGCGTTGTTGTGTGTTACTGATTGGGGGAGGGGGGGCGTATGGGTCATAAATGTACAATTGAGCGTGCAGATTCAGTACAATTATCTGAAATCGTCATCATTTTTTTATTTTGCTGGGCATTACATTATCTTTTGAGTACACGTTCTTTTTCCTTCCAACTTCAAAATGAGTTCAGAGGCATTGATCACCACATTTTCGTGGCTCAAATGCAAAAAAAAAAAAAAGCCAGGCCAGGCCTGCGCGGACAGCGCAGCACGGTCACATCGAAAGCTGGAAGAACGCCATTTCTGGACCTCATTGCAAACTTTCTTGGGGCTACTAATACAAGTACGCCTGCAAAGTACCCACCACTACATTAATTCATTCGGTGGTTGACGAAGATGAAAAAATTACAGCTGAGGCCATTGTAATGAGCTGGAAGCATTCATTGACCCATCGTAATGAAATTTATACTTTGCTATGCCTGCTTGTTATTTTACTCTTCTACCGCGTTATATTGCGCATGTTAGCACGGTTCTTTCGCGACATGATGGCTGTTTAGGAATTTCGTGCCTAGGAACTTTGAGCAACAAATAATAAGAAATGCCAACAAGGTGAATTCTCCTTAGTTTCGACTAGCTGGTTTCTTAAAGCGCTCATAAATTTGTATGTATGAACGTTCGTTCATTTCAATTGCAATAAAATGGGCTCAAACTTCTGGAATCGAACCTCCGACTTGAACTAGAGCAACATAATGTCATAACTACTAGGTCACCACAGTAGATGGTGCTCGGAGAAACAATCACAATGTATTTTTCCAAGAGCAGTCACTATGTTCCTTCAGAGATTCTAGGCATAAATATGATCACTTATCTCTTTAGATAAGCAACTAAATGCATTTGTGTAAGCTTTTTCTTTACCTTACTTGCTGATTTGAAAAATTTTAAAGATCAGTAGGTATGAATTACCGATATTTGCCAGTACGCTGCAGGAAATATATCAAATGAGATAGAAATAAGAAAAAAAGTCGATATTTTCTGGAGATCCCATTTGCTATCCTCTTTTTTGTTTTAGCTTGATGCTTTTAGTTAATGAATAAATGTAAACCAAATAAGACATTGGCAGCATCGACGAATTTTTGTGACTCCCTTTTCTTCAGAAGTGGAATTCTCCAAGTATTATCCCACGCCCTTCACCGCGTCCTTCTATAAATATCAAGTAATCAAAAGAAGTCGATACTTCTAGGGCTGCGATAAAACCGTGAAAAAAAATCTATGCTTATAATGTCCTAAGCTTCAATCGACGTTTTTTGTCTCTAATATCGCCGCCAACTGTACTACGAGAAAGTTACCAAGGCGTCGCACTTCTCTGCTCAAAATTAGTTCCGAAATTGAGCTGGACTTCAACTCAGTGGATCTAAGATATGTGCCTTCTTCAGTGTGAGTAGTTTTGCCACCGCGGACGGTGGTGAGGCAGGGCTGTGCACATACGTACAGACACGCACAAGAAGGAAATAAAATCAGACGAACGCGAGTGACATGGTGGTGTTGTTGAAACGCCCGTTACCCACATCACCACAAAATGAAAAAAAGAAAAAAAAAGGTATAAAAGTGCCGAGGAAGCCCTTCAGCACAGGAAACACAGTGAAAGCCCCATTGAAGTGCTTTGAAGAATCGGGCAATATGATTCATGATGAACATATCCTTGCCTCACGGACGCAACACGACAGCGGCGTTTTCACCTTCAGGCGACACGGATCACTTTTTCCTCGGGCACCTCGCATTCGCTCTTGCTGCACGGCCAACGCTATTGCTTTGTGTTTTTGCGGGTGGGTGTCTAAAGGCACTGGACACTGGCTGGCGAGTCAACGAAGGACGTTTTCAACAACCGCCATCGGTGCTGCAAAGCGGCGTGCGATAGGACCACCGAGAGACAGTTTGGAGTGATAAGTCGATGAGTAGTGGGAAACTAGGCTCAGAAAAGGTGTTCTCCGTACTGCTGAGGGAAGGGACGAAAAAGAGAGCTAATGGTGTGGCAATAAAAGTGTGTGTTGGCACACTGACCTTTCTTTAAGACTTCTTTCGTTTTCTCTTTTGCCACACATATTGTGACCACTTTTTCTTTTTTTTTGCGGGTTGACCTAGATAGAACGAGGAAGATAAGTCATTGGTATTCGAATTGCGTAGAGCCAGTATATTGTAATATATTGTGTGAAACAGCGAAAATATGTAGGCGCTGCTCCGTTGTGTTTGAAGGCGTCGTAAAATGAAATCAGTGACCTTATATCGCTGCCTCGACGGGCGCTAGTTAATGTTTCTGCATTGTCACTGTTGTCCTAGGAATATGGTCTTTGTGAGACACTTACAGGGGCTCTGCCAAATAAGCGTTTTGTTTACGGCTCTTTATGACCAATAACACCATAGCTCATTACATGGCCAGGCGCTTGTGTACTGTTTTCCTGCCTCCCTCTTCAAATGTGCCACTTTTATTGAAGCTGTATGGTCGCCTTTGGTTGGTTTTTGATGACAATGCGTCGAGTGGTACATCGCTTAATAAGCTACAGTATCTCATCAGCAAAGAAGAGCCCGATTGGGCTACGGATAAAAATTGAAGCCTATGGTGACTGCTGCCGCAGTATGAATTGTACGCACAATGAAATAGCAACTTTTCCGCATGGGTTAGAAGAACAGAAGTGAGTTGTTGATAAAATATTAACGGCGTTTCAACATTTTGAGGACGCCTGAACTTTTTCTTGAAGAGTAGAACGCGATAGCGTAATCGAGTCTACTTCGCGTCGCCTCCTCAAATGCCGGCCTGATTTTCGTTCTCACTAGGAGGTTTGAAAAAATCGGGTTCACAGTGAATGCGCGGGGCGAGGAAATGAAGTTCCGTGGGTGTAAAATTTGCAGTTTCAATACGACTACGGCTAGTATATACTGTGGCATAGTGCCCACCACGCCGTATTTTTTTCCTTCAGATGTTTTCAAATGTATTGGCGCTCGGTGCTATTCTACGGTCAACCTACGCAATATTACGTGCGTTAAGGAAACTGTTACCCCTGCATGACGTTCATATGTTGTTTATTTCCGAAAAAAGTTTTAAGCAGTGGCATTGATTTATGGTAGAACAGCTGCACGCCACGCAGATAGCCTTAATTCGTAACTCCAGCCCAAGTTTTTTTAACTGCGAAGCTGCTTCTGGACCAGCTTTTCATGTTCGAGATCCATGGTCACGCTTATGCGCATCACAAACGTGTATTGCCACATTATTCGGGAAAATTCTACTACTCACGACCAATATACTAACAACGAGGGCAAAAGTCAGCCCAGCAAACAGAGTATGTGCCATAGAAATCAGTGTGGCCTATCAGAGAACTATCATCATTAAAAACACGTATGTGACGTAGAAATTGGTTAAATACTACTGTATAAAATTTTCAATAAATAGGAACCAGGCAACAGTCAACCCAACCAGTGGAATGCGCGTTGCCTTAGTCGTACCCCTGTCACGTGAGGCTACGTGGTTATAAAAGGTGATGGCTAAACTACCAGCTCAAAGTTCAACAAAGAGTGTTTAATAAAAAGATGTGATGTCACATATGGGAAAGACTCGCAGAGCACATATATGCGTTAAACTGACCAAGGGAGGGCCACCACCTTCGCTGTTTTATTGGTGTCAGTGAAGTGGAGCCGGTTGAATTTTTTATTATTGGCGTCTTTCCCTATTTTTCAGTCGTGAAGAACGCTCATTTTTCGCTCACAATCAACGTACGCTGACAGAGAATACCACAGTTTATGCGAAACGAAGTCTGTAACGTTGTTGCGCTGAAAGAGCCCATGCTTCACTCAATACAATCCATGAGGGTGTCATTACCAGAGTACTGTTCTAGAAAGAAAAAAATATGGTGTTTTTATTATGCGCGATTCCAATGAGAGCAGATAATTTACATTCATTATTTTGCAGCAGACAATTCACTAAGGAATGAAAACAGTACCGCCACACTCACAATCGTGATCTGCCTTCAAACTCCATTAACTGTGACGTTGGGCTGCTCAGAACGTGTTAGCACTGCGATGCAAGGCGGCGGCTGCAGCATCCTGTCAAAAAATGGAACACGTGCTCGTTGCTGTACTTTACGTGAATTTAGAAACGTTATCCAATAAAATGTTTTAAGCCCTCGCAACAGCGTCCCTCATAAACAACTGTGCGGTTTCTGTACGTTGTGTGCATCGCTTCTACAGAGTGACACACGTCATCTGCAAGTGTTTACGGGCAAGTGAGAAGAGGACAAAGAAATATGCACAAAAAATGAAGACAGGATAAGTGCTCGTCACGTGTCTTTTCTTGTTCTGCTGGTCCATTTTTTTCACAGTTATTAAAAATATATATTGTCTTATGTTGGCTGTGTTGGCATTCTTACTAGAAGAAAACATGTTCAGTACCAGCGAGTGGAAATGAACAAAGGACACTTATAGAACGCAGTACTTTGAGAGAGCTGGAAAGGAGGTAACAAGACCCGTTCTTTCCATGTCGCCCTGCTTTCAACGTTATCTGCATGAAAAATGTAAGGGTGTAAGCTGTATACCCTGCTCCCACTTGCTTCTTGCATGAGAAAACTAGAGAAAAAAATAACCCCTTATCTGCATGTTTCACAGCAAATGTCGTCGAAAGATGATAGTAGTGCATCTGGAAAGAGTGAACAAAACATTTATTTGATGTTGTTCGCGAAAAAACTGGTGGATTGTATTCTGGAGGTGCTGCGTTAGAGTGTCTCGATTCGCACAGTGAAGGCAAGTGAGCACATCGGCACGTTAGACACGAGCGCTATCTGGCAGTAATCTTCGAAAACGACGGAAGGAGTTCGCGGCTGTCTCGGAGGCGATAAGTTGTAGAACGCAAAGCAACGGGCAGGTGCCACAACCGTGTCGTCTTAGCAAAGCGTTGGAAACACCTGCCTTTTTTTAGCATAGCGTTGCATTACCAGCGCAGCGTGATAAACGCTACGGTCCTTAGAATTACTTGCGTATGCCTACTCTAGTATAAATACACACATAGAGAATATTAACGTGTTGTTTTGGTGCCTCAGATATGCGCAATAATTGATTTTTAATTGACAATCGCCCAAGTATGAACACTGAAACTTGACCAATATTGGTAGGCGCTGCAGATGGCGTTGGCCGTTTGGGGTGTCGTTTGGTGCCGTTTAGGGTATGGTTACGGCGGGCAAACAGACAAATGTACAGACAGACAGAAAGACAGACAGACAGACAAAAAGTTTTGCATCAATGTACCCCAAAGAGACTATCGTTTTTAAATATTGTTGATTACGACATAATATACCCCACTTAACGCTCACACCAGAGCGTGAGTGTCGACTGCTATTTATACATTCTGTGATGCAACATCGTGGCCACTTATGTGCGTGGGCGTCACTTTAGAACCTGCAGCAGTTTCATACATCAGTCGTCGAGTTACGATTGTAGGGATATTCATTTCAGCCCTTGCTACAGAAAAGAAACTCAAGGAAGAAAGCGCAAAAGAATGGCAGTCTCTTTTGCTACAGTTAAGAGCAGGGCGTGTGGAGTGCTGTCAAAAGGACGTCCTTCTAGGCTCGCGAAAGGAACCGTATCTGCTGTACCGTCCTCCCTCTCTACTGGTGGCATCTGTGCATTCACTGTGATGCCGGTCTTCTTCTCCGTCGCTTTCTTGGATGCAGTATTTCCTGTTCGTTGAAGAACATGAATCTAGGCATCTGGTTTCGTTTTTTTATTTGCTTCAAGAAAGAGAAAAACTTAGATATTGGCACAGTTTTTTTTCATTTCATTATAATAAAGCCAGTGGATTTTCTGTTCACCTTTAACCTAGAAGCTAAATCTACGAGACTGCCAAGTTAGATACTGTAGCGAAGAAAATGAATTGCTGCTGCGAAATCTATTTCCAAATATACGACAGTTATTCTGTGTTACATAGTCTCTGGGTCGAGCTCTTAGTATTACCCAAAGAATTGATACACAGATGATAAAAGAGGTTGCTTTCTTTTATAAAAGATGGAGGTAGATTACTTATTTACAGAACCACACATGAGGGCGTGGGAACCTTTCGGAGAGATATGGCTGAAAGTTCAGAGAAACTTCAAGCTGCTGTCGCACGACAGATAATGCAGAGAAAAAAGGCGGATAGATAGATAGATAGATAGATAGATAGATAGATAGATAGATAGATCCGTACAGTGTATGAGAGCAGGCAGAAACATAAACTTGGCTTCTTAATGAAGTTTTATGTATGATATTGACCCTTTCAGGTACTCTGTTGCGAGTGAACTTTATGGGCTTTATAGAATTTAAAATTCAGTTGTATTCGGTGTAACCGGGAAATATAGACGAGTACCTATTTTTTAGAATTACAAAAGGCATTCTTCTCGTATTTGAAGGAGATGCATAGGCGGTGTAACAATATAGAAAACGCCCCGACGTTCTTAAAAAAAGCATAAGAAGTTAGTCACTGGAGCTATAAAGAAATAAACAGCCCGATCAAAGGATGTGCCTTCATTGCGGATTTTCTAAATTCTGTCAACACAAAAGGCGTATACATTTTTGCTAAGTAAGCGCTCAATAGACGGAAACGTATGTTTGTCAGGGCGCAATTTATTGGTCCAACGCAGACGAATACGAAAGAGTTGGCCGACAGCCTTCTTGTCAACAGAAATATACTTCAGCATTTTTTGTTGTCATTTCTTCTGCTGCTATCAAAAGCTGGTTGTTCTGTGGACCCGCTTGAAATTCACACTAGCTTGTCGAAACACCAGCTTGGCGGTCATTAATGTTGGCAAACAAGACAATCTTAAAATGTTTAAACAGAGCGAGATTCTTGAAGCGATATTTGATGGTTATTTCTTGCTATTATCAGTGCTGCATATTTCAATACTTCTGCACTGTTAGGTAATCATCTGCCGTTGGCATCAAAGCGAAAAGTATACAATTGTTGCATCATCCTGTTCTCACATATATGTGGCTGAAACATGAAGGATAGCAAAGCAACTATGTATAGAAAGAGTTAAGGAGCAGGTAGCGTCGAGAACGTAAAATGATATGGCTAGCAATAAGAACACGAATGTCTGCAGAATGGGTGAGGGAACAAACTGAGCTTGCAGATATTATAGTTGACATCAAGCGTAAAAGATGGACCTGCGTTGGCCACGTAATGAGCATAACAGACTATATTACGGTTGGACAGTAAGAACAACAGCATTGTTACCAAGGGACGGGAAGAACGGTCGAAGAAGGCAGTAGAGCAAGACGGAGGGATGAAATTAGGACGTTTGCAGGCATAAACTGGAATAAGCTCGTACTATGTTACGGCACACTAGACATCATTGCGAGACCATTTCTTTTGCAGTGGACTAAAATAGGTTGAAGATGGTGATGATGATGATGCTTGAACATTGCATGATGCGATGCGATATTTATTGGCATGACTGTGTTTTATGTCATACTGAAAACAACAGCTGATTCTGCAGAATATTTGACCGACCTACAGGGGTTTTGAGAATGCGTTATATGTGGGTAGGAAGGGGCTTACTTCCAATAAATATTACCTGTATTTTACAAGTTGCTTTCTTTGCGCTCCTATAGTTTTCTTGAATAAAATAGGTATCCAGCCATCCCCAATGCCAACGAGTTGGCTCACGCCCGCTCACACGAACTAATCCACCGTGCGGGACCTGCGCCAATCCGGGACGAAGGAGAGGTACGGTACCGAGATCCACTCCTTACTCTCAGTGAAATTTGAAAACACTACCGACTCAGCAGGTGTAATTTTCCACCGTCACATCCGGCACTGACGAGGCCATTGTTCATCACGCTCAGAATGCTGAAAACAGAATCGTACCCCTCTCTGCTGATATTAGTGAACTTATGTACAAAATTAAACCAAGCTGCTTTAACTGCATCGAACGATGGTGCGGATTTCCACACATGCTCTGGCAATGTTCGGTCCTGCACGACGCCTCACTCAACTCTTACGAGACCTGGCAATCGGCGCTCACCCGCTTGACTGCAACGTCCAACTTCAGGCGCCCGTAACTTGACGGCGGGACTCAATTTGCTCGTCCCCACGTGAGTGCTGTCTTGAACCAAGCCTCCTCATCGGCCCCCCAGGACTTCAATAAAGTTCTTTCACCGACTGACTGTTAACTGCTTTTAAAAATTTCAGAAAAATGACAGGTTGGTGGAACCAACACTTTGTTACTTTTTTAATACCATATCTTCTGGGGTAGTTCAACTGACTGGAACTCAGACTTATAAGGAGGCTCATATAACCATTGACCCTTCAAGAGTACTAGCGACCAAGAAATAAACATGAACAGTTCAGGTACCAGAACCTAAAACTCATGATGTAATTTTTTCATTATGGCAGCAATGGATCAGTTCTATAAGCTAGCCTGAGCGCTGTCAATCAAAAATACTTGCTGTGCGAACACTGAATCGCAAAAGCAATGTACTAAGAACAAACTCGTTTTTTCTTTCATTGCAGCCTGTTCAATATCAGAAGTGGACACAATGCTCCGCAGGCAGACTAAGACAACGAACAGTACTCCGTAATGCAAATAACACTACCAGTAAAGCTTTTCCAAACTGGACTCCCTAATTCAACACATCAGGTGTGTGCGTCAGCAGTTCTGACGCTTGGTTTTTTATATAACGCCTGACGTACGTGCTAGACAGAATTCGTAAAAGTCTCAGCATCCAGCTGACGTTATTGACAAGCGCTCCACCACTCACAAACCGTTGCCATACAAACTGTTCGCTGAGCTCTCCACGTGGTTTGAAACAATTTCAACGAATACATTCCGTGTCAGCGCTCTAGAAGCTTTCAAGCGCATTGTTTTACCTTTAGTACACGCACTCTACGTTTTCGATTTTGGCTGCCGTACAAAAAATGAAGCCTGTGTATCCCAAGCTGAAAGGCCTCTCTTCTAATCAATGTATATAGTGGATATTCTGTTTATATATGAAAATGAATATATTTAATTGACTTTTCGTGGCCTTGGGTGCACGGTCAACCGAACACAAGTCAGAAGGGTAAACATTGGATGAGTTACCGAGGAACGAAGGCCGCGTTTTTCTCTTCACGCCTTGCTTTTCTCACACCATTTTGCATGGCCGAAACCATTTTGCTGAAGCAACGCTTCGCCCGTTCTTTTCACATTCTTTTTCCATCTTCGCGTTCTTCTTATCACAGCATTTCTGTTTGCTTGTGTGCAAAAGGGCTGTAAATTTTAGCCAAACTGCGAGTTCACGAAGGCGTGTGTCCAGAAGATGCAGGAGATTATGTACTTGCTGAGACGGCAACCCATGAGGTGGTGGCGGAGACTAATTACGGGCTTTTGTAAGTGCAAACTAATCAAAATAATTAAAAATTATAAGTGATAATTGCATAGCATTGCTTTTTTACGAGAGCTGATGAAAGTAACAGCAATAAAATAGATCCTGCTGCGTTTTCTCGATGTAGTTCTTGCCTCTGGGCTGAACATATATACGAACACACGCTGCCAGGTTCCTCGTAGTCTTTCGTTCAAAAGACAATTGCAAACGATGCCAGTTCATTGAGCGAGAAAAAAACTGCTGCTGGGTATGTTGGTGTTAGGGGAGGAATCCATTACTTCTTCAAACTTCTTTTTTGTTACGTTTGATTTCTAGCAGAGGTAAGACACTCACTTTCTCAATTTCTTCAGTGCAGATATTTTTGAGAATGCAACAGAAACAATTTAAAGGCACGAAGAGTTTTTAGAAAAAATAATTAGTTCATATAATATTGTGTCTTACACCCTGCGTAATTTATTGAATGAAAAAATCCTAATAGTTATAGTGGTAATGATGACAAAAACTAAGATCACAATGTTTCAAACATACCTTCTGTAAAGGACCAGTGCAAGCCACCTAGACATTGTCATGGTGTTACTTCATCATGTGCAGTCTAGCAGTCTTGATGACTATTTTCTATTTATCACTATTTGCCTATTTTTACACAAGTGTCTATGTCATTAGGGTAATCTTACCTGCGCTTGTCCACGAGGCGCGGACCTATCAGAAAAATAGACATAAGCGCCATGTTCACGCACATTGTGAAAATGAGGCAACTTCTGAAACATTTTCGTTTTATACTTCTTCGCGACTACTTGGGGTAGGAGGTTATTGTGCGGTACTATTAACGCTATTATGGTAAGGGACAAAATGAAAAGTACGCTAGTTATGGAAGTGGTTACAGTTATGGAAGTGGTATGGAAGTGATTACAGAAGGTAATCAGCTGGCGTTGTGCAAATGTGAGCATTTATACGCTCTGAAACACTGGTTGTAAAAAAAAAAACAAACTGAACTCAGCCGAAAAAACAGTTTTTTTGTGCATTTACTGTCCACAGACAGCGAAACGACTTTTAGTTTTGAATAATTTTAAAATCCGCAACCAAAAAAAAAACATTTCTAGATTAAGTACAAAACAAATAAACAGTTATACAAAAAAAGAAACATGGAAATGAATACGCGTATTCTGAAACCACACAGGTACCATGGTTGTCTGCAGAAACTACAGAATGAGGCGAATATAGTCAGAAATAGTTTAATAATATACTTCTGAGAAAAAATAATATCTACGTTTTTTTTTGTGCTTAAAAAGTGAAAGAGGTATTCAGGTACTTCGAGTGTGAAAAAAACAACAAAACAAACGCGCATCGAAACAAGCAGTGGAGTGAGAAGAAACGGTGCAGCTGCTGGGAGAGGGGTGTAATGTGCAAGATAGAAGGCGTTATGCTACAGGAGATTTCTTTCTTCGGTTCGCACGATGGAACTCGGTTTTTTCGTCTTTGCTCCAATGTCGATCAGGATAGTGTGAAAGTGTGGCAAATAAAAACACAATCCCGCGTTGTGGAGGGTACGCGGAGAAAGAATGGGTCGCCGAAACTCAGTGAGTAAAATAAATGTTAAGATAGGAAAAACAACAATAAAGCATAACGAGCACGAAATCGGAGGGGGAGAAGTACCAGAATTGTCCTTATTGAGCAGACACGAGACAGGTCTTCGGAGGGGGCCATCTATCGTAGCATCGCGGGAACGTCGGTCGTGGTCGCTAGAAAAAGGCCTTCGCCGCTGCTTTGCAATGCAGAACGCCTTTAGACTGGACCACTGGCAAGTATTTCCCATCGCCCGCCTCCCATTGTTTCATGGAGATCGATGAAGACGTGAAATGGAAATTCTTAAATAATAAAAAAAATACACATAGAAGAAGAGAAATGAACAGGGAAAGCTATATTGCCTACCAGTTTGCGCAACAGATGTGGTCGGACGGAAATACAAACAGGAGAAAGCAAAGCGATGAATCGACAGGAAGACAAAATCGTGTCCGGTGGGCAAACGACGCAGCGGCCCTGGCTGCTGCGGTGGGTTTCTTAAGAACGGGGGTGTAGAGAAAACCAATATCCCTGGGTGTGTGTACAAAAAGGAGGGTGAAGGGGTGGACTAGCAGTGTCCAACCAACGAGGCCACTTAAACTCCGGGATTGGGGGTGAAGAAAATCGAGTCTGTCTCCGAAATTACGTCCCGTCACCAAGCCGGCAGTTGATTAGGAAGTGTGTCTACGCCTGATTCGACTGAGTATTTAGAATTAAATTGAAATTTTAAAATGTGAGCGCAGAAATTGTCTTGCCTGCTATAGCGAGGGGTAATTAGAAAGTTTATCAAACTATATTTGACAATCGTATGGCTATACTTTGGAACAATTTTATGTTTGGCGAGCTAGTTTGCCAGATGTTAAGTTCAAACAATCTTAGTCGAAAACAAACGGACCAACAGTAGAGTAGCCGTTCAGTTATTGCTGTTCCCAAATGAGACCAAGATGAAAATATATCTATGCGCGATTTTAACCGTAAAACAACAATTGATGAGAATACCATGGAAGCAGTGTAGGTGTACCAAAATAGGTATTATTGCTCCCAAAACATTACCGTTATCAGTAGATTCTTTTAAAAGAGTGCATATACAGAACACAAGCGCATATAGTGCACTCACCAATAAAAGCAAAACAGGTAATAGTGCCCAAAAGTTTCCGTGCGCAACTGGTCCCGATGAATTGACATCTCCAACACGCCAGACATATGCTGAATGGGGTGTGCCTACAATGGAAGAACACCAACGCCACCTGATACTTCTACTAGCCATGGCGGCGTCTGTTAAGATATTTGGACATTCCGCAAAAGCGTGTAACGTGTGCATCGCTACATGAATAGGGGATTTTACTTCACTGACAGCGCCGTGAACAAAATGAATAGAGGAAGGGAAGGTTGTGTTCACTCATGTTGAGGAAGGAAGGTGTCTAAAAAATATGTTTAGTATATATATATATATATATATATATATATATATATATATATATATATATATATATATATATATATATATATATATATATATATATATATATATATATATATATATATATATATATATATATATATATATATATATATATATATATATATATATATATATATATATATATATATATATATATATATATATATATATATATATATATATATATATATATATATATATATATATATATATATATATATATATATATATATATATATATATATATTTTCGGTTCGCAGTTCTTCTCGCGCTTGTGAAAAACCTGGAAGCTGCTAGGTTCATTACGAAATGCTGGCTGACCACAGCCTTTATGGGAGTAGAAAATATAGCTAGAGTTTTACGTAATCTTTATTGCCTTATATGGTGACTTATTTTTCAGAAAGATATACGTAGATTTTTCACAACTTCTACGCAAGTGTCGGACAAACTGCAGCCACATGGTCACCGTTCATTATTGAATGACGTTCTCAGCATTCGTTCATTGCTACAGTAAACCACTTGTCGGATACGGGCGCATGTGACGGTTAAGGAAGGGATCTTCTTTTGTTGAGTTAAAAATGTTGCGGAGAAAAGAAAAAAAAATGTGAATGCTTGGTGGTTTTCACAGAGGCATACTAAAAAGCTCATTCCAAAGGGCACATAATATGAGGGTGCCTAATACAGCCCACGTGTCGAATCAATGTGTGGAGGTATGAGAAAAAGACGCAGTAAAAGACGGAAAAAATTGAAACAAATGAACATTGTTACATTTCAAAAGCTTTCAATCGATGATTTACATTCTGTGTTACGCAGCACCACTATGCGTGAAGAAGCAAATTGTAACTCGTCTCGCCATTTGAACAACCAACGAGCCATCAAAATGGCTTTCTATAGAGCTACTATTTCACTCTATTGAAAAGAAAAGGGAACTTGCCTAACTTCTTAAAACTTCGTTAGGGAAAAAGATGTCCTTTTTTAGTTACTCCTTTACGACAGAGAGTATAGGGTTTTATGGGTAAAGCGCTTAGAGGAATGAAACACAATGAGACTTTGATTATGCTAATAGGTCTTACTTAAACTGTTGATAAGTTGTTTACAAGGGCATTGAGACAACAATTTCGGATCTTTTTTTTTTCTGTTGCAATAAGTACCTAACGACCGACTTGTGACATTTTGAAAGCTCATTTGCACGACTGTGCGGTGGTTAATTACTTGAAAATAGTTTTATACCAGCCAGCCACAGCTTCGATTTCATAGAATGGCTAGTGAGGCGTGACTTAAAATGATTTTTGCGAAAACATAGCTTTCTACGTCTGCCCATAAAAACCACGTGCACCTGAGCACCTCGATTTTCAACAAAGCCTCTCTAAGAGACGTTCTACATATGCGTGACCACACAAAAATGCACTGACGAGGCAGGGGCACCACCTCTTGTACTCTCGCACAAGCCTACCAGTTCTTTCTGTTGAAAATGTCAGCTAGGAGAGAGCACTCACAATGATAGCGGCAGCCAACACAAAGCCATGATGCGAATGGCGGTTGCTTGCTTACAAAAAAAACCGAAGGTGCCTTGCGCATGCTGTAGCCGCGATAGGCATTTCGCAATTGATTTTATGTATGTTTTAGGCTACATTATTTGTTAGTATATGGCACATAGCTGCCTACCACACGAGGTAGTTTGCCATCGAAGTTTTGTGACAGTAGTGCTTTACAACCTTTGTCTAAATATTTGCGACAACATTGTTTGAGTCCTATTTACATCATAATTCTGTACTAGTTCTTTATGTTGCATTAATTTTTTTTTCAATTTATCGAAAGCTACAAGACATTATTCCACATGGTGGTAGTGAAAGCTTAATTTGAACTAGCGGACTGAGGCGCGGGGCCAGCCACGCCAGGGGTGGTGGAGAGACGCCAGTGTCTCCCAGCGTAACTGCAATAAAATCAACGTCAGCAGTTACATGCAAAAAACTCCATGTAACGAATTTTTAAACAGAAAGTTGATTCTTATATTTCGCAAACATATACATAACATTGGGGTATAACTCTGAAATTTTAAATGCGATCGATCACGTGCTTCTCTTCGAAGAATTTATGCAGACTGGAGACCATTACGTTTCTGGTGTTCGCCGCTTACGGGCCAGTAGATATGAACAAAGCGGCGCTTTTTTTTTATTTGAAACATAGTTTTAGACACACCATGTATTGAACAAACGTATTTCGGTCTAGTGAAATATGCGTTTCTTTATATAATGCACCTTGCAACCCGCGTCACTTCTTTTTTTTTCTAAAAAAAAAAAAAACCGTGTGTTATTAAGCCTGCAATTAATGGCAGTTCTATGCACATGAGCAGTAAGTGCCATTGTTTGCGTAACATAATAATTATAATCTGACGAAACTAATGTGATTACACCCGTCTATGGAAAACACTCCCTTCCTGACACTAAAATTCTTCTCATTGTTGGGTAGCAGACTCCACACTCTATAAATGATATATATATATAGTTGAGAGTCTAACTGGCAGTGACCAACCTCATAGAGCTTGAGTAATCCTTGTTCATATAGTTATGTGAATATATATTGAATAGAAATGACCGGATGACATTTTACCACTGAATCCCACCTTTAAGGTTTGCAGTAAAGCGAGGAGGTTAAAAAATCAACTTTAACATATATTAACATTTTCGAATTCCCTGGTTGCTCTCAGCTGCTTCGCTGATTTTAGAAACAATTGTCGCTGAAGCACTAGTCCCACGTACTCAATATTGCTGCATCTTTTGTCTTCTTCGTATTTGTGCGGCTTAAAGGGGCCCTCAACACTTTTCACAACTTCATTGCTTTACAAGTTCTTTTGACTGGTTGCGTACACTGGAGGCTTAATAAATAAGTGCCAAATGTTCACTGAGGAACAGCCCTGACACTGCCGGAGCTTTTCAATCTAGTGTTTTCAGCACTTCACTAGTTCCCACGGATTGCGCATGACCTTCTCCAAGGCCGCCATTTCCCTGTCGCATGTCTGAATGCTGAAGAAAAGTTTCCGGCCTCAGTGACTCACTGACTGTACATCGTTGTGCGTGAAGTGCTTTCCTTCTCTCCTCGCTTTCTCTTTTTAGTCCCCATCTTCCGATCCTCAGTGTAGGGTAACAAACCAGACGCTCATCTGATTAACCTGCCTGCCTTTCCTCTTCTTGTTTCTTCGTTGTCGCTGTTCAGATGTCTTCAGGTGACTTTGTCACAGGTCTTATTAGAAAATTTTTGTCGCTCTTCATAAGGTCGCCACCTTCTCATAATCAGGTATGTTCTTCATTTACCTAACATTCCATGCTACGTGCACTAAGGGCATGAAAAAAACCATACACAAGTACTTTTTACCAAAGGTAGCCGAATATTCAGGATTAATCAGAACGTGATCCAAAACCCACCTTATTCCGGTGTAGACATTCTTCGTCTAACTGTCGTCGTCCTCTTGATATATACCTGCAAAAAGTGATGCACGGTGAGATGGCATTATTGTCTTGAATAATGCGTACTCAACGAGCAACTCATGGCTAAACTAGACCTTCTTTTAAATGATGTGGTTAAAACTAGCTGTTTTAATTGCTCCGCCGCGGTGGTCTAGTGGCTATAGGTACTCGTTTGCTGACCCATAGTTCGCGGGATCGAATCCTGGCTATGGCAGCTGCATTTTCGATGGAGGCGAAAATGCTGTAGGCTTGAGTGCGCAGCTTTGGGTGCACGTTAAAGAACCCCAGCTGTCAAAATTTTCGAAGCCCTCCACTACGGCGTCTTTCATGATCATCTGGTAGTTTTTGGACGTTAAAACCCATATATAAATAAATCAATTAGCTTTTTAACGAATTTGAGTTTAAATACTGCAACGCTGTTTACCTCTTCAAGAGTGTGACAATCGTTAGGGCTTGCCAGAAAGTATGTTCTAGAGGAAAGAAAGTGTTAGTGAGATTCTAGATGTAAACATTACAGAAACGGCCTCAATCGTAAGGCAGCTACTGAGGTGGTCGACGTTCGCTGTTAGCACTACTTGGGTTTGTTTGTTTTGGCAGCACTCTCTTCAAGCTTTCTACGCACGCAGGAATACTCACTTTCGAAAAGGGCGTTCTGTGAAACGACAGCAACGTTTGAAAAGCCAAGGCAGTGAGCGACACAGGCAGCCGATCGAAGGAGACGACGCACAACGAACAAGTACGAGAGAAACCTTGTTTCTCTTGTACGTGTGAAAGATAAAATCGTAAAACGAAACCGTCGCGAGAAATAACGCGATAATTACTAGGTTCTGCCAGCGAGGCTTCGAGCCAGTTCTTGGCTCTGCTCTCCCCCCCTCCTTTTTTTTTTTCAGAATTCCCTTCTGCAACCTTGTCAGCCTTGGCGCATGTTATGCTTCAGCCAAATTTTGTCTGCTACAACTTTTCAGATGATGGCTGAGTGACAGCCGGAGGAAGCATTCTATGGGTGGCGCGATGCGCAACACTAAAACCGATGGTGTCTGCAAGCTGGAACAAACGGCGCAATGAAAGACCGAAAGGTCAAAAGGGAAGGGAAGATTGAAACTGAAAAAGAGAATGCGGATTTGGGGACACTGGAGAACCACTCTAAAAAGGGCTTGCCGCCACCGCCCTCAGATAGAGAGCCCTTTCACATCTGAGGACAAATGCGCTTTCGAAAATGGGCTCCGAGATTCGAGCGCCTGCGGCGGCTCAGTGATTTCTGTTTCCTGCCATGTTTTGTTGTGAATTTTTTATCCCCGTTTATTTTTTGTATGCAGTTGGTGCCATTTTACTTTATTCCTTTACTTCAATGTCTTCATTAGTTTTTATTCTCTTCTCCTGACGTCTATGTCCCCTCTCCGCCATTACACCTTTGATTCTAGTGTCGTGCCTCTCATCATTTTTCCCGTCTTGTTTACGAATGTCGCCTGCCAAAAAGCGGTGTATGAAAGCCCCAAGCATGAAAGAAAAAGCGTAAAGGTGTGGCCAACAAGCTTTCGTTACTTCACACACACAAGCCTGGGCAATACAAAACGAAAGCAGAAGCAAGAAAACAAAAAACGAATGAATAGGAACACGGAATGACGGACATTTACGTATACCAGGGTCCGGCCTGGCGTTGCTGCTCATAGCAACGCGTTTGGAGCTGGCGGCAATTTCCCGGTCAACCCGTCTTTTAGTGATTCGCCACCGGCGCTCGACGCGGAGCTGGCCTTTCACGGATCGGCTGTCGCTGATGCAGGCATGAACAGACGCGCCCCTCGTGCCCTTTCCTGCAACCACTAATAAAGAAAAAAAAACAGTCATTCAGGATTAATGGTACAAAGAAACTATTCGTGTATTAGTCTGTTCAGAAGACCACGAGAAAAAGGAATAGAAGTAAGACGCAATGAGCTATAAGCAATGAATTCATATAGGAACACGTTTTTTTTTTTCTTTAAGAGCAGCTTTTCTTTTTTTGTTGATATTTTTACATGCACCTATATTTCTGCCACTTGGAGGACACTTAGTAAGTTTTCCATTGGCCGATAATCGTCGATGGTTAGAATACGCATACCCAATTGAGCACTGGCTGTTTATGTGTATGTATGGATTGTTGAAATCTTGTCGAAAATTTGTCATTGCTTTCATAGCAATATTATATCATCTTCTATACAAGACAATACTGGCAGGCAGCCCTATCAATAAAATTGCGGCCTCTCTCTGATGAATAGGTTAGAAGTCACGTATACAGTGTTCTTCATTTCAAAATATTGCAGCAAGAGGTATTTGGAGGCCTTAAGCTCTTTATAAAGGCAAACTCGTTGCCTCGCCTCATAATCTGTTCTGTTGAAAGGGCGAAGGCTAGAGGCGCCAAAAATTTCTATTGTACGCGTCGTTCAGTAGGCGAACGCGGTACACCAGAGCAGGGCTCTTCAGCACTTTGAGGCAGAGTTAAAAGGATGCATGAAGCCGACATTGCGAGGGCCAGACAGCTACGTGTCATTGGGGTTTACACGCAAGAAGAAAAGCATCGACAAATTCACTGTAATCTACCGAACTAGAATAGAAATCATTTTATTTGAGCTGGACGAGCCATCTTGCTTGGTTAATACCAAAAGAGAAAGAAGGGGGAGCAGGTGCCGTGGGGGCACCTCCTCCCCTTTCATATGACAGTGCCGCACACGCGGCAGGCTGCGCCACCTACCTCCTCCTCCTCCCCGGGCCGCAGCGCAGAGAGTTCCGGTGTACCTTTATGCAGCTCTCACACCAGCAGGGCAGCTTCGTGTTTGCAATTTCTGAATTTTCACCTGCGGTCCCACCATCGCAAGCCACCTGTGAAAAACCGGACTTTCGCTGCTCTCACGATGTTACGAAAGACGGCGACGCCAACATGGTCCCGAAGGCGGCACTGCTCCGATCTCTGCCGACACGGTCACCAGCCGTTCGGTAGCGTAGGTTTCTCAGCTCGCGACTGCTTCTGCGCAGAGCTGATAGACGAGCGGACGAGACGATGGTGAGTTAGGCAAGGTGTATGTACAGCATAAAAAGAGAGGCATTCAAATTCGGCACTGGGACCGACAGTTTAGAGACTCTAAGAGCCGAGCTCTCTTCTCTGACACATAGGTCTACTGCTGGCGACACGCCGCTGGGCTGTTTTTAAGGCACCGGGTGGATCCTTTGTGTAACCAAATGTCCAACCAGAAGCGCCGCTTGCCGTGAGGTCAGAATCCTCCAATGGGGCTCAACGCTGGGCCGCGTCACTCTCATCAAATCCGGAGCCGCTGCGCGTGGTTGCAGCCAAGGACGAGTGACGTCGCCACGCATTGCGTAAGACTCACCAGCCTGGAAGGTGCCGATTGCTTAGACGGGCTCATGGGCTGAGGGGGCTCGCTGTGCGTTGCGCGACAGACCGGCGCCGCCACGTGATGACGTCGTTGAGTTGTTCGCGTCAGTCGGGCTCGCACGCTGGTTTTGACATAGATTGCCTTTTTGAGAGGCATGGACGTTCGGTGTGGACTCGCAGGCATAACAGCACCCCCGCCGCCAGACAATGCGCCGGAAGGACGAACTGCTTCCACGTGGCTCGGATGTCAGGCGCACTCGTTCGCCAGGTCCCTCCAGGTTCGCCTTCAGGACCATGGGGAGAATGCAGCTCCAGACTCCGTTCCGTCAACACATCCCATGCTTGAGGACGGATCCCAGCTCCACTGGCTTGTCGCCACAACTTGCCGGCCAGCTTCACTCGTCTCTTCTGACGATTTTTCGTCTCACCACTTGTCGATGGTACTGCAACTTCTCAAGAACAGTTCAACAACAGACAACACACGACACAAGCAAGTGCCCTTGGTCACTCGACAGAACACGAGACAAAGTATATTGCAACATATACCCAGCTACGTGCATATCGAAATTTTGTTCTTTCTATATCAAGAGGCACATGTGGGACACAAGACTCTTAAAATGAGAACTCAAATTTTTACACGTACAACAACATAACGAAATAGAACAGAACATAAAGTTGGCTCCTTGAGATCACTCTGGACGAGAGCGCTCAGCTAAGGCCGCGATGAGGACAAAATTTTGCCCCGTATCGCCAGAGAGAAATCGAAAGGTGGAGAAGGTACTAGCTAAACGCATGGCTCAATGCGTCTGCATTAGCGTTTAGCTTTCCTTTTTTTTGTAGCGAACGTCAAAGTTGTGCTGTTGGAGTATCATGCTCCACCTCAGTAACCGGCCACATTTAGGTGACAGGTTATTTAACCAAGTTAGAGGACAGTGGTCCGTTTCGACCACAAACCGCGAACCGGAGACATGACAGCTAGCTTTTGAACGGCCCACACGAGGCAAGCGCATTATTTTTCAGAGGTACAGTATGTCTCTTTCCTGCCGCTGAGTTTTCGACTTAAATATAAAACTGGCCTTTCGTTAGCAGCACTGTCTTCCTGGCACAATATAGCTCCCATGCCGCGATCACTCGCGTCGCATTGACTCACAAATCTCTCAGAGAAATCGGGTGCCATGAGAACGGGCTTTTCGCTTACGACCTGTTTTAGCTGATTTTTACTTAACCTAGGCTCTAGGTTCAGCTGCTCCAAGATTACCTCCGATCCCCTTTAGATTACATCACTAGAACTCGAAATTTCTGCTCCCTCTTCCTCTGAAGCATTCAACAGCAGATTTACGACCGCTTGACCTTGAACGTATGGTTTTATCAAGTTACTGTAGTAAATTTTCTTCGGCCGCCTTCCTAATTTCACTTCATAATTGGTATCAGAAAGCTTCGATATTACTTTGGCGGGCCCTTCCCAATGAATCTCAAGCTTGTTCTTTTTGGACGGCCGCAGCAGCATTACCTGACTACCTACTTCAAAAGCGCGCTTATTCGCCGATTTTTCGTAGTACTCCTTCGACAACACTTGTGCAGCCTTCATGTGGCTTTCCACAAGATGTTTCGTTTTTCCCACCCTCTGAAGGAGGTCTGGAAGATACGCAACTACATTAGGATCGTCAACAAATCCCTCCCAGGACTCGCGTAGCATTCGCAATGGTGGCTGCCATACACAAGCTATGCAGGGCTAAAACCAGTGTTCTCATGAGAAGCTGATCTCAAAGCGAACATAGCGGGAGGAATACACGCTTCCCAGTCGCATTTGTGCTCGTAGCAAAGAGCTCTCAGTATCCGTTTCAGAACGGAATGCATACGCTCTACTGGATTAGACTGCGGGTGATGGATCGAGCTGTGCACTACTTTTATTCCACATTTATCCACAAAGGTAGAGGTGAGGCAGCTGGTGAAGACACTACCATTGTCGCATTGGATTTCAGAAGGAAATCCGACGCGTGCAAATATAGATAGTAGTGCATCCTCGACATGAGGGGAATTGAGCTCCTTAAGTGATATCGCTGCCGGGAATTTTGTGGCTACATAGAGGGCCGTCAAGATGTACCGACCATCTTGCCTTGACTCTGGCAATGGCCCGAAGATAACAATTACTAAGCGCAGAAAAGGTTCTGTGATAATTGGCACAAACTTCATGGGTGCCTTTCACTTGTCCGTGGATTTCTCCGCTCTCTGACAAGTGTCGCATGAGCGTACAAAGTCTTCGATATCCTTCCAGCATTTCGGCCGATAAAACTCAAGGGAAACTCTAGCCTTGGTTTTTTTATGCCGAGATTCCCTGCCCATGCGTTTTCATGCGCCAGTTCCAATAGTTGGCTATGATACTTTTGTGGCACCAAGAGCTGCTCATACTTGCGACCTTGCGCATTTGTGTAGCTCCGGTACGGGAGCCCTACTTTCTCAAAACAGGAAACATTCTTTTTCTTTTTTCCCAAGTTTACGCTTTCCATTAGCGCTTTATGCGAGAGGTCCTCACGCTGCTCTCGAATGAGCGTTTCTCGATTCACTATCGACAGCTCACTCCAACTTCCCGCTACAGGCAAGAGCGTTGCACCCCTCTCGCTCCGACTCAATGGCGCCATGTCATCTCCTAATTTCTTGGAGATACGGCTCCAACAATCGCATGTTCTTTTCCGATTTTCGGATTGTTTCGAAAGCAAACTTTTGCTTACAGTTTATCGCGACGTGCCCTTCCTTTTTGCAGTTGTAGCAGATTAGCGGCTTCCGTGATTGAAATGCCCGTGTGGTATCAGTGCGTTATTTAGGAACCTCACTAGATTTTTCCGCTTCCGTTTGCCTTTCCCTTACAGTGTCCTTCGTAAGAGACGGGTCCTTCCTGAAATTACGGTGCGGAGTGAGTTTCTGCTGATCAGTTATCTTTGAAAAGCTCTTTTTTCCTTCCTTTTGAAAGCGCACTGCCCTGCTATGCAACTTTCGGCGAGTATAATGCTCCTCAGCTAACTCTGCTGCCTTGTTTAGCTGTACTTCACCAAGTTTGTCCTGCAGCAAAAGCTTGACATCCTCCTTGATGCAGCGGTAGAATTGATCCAATGCAATGCATTCTACCACTTTATCGTGATCGTCATTAACACCTTCGCCCTTGAGCCATTCAATGAAATCGGCTTTAAGACGAAACGCGAAGTCAACGTGTGACTCATTCCCCTTTTTAGCATACTGGAACCTTTGCCTGAAAGCCTCGGGTGTCAACTTATAACGTCTCAAAGGCACTTCCTTAACCTCGTCATAGCTCTCAAACGCTTCCCTCGACAAGCACGTTATCGCGTCGGACACTTCGCCGGGAAAAAGCGCTAACAGGTTCTGCGAGACCACTCCAAAGCGTTTCGCTCACAGACGTGTTCAAACTTGACGAGATACTTCGCCATGTCCTTGCCTACTACGAACGGTGGCAGTTGGTCCCGAATTCTATAACCGCTGACCTGAACTGTCGGAGAAGCTACGCTAGGCGCCTGCGAACACTGTAGGATTGCCAATTCTATTCGTTTCAACTCGAGGCGCTTCTGTCTCTCGGCCTCCTCGCGTTCGCGACGTTCGCGCCTTTCAGCTTCTTCACGTTCGCGAACTTCTACTTCTCGCCTTTCAGCCTCCTCGCGGCGTGCTTTGATATCCGCCCAGGCCTCATCGACTTCCTCAGCCGACACTCCTTCATCCTTCATGATCTCAAGGATCGTTTGCATTCGTTTCACACGGCCCAAAGTAATGCCAAGTTCCTCACAAATTTCGATGAGTTCCTTCACTTTAAGGTTCTCCATCGTTCGCACTACCCTCTTGCTGTTTGCCCCTGCTGATAATATACTTGCCGTACCCACTATAAGTCTACTAGCAAGACGTGCAAGCAATTTTTAACACTTCCGTGTTTACGCCCTCCGCATTAACTTTGGTTTCAAAGCGCTCTGACTTGGCTTGAAACGATCATAGCTCACTCACCAATGCTTCACACAGCCCTTCTCTAAACTACTATAACCTGTGCTAGAGTAGTCTGGTGAACTGAGGGGAAAACATCAGGCACTCACCGCATCGATGTCGTGGACGCCGGCCGATCCCGCAGCTGGCGACCACTGTTACGAAAGACGGCGACGCCAACATGGTCCCGAAGGCGCCACTGCTCCGATCTCCGCCGACACGGTCACCAGCCGTTTGGTAGCGTAGGTTTCTCAGCTCACGACTGCTTCTGCGCAGAGCTGATAGACGAGCGGACGAGATGACGGTGAGTTAAGCAAGGTTTATTTACAGCATAAAAAAAGAGGCGTTCAAATTCGGCATTGGGGCCGACACTTTAGAGACTCGAAGAGCCGAGCTCTCTTCTCTGACACATAGGTCTACTGCTGGCGACGCGCCGCAGGGCTGTTTTTAAGGCACCGGCTGGATCTTTTGAGTGACCAAATGAAGCACCGCTGGCCGTGAGGTCAGAATCCTCCAATGGGGCTCACCGCTGGGCCGCGATATTCTCATCAAATCCGGAGCCGCTGCGCGTGATTGCAGCCAAGGACGAGTGACGTCGCCACGCATTGCGTAAGACTCGCCAGACTAGAAGACGCCGATTGCTTCGACGGGCTCGTGGGCTGAGGGGGCTCGCTGTGCGTTGCGCGACAGACCGGCGCCACCACGTGATGACGCCGGTAGTTCGCGTCAGGCGGGCTCACGCGCTGGCACTGACAAAGATTGCCTTTTTCAGAGGCATGGACGTTCGGTGTTGACTCGCAGGCATAACAACGATGACGACGAACGTTGGGTGGCGACCATCAAAGTTGTGCTGAAGGCCGCGAGTATTCAACTATAGAGTTTCCTAAATACACACAAGAGGGAACTCAGGAGCTAGTGTCTACGGGAGCTGCAACGCATGGTGCTTAAGCGAGCATGGGAATTATGGGCATGACATGGATTAGCCTAATCTTCGTACTTTGAGTTCGTTCTGGCTTCGCGTTGCTTGACGCAGCTTTGTCGCAAAACAAGAAATATTCTGTCACATCACTGCAAGCAGAAAATTAAGTTTATTGATTGCTTTTAAAAGGATGAGAGTTCCCAGGATAGGTAATAAGAAAGAAAATGATGATTGATATTGCGTGTGGCGAATATATCTCTCAGCAATAAACATAGATGGATAGGTTGAAAGCAGGCGCGACAACGGCCAAAGACCAATTTAATTTTGCAAAAACGTCCTCGTTTTTTGTTCTTTTTTTATCCGCCACATTTTGTGTTCTCTCGAGTGAAACGGGGCCACTGAGGTGCGAATCGTGACTATAATATGGTTCATTGCGACCACAGCTTTGCAGTTAGTGTGACTGCCTTGGTTCAATCGTCATGGAGAACACCAAGGGGAAAAAGTCTTAACAGAATGGGAAGGAACGAGTAGATAGAAAAAGGAAATATACTGGTTGGGAATGCATAAAAAGAAGAAGACAGGAAACAGAAAAGTATTACCTAAAGCAGCTGCCATTATCAAGAAGAACATTGCCACCACTTGATCGCTTGTCACGTTCATGCCTCGAATGATGTTAGGTCTTCCCTTTACCCCGGACTTTCTTCACTCTTTTTTTCTTCTTCCTTTGATTCCTCTACCCTTCAACCAGAAACTGATATATGAGCCACGTTCACCATCAGTTGGGGCATTAGACTTTCTTTTTCGTTTTGTTTTGTCCTGCCTCCTCTTAGAATATGCCCTGTTGGGTGGGGATCAACCAGCACCACTTAGCCATCATTACAGAGTTGTAAGACGGAAAAAAAGGGTATTTCATTGTGAACTTGACTTACAGTGCAACACTAGAAACACGGATACATGAAACAAAAGACAAAGAAGAGACGGCGCTGACTCTCAAATGATTTTATTGTAAATTGAAATGTCACCCATTTAGGTAGCACGTGTGCAACACCGTGACAATCGCAAAACACAGAATACATTTCGGTTGCGTTGTCATAAATAGAAATATTCAAGAAGAGAAATGAAGAAGTTTCTGCTCGTGCAGAAAAACGAACACTTCACGGACACAGCAGTTTGCTTGACCACCCTGATTCATTTGCCCGGTTCATTCAGAAAACCAAAGGGGGGAAATTTGAACAGATGAGAGTTCACGACTAAGAATTCAGAGATGCTCACTGCTGTGTCCTGTTGTTCGGAGTCCTTTTTGTTTCTGGAATTGTATTGGCAACTCGTGAACATCGATCACCATTTGTTCATTCTGTATCCCTGTTATTTCATCGCATTTCTCTCTCGTCAACCTAGCGTGTGATCGATTTGGTAACGACCACTGAACATCAAAAACAGCACCACCGATTGGCGTTCTGCAGTCTTCTTTGACATCAAAGGTGCATTCAAAAATGTTCTGCATGTCACCATTTTGGATGCTCTTGAAAACGTGGCACTAGTACCCTATGCTTCGATGGATAGCCAGCTATATTCACGAGAGAACAATACTAAGGACTACTGCAGACGATGATACAAACAATCAACTCGTATTTCGTGGCATGCCTCAAGGCAGAATCCTGAGCTCAGGATTATTTATCATCGTAATTGTTTGGCTTCGTTAAAAGGCTACGAGGCAAAATTTCCCTCTGTCTTAACGCAGATGACACCTGCGTTTTGATCCCGAGTCTAACGCGCTTGCTTATAGAAACGAAGCAACAAAGTGCGGTATCCATAACACCCACATACATAAGAAGTGATTGACTTAAACTGTCATCGACAAAAAGGCAACAATGTCATTCACAAAAAAGTGCATGGCTTGCTACCCTGTAGTGATTGATGGGAAGGTCATAACTTCGGCTGAACAAAGATGCGGCATTGACGTGGCAGAAGACTTATGTGCCAGAGTATCTGGGGCACTCGCAGTGCCCAATAGCCGATTGCCCTCGACCAACTGTCCACAAAAACTGCATTACCGCATGAATATGCCTTTTTACATTGTTGAACTCAGAGCAGCACTAGCTTTGTGTGGACGCACGTCGGTACCAGGGCCCAATAGAATTTCTTATAGGGCCCTGTGTCATCTGGGTGAACGCGCGAGAATCCTGATCCTGCAGTTGTACAACAAATCCTGGCAGGATGAAACGCTCCCGACAAGCTGGAAGACAAGTTGCCTAGTTCCACTTCTGAAGCCAGGCAAATCACCGTTGGAGCTCCCATCTTATCACCCGAGCGCATTGGCCAGTTGTGTAGGCAAAGTTATGGAGAGGTTGATCTTGGGACGGCTGGAGTGGTACTTGGAGTGCAACAATACCTACCCAGATGCCATGGCAGGATTTTGGCGTGGTCGATCATCGAGTGACGATGTAGTCGACCTGTTCACTTACGTTCAACACGAGAAAGGTCGTAAGTGTCTTTGCGTATGTTTGTTCCTAAACGTCAAAGGGGCGTATGACAACGTTACGCATGAATCTGTTCTCACCGCTCTCGAAGATGTAGGATTAGGGGGTCGGATGTATCGCTGGATACGTAGTTCTTTGTCAATCCGATCATTCTTTGTGAGCACTGAAGACGGTCAAACCTCTCCACATTACAGCCACCATGGCGTCCCCCAGGGTGGCGTAGTCAGCCCTGTGCTGTTCATTGTTACGCTAATTGCTTTCAATGAGCATCTGCCAAGCACAGTCAGGCTATCAATGTACGCAGATGATATCTGCGTTTGGGCATCGGCTGTAACACGGCTGCAGTTGCGAGGGAGATTTCAAAAAGCTGCCACTGAAACATTACGTTACCTCCGAAATAAAGGCTTGGAAATTTCTTCCGAAAAATGCGCCCTCGTAGCTTTTACACGAAAGCCTATGAATAAGTACATCATAAGCATCAATGGTCAAACTGTGCCAATCGTTTGATTGCACAAGTTTTTGCGGGTCTTAGGAAGGAAGGAAGAAAGTTTAAGCGGAAAGACAGGGAGGTTAGCCAGTTCTTAGACTGGCTGGCTACCCTATGCTGGGGAAAGGGGTGAGGGGAATGAAAGATGTTAAAAAGAAATGTTGCGAAGAGAGGGAGAAATTACAAAAAAATTGTGACAGAGGAAAGGCAACATCAAAAAGTATAAGACACTAAAGTGTGTCTCTGAGGCCAGTTGTCCGCAAAAAGCGCAGGAAAGCTTTCAAAGCCTTCTGGGCTGAGGATGGGCTCGGCCAATACCCAGAATCCTTTGTTCCAACAAAGGCCGATTGTCTGGTCTATCCAGAGCTGCAGTTAGTTCTTGTCTTTGCACGTTGAAATGGGTGCACTCACACAGAAGGTGCGCGATGGTTTCTTCGCAACTGCAGTAAGTGCATGTAGGAGAGCTGGCCATCCCAATGAGATAAGAGTATGCGTTCGTGAAGGCCACTCCAAGCCACAGGTGGCATAGAAGAGTCTCCTCATCTCGAGATATCCTTGGGGGAAGACGAAGCTGCAGATCGGGATCCAAGTTATGCAGGCGCGCGTTTGTGAAGTCTGTTGAGTTCCACTGTACCTGTGTGAAATCACGTGCAAGCGAACGAAGTCTTGTAGCTGCGTCGGTTCTTGAGAACGGGATGGCTGTGTATTGGGTACCATCGTGCGCAGATCTAGCGGCCTCATCTGCGCGGTCATTGCCATATATACCACAATGACTTGGTATCCACTGATACACTATGCTGTGCTGTTTTTCGGTTGCTTGGTGATGAAGAAGCCTTATTTCAGCTACTAACTGTTCATTAGGTCCATGGAAAAAGGGTGATATAAGACATTGAAGAGATGCCTTCGAATTTGAGAAGATCGACCAAATTCCCGAAGGTTCGTTCACTATAAACTCCAGAGCTGCTCGAATGGCTGCAAGTTCTGCAGCTGTCAACGACGTCAAATGCGATTTCATGAATTTAATTGTGATGTGCCTCGCGGGAATAACCACCGACCCTGCAGAGCTTACTGAAGACACCGAGCCATCCGTGTAAATGTGAAGGCGTCCGTTGTGCTTCTCTTGCAGGAAAAGTAATGTGGCCTGTTTCAGGGCTAGATGCGACGACTTTTTCTTATTTTGGATGCCAGGAATTGTAAGAAGGGCTTTGAGTGGGTGTAGGCACCATAATGGTATCGGCGGCTGTGCTGCATGCGTAAAGTGCAATTCCTGTCATAATTGACAGGAATCTATCATGGAGTGTTCACGTTTTGTACATGAAGGAACGGTTAATATACATCTGTAATATAGTGAAGTTCTTGGCAGGGAAGACTTGAGGAATGTCTCCCAGTGCAATGCTATAGATTTACAGGGTACTTTTTCTCGGTTTCCTGCGGTGCAGCTTACCGGCGTTGACCAATGCAAGCAAAACAAGCCTACAAATGCTACAGAGTGTTCAGTCCCAGGCACTCCGGATTGTCCTCGGCTTGCCTCGCAGTGCATCGACAATGGCTATTATAGCAATCGCCGGTGACCATCTCATCAGGACACATATCGACGTTGAGGCACTCAGGACACATATAAGGCATATTGATCGGTCACTCCGCCACCACCTAGCCTCTTTACCAGCAGAGAGACCACGTTCGTCATTTTGCCAAACGGTAACCACATATCGCGATCCTTTGTCAACATGCTTCACACCTGCCGCCAGGCCTTCGACTCCTCCTCGGTGCCTGACTCAGGCTAACATCAGGCTAACTATACCTGGCATCAAGAAAAAAGCAGATATGTAGTCACCTGCTTTTAGACAGCTTGCTCTGCTCTTGTTATACGAGACGTATCAAGGCTGTATACACGTATACACCGACGGCTCTGTTTTACAGAAGAGTTCAACGGCATCATTTGTTATACCAATACAAGACACGACAAGAAAATTCAGGACCTCCCACCTTACGACATCAACGGGAGCAGAGATCACAGCTCTTCGTGCCGCATTGCAATTCATAAGCGATCAACAGCCACAAAAATGGACAAAACGTTTTCAGTGACTCAAAGGCGGCTCTGCAATCCCTTTTATCACCGTTACGACATGGCCCGTACAAACAGCTAATATTCGAGATTGCAGAAAAGACTCACCAATTCATTGAGAAAGGAGATGAAATAGCATTTTAATGGCTTACAAGTCATCGTGAAACAATTGGCAATGAACAGGCCGATCGAGCTGCCCCTTCTGTCCATACTGGAAGTGATCAAATGTGAATTCCGCTCTCCAGCACCGACACTGCGTGGAAACTCCGCATGCTTGCTAGCAAGCGCACCGCGTCACAATGGAACGAGTCACATATCATCAGTGCACGGTTATGTACCTTAGACGCAACTCTCAGTCTTCGAATTTCTCCGGAATTACGCCAACGAGACGCTATTACGTTGTGCAGATTATGGTTGTGCGTCGCATTTACCAATGCGTACGCGTTCCGCATAGGAATGGCTGACACTGCTGCATGCGACCATTGCGGCAGTGACGAATCAACTCGGCACATTATGTGTGAATGCCCACAATACTCCTCGCAGAGACAGTCACTCTGCAATGCACTAGATGAACTGGACAACCAGACTCTTTCGAAAGAAAGAATCCTGCGCTACCGACAGGGCTTTATGTTGCAGAAGAAGGCCGTGAAGGCGTTTGTGCGCTTCTTGCGTTCAACCGGCCTGTCCAACCGACTGTGATCGGAACTCCCTGAATGTGTGTGCATGTGATTTTTTTCTAATTTATTTTATATCTCTCTATCTCTATCCTCTTTCCGACCCTTGCGCCCACCCCGTACATGGTAGCAAACCAGTTCTTCTAGGTTAACCTCCCTGTCTCTTCATTTTAATTATTTCTCTCTCTCTTTCATAACGTTGGTAACCAACCATGAGTTTTTCAGTTTTCACCAACCGTAATCTGCCTAATCGAAGCCAATCTCTGGACTAAAAAAAACCTTGACAGCTTTGTCCTGGACACTAAACATATGTCTGGCAAATCATGGGGGTCATAAAAGTCAGCACTATTAATGCTATACCACGCACTTTTTGTTGCATACCTCCGCTGCAGGGCTTCTGTTCTTTCGCATGTTTGTGCATCGGCTGTACGTACACTCGAGGATTCTTAAGGTCGTGCCCTCAAACTTCGATTAGAAATATATGAATGTATATTTACACGGGGTACTATTGCGAAAGCACGTGCTTGTCCAGCTCAAAGTTATCTTCAACACGAGCCACTGCGAGTCCACCTGAGATTACTATCAAGGCACCGAGACCATCCACTCAGAGACATTATTAGACATGGCCCAATGCTGCATACTTGAAGGCTGTGATGTCACCGCGAGATATACTGCTTTTAAATCATGCTACTACAAGTGATATTTGAAATACCTCACTGGGCGATTCCTAAACCAATCATGCGACAGTTGATAACTGGTATTGATGAATGATTTGTGGGGTTTAACGTCCCAAAACCAACATATGATTATGAGAGACGCCGTAGTGGAGGGCTCCGGAAATTTCGACCACCTGGGGTTCTTTAACGTGCGCCCAAATCTGAGCACACGGGCCTACAACATTTCCGCCTCCATCGGAAATGCAGCCGCCGCAGCCGGGAATCGAACCCGCGACCTGCGGGTCAGCAGCCGAGTACCTTAGCCACTAGACCACCGCGGCGGGGCTTGATAACTGGTATGAAGACATTAAAATTACCAACCACTTGGCTTCAGCATTTTGTTTTGTCGTATATGGCCCATATGTACGAACATGCGGTGCGTATTTTTGCTGATGACTTTGTCACGCAGACTTCCTTAGCAGCAAACTTCACAGTACCTCTTATGAGCACCATGACACGCTTCGAAATAGCACACTGGACATCGTCTGCTGCCGCTCAGCTGATCGACGTCCAATAATCTGCTCGCTAGATTTTACAGCAGTGTATGATGAAATGGACATTATTTTGCGACTCCAGCTGGCCCTTCAACTAATCAACAATCACATGAAGTTAAGGACCGCACGCACACCTTTGGCGTATTACATAATGAATATTGTCATGGGTATATAAAGGCATGGGCATCAAAATGACGCCGAATGAATGAAGACAGCAATATTGTTAACTGAGGTTGATTGATTGATATGTAAGGTTTAACGTCCCAAAGCCACCATATGATTATGCGAGATGCTGTATCAAAGGGCTTCGGAAATTTTGACCTCCTGAAGTTCTTTGACGTGCACCCAAATCTGAGCACACGGGCCTACAACATTTCCGTCTCCATCGAAAATGCAGCCGCCGCAGCCGGGATTCAATCCCGCGACCTGCGGGTCAGTAGCCGAGTACCTTAGCCACTAGACCACTGTGGCGGAGCTTTTTGTTAACTGAGGTGTGTCAGTATTCATATAACATTGCATTGCAGTGAATTCCCAGTAACTGTGGCATAGCTGGGAACAAACAAGCTGGTGCAGAAGGAAAAATGGCGCTCACAAGCGGCGAAGTCGTATCAGCTCACTTTTCCGGATATTACATCAACGCCTTGCTGTTAAAGGTATGAAAACATTTATGACACGATCATGGAATTACCTTGATTATCTCCAAGTGCACCTCTACAGACTTCACTCTGGTCATGCTTTTCACCTTCCGTTCCGGCTAAGCCAGAATCAGAAAACACTGATTCATAAATTGTGGCTGGGTGTTGCTTATACACGACCATACCTTCCCGCGATTGAACAGACGCAAAGCCCTTTACTGCAATCTGTGTCACACGTCAGTATATTCATCACATCCAGTACCTGTCCCCTCGATACGCTACTGAAAGACAGCCACTTGAATGCTTCATAGATCGTCTGCACTGCAGATGCAGTTTACAGCATCTGTTAACTCTTTCATGCACAGAATTCTGATTTCAGCAGGAAACTGAGTTTTTTTGAAGAAATAAGGAACTCATTTGCGGAAAATGATTTGCTCACTAAAACAAAAAAATGTCAATTTTAAGTAAAAAGATATGAGGCTGTCACCTGAGGTGACCACCATGCAGGCAGAGTCTACGGGTCACTTTCGGTGAAAAGCCTGTAGGCTAGTTTGATACTCCTTAGCGTTAGCTAATCATACAGCATGCTCTTCTGCATTATCAATATAAGAGGGAACGCACATGCTTTTATATCTATAAAACTATATCAAGTCCACCATCTATAGCACTCCTCGATGACAACGGCAGCCGGAATAAAACCAATGCTACATCTCACATTGCAGCCCATGCGAAGTAGCGTCATGTCTGTCAGATTGTCGAAACATTTTTTTAAATACGTCATGGGAAATAAAACCCACGGGGCTCACGTGTTTCAAGAAGAAAAAGTGAAGGAATGGTGGTTACCTGGGGTGACCACCAAGTTGAAAAAGGTCAATTTTAGATGGCGAGAGAGGTACATATGCTCGTATTCAGAAAATGTGATACGATGTAAAGACTTGGTACAGCAGCACTTGTGCTGCTACGCCACGCAGGAGAGTGGAGGACAGGGACTCATTTTGCCAAAACATATTATCACTCATCGTTGTGTCTTCCTCTTCTCTTTCTCTCGCCTTTCTCCTTCACCCCGTGAAAAGTAGTAGGCTGGAAGCCCGCTTTCCAGGCCACCTGTTCTTGCAATTAAACGTCTTTTTCTTCTTCTGCGCGGGAGATAAGTTAAAATGGCGCTTGAATGTACAAGCCTGAAACGACGCAAAGAAAATCACAATGACGTCCATTGAATTTGAAAATGAGAAGAGGCACTAAAACATGCCAATAATTGTGTGACTGCCTGTGAAACTCTGCACTGTGTGGGCGCGTAAGGGTGGCAGGGGCTAAGCGAGGATTACTCTTATGGTTGCGTTAGCCTGTGCCTGGGGAAGCAGTATTCACTTCGTTCGTATTCAACGGGAATTCGTTTTGCGGTACTATCCAAGGAGCGGCCGAGGTACTATATATTGAAAATTTCACCCCTCATTTATTAGCGTGTTCGGGAAAACGTTCGAAGTTCACGCTCTCCGTCCGCTTTCTGAGCTTATAGTCCAACGCCTGCGCGCATTGCGATAGCCGTAATTTCAAGGCAAGCCCCGTAATTAGGCATGGAAGACCTTATAGTATACATGTGCTCCATGCTTTAATCGAAAAACTGTAACACGTTTGCCTAAACTTAGTATAGGCAAAAAGAGTTTCAGTGTGAGACCTTGTCATTGTTCGTGTTTTTTGCAGCCGACTGTTTACGTGTTGTGCTGCTTCTTTGCATGCTGTTCTTGTTGACACATCGTCATAAACAAAATATTTTTTACGTAGCCATGCTAAAGGCTTCTTTAACCAGGTTTAAGACCAACAGCTATCGGTGTGTGTGTGTGTGTTTTTGTTATAAGTTATCAGAGCATTGTCGACGTATTATCATAGTATATGCGAGTGGTGAAAATAATATGCCAGAGAATTGAGTTTTTTCCATAACGCCGTGCCAAATGGCATTTGGTAAAAAGAACACATCTCAAAAAAGACGTCTATGTTAAATTTGCCATCTGATAAAGTTTAATTCGAAGTGGTATATGGTAGCCATAAACAATTCTCAAGGCTCATTCACACCTGTGATTAGCAGTGGTCGTGCGTCCATTTGAGAGTGTCAGCCAGAAAGCGATTCAGAGCGACGGAACAATGTACACACCTGCATGCGTCTTATACTCATCGCCACAAAAAATGCTCGTCTATTCGTATGCGGCTCGTTTATGGGTCACAGCGCGAAAAAAAAAAAACACATGGCCGTGGACAGAAAACAGACGGGACAAGCGCTGTCCTATTCATGGCCACGTGTTTTTTTTTCGCGCTGTGAACTCTAAATATGTACAACCAACTTGCCTAGTCAGCTGATTGATGTGGCTCGCATTGTTGTTGCCCCGTAAAATAAGCTGACCTGTTTCTGCGCATTTGACTGACTTAAACACTTGTGGCTGCAGCTGCACCACGAGAAATTCTGTCACCGAACGACTTTGGAAAACCAGTCATTTTGCTGCGAAAGCGGTCATTCGCTACCTTGTGATGTCGTTTGCTCTGAGGCTAACTTGATCACGTGGCCGGTGCTAGTGGCAGCTGTCAACTAGGCCCTAAGGTTCATTCACAAAGAGTAAAAAGCTCGATTTTCTTAACGTATTCCGAAATGACGAATGGTTAAGCAAGTGCTGTGCTATAGAATAATAGCCCTGCACTCAAGCAACACGGACTGCCATATCCATGATGACACCAAAACATCAATACTTAAAAATTTTGTCCTAATTATCTCTCTCTCTCTCAATATTTTTGAAAATGTAATAATGACCTTATTTATCTCACGCGCACCCCACCCTCGGCGGCATTTGTTGCCACTTTTGCGCAGCGTTTTATTTCCCTTCAATATCTACATTCCTTATGTCCACAACACTGTATAGGACACGAAGTCGGAAGGTCGTTGGCTCGGCTTTCATGCCTTTGTTTGCTCACCGGTTTCGGGGGCCAGGGTGCTGCCATTAATAATGAAGCAGCCGCACCTACAGCAATCGTACACTTGATCGAAGCTTGTGCGCACGAGAACAGGAACACCGTGTTTACGTTTGCGGTGAAATTGAAGCAGACTGCTTTACCGAAAAGCCGAGAGAAGCATGCTCCTCGCAATGTCCACTTTGCCCAATGATCCGCATTGCGTTGTCGGTGCCATCTATTATGAAAGGGCTGCATGGGGCCGGAGTCAACTTCGCCAGCGGAGGGGGTGTACAAGGCACGCTGGTATTCTGCATGCGTGTTTTAAGTGGTACCGTCGCAACCAGAAAATTCCCCTGCGTACTTGATTATCACGCTTCAATCTACATCTGCACGATGCCATTGTCAAAATTGGTCTTCGATGTAGCCGAAGGCCTTGGCTTCCTTTTTTGACTCGGTCCCCCAGCTCTGCTTCTTACTGCATTCATGGCAGGCATGAACTATTCGGCTGTTTGCACCAGTGCCTTTTAAAAATTATGTCGCCAATTCGAGAGCTTAGATTTCTGTAGGTAAAATACCAATAGCTGTAGCTTTTTATATGCTGCTTATTATGCTGTCTGACTGTGCAACTTCTAAAATAACTTTCTTCCTATGAGTACTGACAGGGGCGCCCACGTTGAAACCCCAGCAGGCTCATTGTAAGATTAAGAGCCGTCTTCGTTGTCCTTGTTTTGATCAGTGATAATAAATGCATGTTTGGGAATATATTCTGCGCTGAAAACACAGCGTAGAAAGTATGAACAACATTCATTGAGCAGAAGAGAGTGCATGTGAGGTTGTGTGATTGTACAGGGCTCCGTGAAGGGCCTTAGTGTCACTAATTTGTTCTTTTTCTTCCCGTATTATGATTCTGCTGTGGCAAGCCAGCAAGGTGTGCACCCTATAGTCGGAACGTAATCATTTTTCTGAAGCTTTGGCAGCTAACACTAGGCTGGGACCAAAGGTTTAAAAAGATAGGCATTGTTCTATTTTTGAAACAGCAAGAAAACTTGATGAAATATGCTTATTATGAGATTGTGATGCAGATACAATAAGCTATATAGAACGGGCATTTATTATTCAGTTTTATTTAAGCTTTATTGAAACATTCCACGTGCTGTATTTTATCCCCTATCTTGAGCAATTGTTAAACGGTGTCTACTTCATATTTGATTGGTTATAATATAAACAATAGGTGAATTCTGCTGCTTTACGGCCAATAACTACCATTTATTTATAAACACCGCCTTAAGATGGCTTTTTTGCCGCCTAAGGTTGTTCAACAAAAGCCTAGTTCTCTCCTATCCAAATGCGGATGCAGACGCCGACATCGAGCTAGCTAGCTGTACGACAAAAGCGGAACTGCTACAGCCACTGGGCGACCCCGGCGAGTCCTTACGGCGAAAGTATTTATATTTTAATTATGCTTAAGAGAAGTCGTAACTCCCCCTCATAGGTGCCAGTCGTTAAATTTTTCACTTAGCCTTGAAGACGAATACTCAAATCAATTACTTAAAACTTCCTAATATTTTTCGGACAATTTGTCAGTGTGTTAAAGATTTTTGAAAAAAAAAATGGTGGCATAAAAAGGTTCACGTAATTTTTTACTGTACACGAATCTTGTCGACATAGACGCATATAGGTTTGTAGATAAATGCACATGTAGCTCGTGTTTCTTTCTTTTCCTTTCTTGAGCGCAATAAAGCGTTTATTCACGCATGATAAAAACAAAACAGCTTACAGGCAGTATCTACGACGAATTGGCGTTACTCCTTGGTTGTGAACATGTGGCCTTCCAAATATTACTACCGCCCCTCACATTATTCTGTAAAAAAATTCAGCGTAGCTCGCGCTGGAGGCGCACTGATGAAGACATAGATCAGCTGTTCAAAAAGTAGGTAGTCCAGGCCGTTGCATTTTTTGCAATGTGCTGCAAGCTCTCTCCTTCTTTTTATATCTTTTCTTTGTTTCTTGTGTAATTCTTTTATTTTTATCTGTTTCTTTTTTTCTTTCTTTCTAGCTCTTTCTCAATTTCATTCTCTTTGTAGGTCTTTCCAACTTTTTTTATTCATCTTTCATTTCTATTTCTTTCTATTTTTCTGCTCTTCTTACTCCCTGTTTTCTTTTATCTTTTTCGCTTGCTCTCTAATTCTTTGTCTGTTTCTTTTTCTTTGCCTACTACTTTTTCTTAACATCTCTATTTCTCTCTCATTCTTTCCATACTGCTCTTCACTCTTTCCATCCTCTTTCTTATGTTATCCTTCACACTCACACTTCATTTTGCCAATCCCGTGCGGTACGAATAAGGATATGCTATGCCCTGCTAGCTGTCTGGATAGCCGAGTGATAAAGACGTAAGCCTTCGGATCGTTCGTAGACGTGTCTTCCAACCTTGCCTCGCGAAGAAATTTTTCTCTCAGATTTTCTTTCGTTCTCTGTGTTAACTGTATTTTAGTTCTTGCTCTCTCTACTAGTTGGGTCACCCATTAGAGTTATTGCACCTCACGACGATAAAGAAGAAAAAAGGTTACATTGTTCTGGGTACAAAGCAGTAGATGAAGGGAAGAACGAAGAAAGCGCGTGCCGTGGGCCGATATCGGTGGTTTTCTGCGGATACCAAAGCTTTTAGGGCCTGCATAGACAGCTTCTTCAATAAAAAAAAATTGATTATTGCTCAGAAGGCTATAGTCTTTGTATTCATCTGCGATGAATGCCTTATATAAAAACGGCAATGTATACACGCTTATTAGGTTCGATTGATTTTTCTTAGCACAGATCTCTGAGTATTGTTCTCCTGGCGCGTGAGATTACTGTCCCACACTCTGTCGTACGCATGGCCTTTAGTCGAACATATTTACCTGTTATCAATTTCGGTTTCATAAAACAAGTGCTACCCCAAGGGATTTCGGTCGCCACACTAAGGCCCTTAATTGACGACCACGTCACCTGTTTTACGACAGACGTATGTCCCGAGCACCCACATCACTCGCAGGATGTCACGTGCCTCGATGCGACCTTACGCTCCATGATCGCCCCGGACCTCAAACCTGAGAAGTCAACCACGCTATGCCGCCTTCTGGCTTCATACCGCGACATATTCGACGTCGACCACCGTCCACTCGGCCAGACTTCACTCGTCAAGCACCGCATTAACACAGGTGATTCTCATCCTATTCATCGGCGACCATACCGGGTGTCTGGCACCGAGCGTAAAATAATTCAACAAGAAGTCAACAAGATGTTAGCCAAAGGAATTGTTGAACCCTCTTCGAGCCCATGGGCGTCCCCCGTTGTGCTCGTTAAAAAGAAAGATGGCACGTGGCGCTTCTGCGTGGATTACCGTCATCTGAATAGAATCACGAAAAAGAACGTTTACCCTTTACCCCGCATCGATGACGCTCTCAATTGTCTCCACGGCGCCAGATACTTTTCCACAATAGACCTACGTTCCGGCTACTGGAAGATTGCTGTCGACGAAAAAGACAAAGAGAAGACTGCATTTGTAACTCCAGGCGGCCTATAGCAGTTCAAGGTTATGCCATTTGGGCTATGCAACGCCCCAGCCACGTTCGAGCGCATGATGGACTCTCTGCTACAAGGGTTCAAATGGTCAACATGTCTTTGTTATCTTGACGATGTCGTTGTATATTCCCCAACATTTGAGACCCACCTTCAGCGTTTGTCAGCTATTCTCGACATATTCCGCACTGCAGGCCTCCAATTGAACTCGTCAAAGTGCCGCTTCGGACGCCGGCAAATTACAGTGTTGGGCCACCTTGTCGACGCCTCTGGTGTGCAGCCGGACCCCGAGAAAATTCGTGCAGTCACCAGTTTTGCTGTACCCCAGTCAGCCAAAGACGTCCGGAGTTTTGTAGGACTTTGCTCCTATTTTAGAAGGTTTGTGAAAAATTTCGCAACCATCATTCGACCCCTCACAGAGCTTCTAAAGAAAGACGTCACATTTACGTGGGGTACCGACCAAGCTGCTGCTTTCTCTCACCTAATCACGCTACTGACGACTCCACCCATATTGGCTCACTTTGACCCATTCGCTCCGACGGAAGTTCGAACCGATGCTAGTGGTCATGGAATCGGAGCCGTGTTAGCCCAGCGCCAACGGCGACACGACCGAGTTGTCGCCTACGCTAGCCCCCTCCTCACAGCTGCTGAGCGCAACTATTCTATTACGGAGCGTGAATGTCTTGCTCTTGTTTGGGCAGTCTCAAAGTTCCGCCCATATTTATATGGCACTAATTTCTCTGTGATAACTGAACATCATGCGCTATGTTGGCTTACGTCACTGAAGGATCCTACTGGCCGGCTCGGGCGCTGGGCTTTGCGACTCCAAGAGTATACCTTTACGGTGGCGCACAAGTCCGGATGCCTACATCAGGACGCAGACTGCCTGTCGCGCTACACGGTTGCTGAGTCGAGCACTATGCATGACACCGACACCGAGCCTTGCGTCTTTTCCCTTTCGCAAATGACATGCATCGGTGACGAGCAGCGCTATGATGCGTCCTTGCGTGCTATCATTGAGCGCCTCGAATCACCATCTTCCAGTCAGTCCTATCGCTCGTTCGTGCTCCACGATGGTGTATTATACCGCCAAAGTTTTGAGCCGGATGGACCAGCTCTGCTACTTGTCATTCCGAAACACCTTCGCTCGGAAGTTCTACATGAGCTTCATGACCTTCCGACTGCTGGTCACCTTGGTGTGTCACGCACTTATGACCGAATACGCCGACGCTTCTACTGGCCAGGGCTTGCACGCTCAGTCAGAAGATACGTTGCGGCTTGTGAGAAATGTCAGTGCCGCAAAACGCCATCGACACTTCCCGCCGGACGCCTTCAACCACTTGATATTCCGTCAGAACCGTTCCTCCGCGTTGGCTTGGACCTACTTGGCCCTTTTCCCTTGTCTTCCTCGGGTAACAAGTGGATAGCCGTGGCCACCGACTACGCCACCCCAAGAATGTCACCATGCATGGTGGCCTTCTCCACACAAAATTAGTTTCGCAGGCAAGAGATAGAAAGATGAAGAGGAAGGCTGGGAGTTCAACCAGATATTACCATCCTGTTCACTACCCTGCGCTAGGGTTACGAAATAGGAATAATTGGACGCCCAACCCTGCGGGAGAAGTGCCTTCACGTATGTGCGCTATTTACTCATACTGATGGCACTCAGAGAAGTGCACACGTGCAAAAGCACACACGCATGCAAGCAAATCAATCAATAGACAAATAAATATAGAAGTTCTATCAAGGCACGCTTTTCCCACAACACCGGGAATACAAAAGCATAATAAGAAAGTTAGGGAACTGTAGAGGGAATTCGTCGAAGGGAAATGCCAAAGGCTCCTTTCACTGCTTTCGAGGATCGAGCAAGATGATTGATGACTGGGATAATTTTGTCTCACTGACGCAATATGACGGCACCTTGGCGCGACACGATATCGCATATTCCTAGAGCACCCTGCATTCACTCTTGTGTGTGTGTGTGTTTGTGTGCATGAGTGTGTGTGCATGCGTGCGCGTGTGTATGTGCACACCTGTGTGTGTATGTACGTACGTCTGTGTGTTTGTGTGTGGTTGTGTGTATGTGCGTGTGAGTGCATGTGCATGTGTATGTGCGTGTGTTGAAATGAGCGCACTCTGGCTGGCGAGTAAGTGAGGCATGTTATCCACAATGGCCATGTCAGAGCAAAGCCGGGCGTAGTAAGGTCACCGAGAGGATGCTTGGCACGATAAATTCATGAATATTAGAGAACAAGGCCTACAAAACCTCTCCCTTTGTTAAAAAGCGGTGAGGTGAAAAGTGAGCCAGAAGTGCAGTGAGAAATGATGTGTAAGCGTGATTACCTTTCTTGAACTATTTGTTTATTTCACCCAGCTCTAAATTGTGGCCCCTTGATCTTAGTGTGTGGGTGGTTTTCTATAAGTGACTGTTATATCCCGACACCGGGCACATGGTATAACATCTTTATTACTGAGGCGCACACTGCCAGCCTCAACACAAGCAGTACAAAACAGAATAACCCCCTCCAGATACTGTGGACAGTATATGTACACACGCTATCTCTCGGCGCATGCGCAACTGGCAGTAGCTTGAGAGCATGCATACAAACCCCGCGACTGACGTCACAACGCTTCCTTCACGCACAATTTTAGAAACTATCATAAGTCAGGCGCTCAGGTGGGCGCCGTTGCCTTGTGCTACGTCGTAAGGGAACCGGCTGCTCACGATTTTCGGGAAGTGAGAGTCTCGTGGGTGACGACGAATCTGAGCTTTGGTTGGTCGTCGATGTAGCATTTGTGATGTCCGGTGCATGTGGTAGTTCCACTTCCGGTGGTGGGTCCTGTTGTGCCGTCGGTTCGATGTCCGATGGTCGCAAGTGGTCCGCGTGCACAAACCGCACTTTGTTTCGCACATACACTAAATACGTCGAAGAAGATTTCACACACGTCACTTCTCCAGGCCACCAGTTCACAAGTTGCCCACGCACAGAACGCACCAGTACACGATCACCAACAGAAAACACTCGAGGTGAACCTCGGAGCCTGTCAGCAGACTTTTTTTATTTCTGCGGTCTTAGCTCTCATCTGATTTGTTACGTCCGGGCGCAGCAGCGACAATCGGGTCCGCAGCTTCCTTCTCACAAATAATTCAGCAGGGGTTCTTCCCGTGAAAGTGTGAGGTGTGGTTCGATAACAAAACACGAAGTTATCTATCCTGTGTTGCAGTGTTCTGTTTGTGCCCTTTTCCGAGTCTTCTAGCACTTGTTTGAGCAGTGCTTTTTTTTTGTTGTCTGAACTGCGCGCTCCGCCGCACCGTTAGACTGCGGATGGTACGGCGGCGTTAGTGTGTGCCTCACACCATTAGCTTGAAGGAATTCTTTGAACTCAGCGGCCCGAAACTGCGGCCCGTTGTCCGTCGCTACCTCCAGCGGAAGGCCATGCGCCGCGAACCATGAACGCACTACTTCAACGGTCTTCGCCGCGGTGGTTACACTCATTATCTTAATTTCAAGCCATTTGGAATAGGTGTCGATAGCGAGGAGAAACATCCTTCCCTTTTCTTCAGCGAAGTCTAAATGCACACGCTCCCACGGATTCTGGCATATTTGCCACGAGGACAAGGGTACGGTTTGAGCTGCAGGGAGAACCGTTTGGCATATTGCACATTTGCGCACTGTGTTTTCGAGGGCTTTGTCCATTCCCGGCCACCATACTACTGACCTCGCTAATGCTTTCATTCGGGTTATACCCAAGTGCTGCTCGTGCAGCAACTGCAAAACATTCTTGTGCAATGATTCCGGTACTACTACTCTGTTTGTCCATATAACGCACCCGTTGTCTACACTGAGCTCGAGCCGGCGTACCCAGAACGGCTTTAGCTGCTCAGACACGGTCTTGGGCCATCCATGCCAGATCATGTCGCGTACAGCCCTCAGCCCTTTATCGCATCCTGTTTCTCGACTGACATCATTTGACGTTAAAGGCAAGTCGTTTAGTGCTGAAAAGTAGATTTCTTCGCACTTGCTACCTGTGTCAGGTAATGGTAAACGGGACAAGGCGTCTGCATGCTGGATAGCTGATCCTGGTTTGTGTTTGATTCTATAGGTGTAGTCGGCCAAAAATGTCAGCCAACGATGCACTCGTGCCGTGGCTACTGCACTGCCCTGCCGTTTAGGGTCAAACAAAATTGTCAAAGGTTGGTGATCTGTTATTATGTTAAAGGGCCGTCCGTAAAGGTACTTATGAAATTTTTTTACAGCAAACACAATACTAAGTGCTTCTTTCTCAATCTGCCCATAGTTACGTTCGGCCGCTGATAATGACCGCGAAGCAAAAGAAACCGGCTTTTCCTCACCGTTCACCAAGTGCGATAGCACAGCCCCTAACCCGTAATCAGAAGCATCACATGTGATCCAGATTTCTTTTTTTACATCATACAACTGCAACACAGTCTTATCAGTCAACAGTTCTTTGCATCTTTCGAATGCTTCATTACATTCGCGTGACCAGTGCCATGTAGTTTCTTTTCGCAACAAGTTGTGCAGTGGTTCCAAGATCGATGCTAAGTTTGGCAAAAATTTTCCGTAGTAATGAATCAAACCTAAAAAGGCCTTCAACTGACTCACGTTAGTGGGCCTTGGCGCTTTTCTGATAGCTTCAACTTTTTCCGCTGTTGGGTGTAAGCCGTGCTTGTCGATCTCGTGTCCCAAGTATGTGACGCGTTGCTGAAAGAAGCTGCATTTCCTTGCGTTCACTTTTACGCCGTGTTTACTTAGGCGTTGAAGAACTTGCTCCACCCTTTCATAACACTGCCCGTCGTTCTCACCAGCGATGACTACATCATCAATGTAGCACGCGGTTCCAGGCAGATTACGCAGTATCTGGTCCATGACCGCCTGGAAAATAGCTGGTGCGCACGCTACGCCATACGGCAAGCGGCGGAATCTAAACAGACCTAGGTGGGTGTTAATAGTGAGCAGTTCCTGCGCTTGTTTGTTTAGTTCGAGTTGCAAGTACGCTTTTGAGAGGTCTATGATAGAAAACACAGTTCCACCCTGAAGATTTGCGAATATGTCTTCAGGAAGTGGCAAGGGATACTGATCGACCTTGATGGCTGGGTTTACTGTGACGCGATAGTCGCCTCATAATCTCAGTTCTTGAGTGTTCTTTTTTGGAACAATCACAAGAGGCGTTGCCCATGGACTATGTCTGACCTTATATATGACTCCAGCTTTTTCTAGCTTGACCAATTCTTGTTCAACGCGCTCGCGCAAAGCGTATGGCACTGGTCGCGCTTTCATAAAGACAGGGCGCGCGTCATCCTTCAATTCAATGCTGCATTCGAATCCCTTAGTTGTACCAAAACCCGCGCCAAACACTTCGGGAAATTTCTCAGCAAGCAATGCCTCTTTAGCCACCACATTTACTGAAAATACTTCCTGCCAATTTATTTTGATTTTAGAAAGCTAATCTCGGCCAAACAACGTGGGCATTCTAGCACCCTGCGTTTCTTTCGGTATGACAAGTGGCAGTTCGAAACACTGGTCTTGGTATTGCACCTTTACATCCATAATACCAACAGTAGGGACCGTCGTGCCATTGTACGTGGCTAGTTTGACATTTGCTTGCCTGCAAGAGGCGTTTGGGAAGTGTTTAGCACACTCTGTTTCTGACATTATTGACACCACTGCGCCCGTGTCAAGTTCCATGGGTATCACTTTATCATTTATGCAAACATTGATTACAATGGCGGGCATACCTTCTTTGTGGTTCGTATTATACAGAGATAGCAGTTCGTTAGTATTTTATTTCTCGCATTCTTCGCTCTCTACTCTATTGACAAGCTTAGATTTGCACATTTTAGCAACATGACCCCTTTTTGTACCCCTATAACAGGTACTGTTCAGAAATCGGCAACTCACGGGTGAATGCTGTCCTCCGCAACGATGACACATTCTTTTCGGTTGTTCTTTCGCTGCCCCATTTTCCTTGTCCCAGCTGGACTGCGTCGGCGCTTCCCTCGAAGGTGCTTTACTCGGTTGTGAGATTTTCCGTTGCCAGTAGATGTCCTCCGTTTCTACAGCTGCTCCTTTAGAACTGGTTTGCAGCATTTCTTTCGTGTCTTGTGTTGCCGCTTCCATGGCCATGGCTACGCTGCATGCGCGTTCCCACGTTACTTCCTCGTCTGGCATTGCCAATAGCCTGCACCGTACTCCCTCGGTACGTATTCCAGCGACGAGCCGGTCACGCAATGCTTCGGTCAAAAAGGCACCGAATTCGCATGTTGCCGCGAGTTTCTTCAATTCGACTATAAAGTCTGCGACAGTCTCATGCGGCTCTTGCTTTCGCTGGTGAAAACGATACCTTTCAGTGACCACGGAGCGCTTGGGAGCGTAATGCTTCTTCAGAACGTCAACAACTTCCGTGAATGACGTCTTAGCTGGTGTTTTAGGCAGCAGCAAGCTCCGAAGCGTGACGTAGGCCTTCTCACCTATAGCCGTGAGAAAGATTGGAAGCTTCTTGTCTTCCGCGATGTCATTGGCCGCGGCAAATACTTCGAACCGCTCCAGGTATACCTCGAAGTTACCGTCCTCTTGTTGGAACTCGGGTAACTTACCGACAGTGGTCGCCATACTCAGTTCCAGCTGGTTAGAGTGGGATTCCTAGAAGCCTGCGGCGTATCCCATCCTCGTCACCAGTTGTTATATCCCGACACCGGGCACATGGTAAAACATCTTTATTACTGAGGCGCACACTGCCAGCCTCAACACAAGCAGTACAAAACAGAATAGTGACAAGAGTAATCACTGGTGGTTGAGTTGCAAAAGCCAACTGTATTGTCTTGCGTCGCTTGTAACAGCGTATATTGTAAGGCACATCTCTACTGAGTTAGTCTACGTCATATAATGCTGAGATGGGTTGTCTTTTCATTGCGCCGTCTCAGCATCAATTAGTATAAGGCTGCACGCGTTGTGGTACTAAAATAACATCTATGATACACTTAAAGGGGTTTTGCGAATAGTTCTT